>NW_006295054.1:34139-40892 GCF_000327345.1 Myotis davidii | reverse complement strand
CTATAGTTTTCCGCCCCGCCCTCTTACAGGCCCCGCCCCTTCGGGGCGCTGAGACAGGCTAACTGATTCTGGAATTGTGCTTTGGAAGATCGCCCATTCCTCCCCTTGACCTCTGCAGTGCATCCACTGTGCCTTACACCTGCTCACCTTCCCCTGTACGTAAAGACGGCACCCCCGTGGTCCTTGAAGATCATGTCAATTTTGAACATTCCGCCCCGCCCTCTTACAGGCCCCGCCCCTTCGGGGCGCTGAGACAGGCTAACTGATTCTGGAATTGTGCTTTGGAAGATCGCCCATTCCTCCCCTTGACCTCTGCAGTGCATCCACTGTGCCTTACACCTGCTCACCTTCCCCTGTACGTAAAGACGGCACCCCCGTGGTCCTTGAAGATCATGTCAATTTTGAACATGTAATCCCCGGAGTTCAGCATAGGGCCTGCAGCAGTGACATGAATGAATATAAATGTTGATTAAAATAATTAAATGGCGATAGAGGCAAACATTGTGAATGTGATTAATGCCACTAAGAAATGGTTAGAATGGCGAACTTTATGATATATATCTTACCATATATGAAGGTATTTTTAAAAATCAACTTTTATTTCTATGATGTGACTTGAAAGCACATAGGTGTGCAGTCTTTTGTCAAATAGAGGTGGTCAGATTGAATGTTGCCAGTAAACTTTCTATGTCAAGCCTTGTGAAGTTGGGCTACAATTTTTTTTGCCAGTTGTGCCCAGTACCTTTCAACTTGAAGGCAATCTTGGTAGCCAGGGAGCACGTGGGACAGGTGTGGAGTAGGCCATCAGAGCCTTCAGTTGCTGTGCCCTGACTGACTCAACTCTCTGCCCTGATGCAAAGTCCTCAATTATTTTGGATAAAGTTTCCATCCCTTCCATTAGCAAAAATTTACTTTTCCTGAATTTGATGCTCTGGTCTCTGTCTTCCAAAGTGACATTATAGATAATGTGATAAGGAAAATTTTATGACTGGAAGGAAATTTAAGTCCAGAGAGGTGACTTGACCCAAACTGTGTACTTCGTTAGTGATTGTGCTGCGTCTGTTCTGAGTTCTGTGTTCTTGACATTTTATAGTAGCTGGGTCCTTGCTCCTCATCTCATCCTGTGTTTTGTTGTTGTTTGTTTGCTTAACAATATCAGACACTGATAATCAGATATTACATATTTGGTGAAGTTTTCTTCCTTGTCTACAAAAAAAGAGAACTATCAATCATTAGGGTCTGATACTGATAAGCCCTGATGCCTTCAGTTTGTTGCCTGAAAACAGTACACATTTACTAGAAGTCCACAAGTACAAATTTCTTGGGATACCTGGCCAAAATTCTTTCCTAAGTTTATCAAGGTTTCAGTAATACTCAAGAAATGTGTTAACCACTTTGAAAGATTTTTCATAGCTTGGCCAGGAAACTTTGTTTCAAACTCTTTGTTAGCTACTTTCAGTAGCTTTCTAGGACTAATGGGCAGAATTTCACAATTTTTTCTATAGCTAAGACAGACTGAACTTCTAGATTTTGCTCTACTCCTTTGCTTCACACAGGACTGAAGTTGTATCTCCTGTTGTATAGAAACATGTCTGATATATATTAGTTAAAACTATTCTCTTTTCATTGTGAAAGAGAGTATTAACTTATCCTCTTTGTCATATTATTTTTTATTTAAACTCTATTTTCTCTGAATTGGTATTTCACTCTCACCTTTCTTTTTGTTTACAATTTAAATAGCCTATTCCTTTGCTTTTACCTTTCTTGGTCTTATTTTACTTTACTGGTAGGTTTGTTTCTCAGGTACCATATAGTTGGTTTTTACTTTTTAACTAGTATTTACCACTCATTATGGGATCTTAAACCTTTTCTGTATGCGGCAATCATTGCTATATTAGTATCTTCTGTGCATCTTTACTATTTTTAAAAAATATTTTGCTGCTTGGTGGTGTGGCTCAGGGGTTGAGTGTCAACCTATGAACCAGGAGATCTCAGGTTTTATTTCCAGTCAGGGCACATGTCCAGGTTGCAGGCTTGATCCTCAGTGTGGGATGTGCAGGAGGCTGCTGATCAATGATTCTCTCTCATTGTTGGTGTTTCCATCTCTCCCTCTCTCTTCCTCTCTCTGAAATCAATAAAAGTATATAAAAATATTTTGCTATGTGAATTTTATGTTTTAAGAATCATGTTGTATTGATTTCAGAGAGAGGGAGAGATAGAAATATCAATGAAGGGATGTGGGAGAGAGAGAAAGAGAGAAACATCAATTGGTTACCTCCTGTATGCACCCAACTGGGGATTGAAACCACAACGTGGGTATATGCCTTGACCTTGACCAGGAATCGAACAGGTGACCTTTTGGTGCACAGGACAACATTCAACCAATGGAGCCACATTGGCCAGGGCTATATGAATTTTTTTAATCTGCTTTTGTCTTCTCCAGTAATTTGGGAGGAATTCTGTAATTATTTTAATTAATTTTATAATAGTTTTTGTAAGTGTTTTTTAAAATAGCACTTTTTTATTTTTTATTGTTATTGATTTCAGAGAGGAAGGTGAGAGAGAGAGAGAGAGAGAAATGGAAACACCATTGATGAGAAGGAATCATTGATTGGCTGCCTCCTGCAGGCCCCCTCCTGGGGATTGAGCCTGCAACCTGGGCATGTGCCCTTGACTGGCATTGAACCGGGGACCCTTCAGTCCACAAGCCGATGTTCTATCCGCTGGGCCAAACCAGCTAGGGTTGTAAGGTTTTTTTTTTTTAGTGAAAAGAACTTTCATCCTATATTTCTTCAATTATTAAAGTAAACAATAAAATACATGTTTTGGTATACTTTGATATTTTTTTCCTATTCTTGGTGAGGATGACTTGGGTTTAGACCCAGATGCCATTAAATGACTGATTTGATGTTCTACATTCTGGTTTTCAGTCCATGTGGTGGTAGAATGCACTACTCTTTATCAATATTTGCATTCCCTCCTTAGAGGAGAATTATACATCCTTGGCCTGCTGATTGATTTCAGGTGCTACCATATGACTTGCATTGGCTAATAAAATGTAGAGCAGACCCATTGTGTGGCACTTGCAGGCAGAAGTTTAGGACCAGGATGTTCTTGCCTTCTCTCTCTCTCTCTCTCTCTCTCTCTCTCTCTCTCTCTCTCTTTAAAAGCAGAGTCTTTATTTGAGCTAGCTCAGCTCCCCGACCACACTCACAGAGGCAACGGCAACCCAAGTGGCAGAGAGAGAACTCTGTGTGGATAGAGGTTTTATAGGGGGGTTGGAATAAGGGGAGGAGAAAGGATTATGGGCCCTGCAGATTGGCCAGGCGCAAGTCAGTGTCTTGTTACACAGGATGTGGTCGTATCTATGGTGTGCACTTCCCTTGATTGTCATTGGTTAGTTTAAAGAAGTCCTGGGTGTGGCTAGCAGAGGCTTAGGCTTCCGGGAAGAAGCTCCTTGCCGAGCACATGGCTGCCCCAAAATGGAGGGTCCAGGGTAAGATGGAGGGCATAGCCCTTACCCTGGGGCCAGATGGAGGGCGTAGCCCTCGCCCTTTCATTCCCCCCTTTGTCTTGGAACTTCCGGCTCAATCATGAGGTGGATGCTTCTTGACAAATTGGACTAGTCAAGGGCTGGAAGTCCACAGCATTAGGAGGATTACAAGGGGTCTGGCAAGGTCCGCTGTCTTTTTGAGGGTGATCTGCAGCGGGTATGTCTGGTTAGAGGTCATCTTCCACTCAGGCTCCCTGCTGTCCTGGGCACAGAAGGAGCTGGGCTTGTGACCTAGCAGAGACAAACTATAACAAATGGTCCGGTGGAAGGGAAAGAAAACATTTCAGTTTTAATAACCTCTATAGAAATAGAATTTTTCTCCTCAAAATTACCTCTATGTTTATCAAAAAAGCCAAGTCAAGACCAATTTTTCTATTGTATTCAATTTTGCCTGATTGTTTGCATAAACACAAGAAGAATGCAGAGGCATCTTTACTGCTCCCCTTCTACTCTTACCAACCGCCAGTGATGGTAGGGCATGGGCCTGACGCTCCAGCGCCAGCCATCTTCAGGGCTCCCGAGCAGGATACCAGGCTTTCTTCGTGGCATTCTTAGTGGCTTCAAGTCTTTAGAGCTCAGACAGGGCTCTTTAAAACATGATACTCCAGTCAAAGTTTTCCGTTAATAAAACCACTATTAGGAATCAGTCTTACTGGATCTATGCAAAGAAACGTACTTATTTAGCATTGCTAGATTTCGGAGGAATTACATAAGGAGAAAAACATACTGATCTGTTCTAAGATTTTCTGATTTTCCTTGCCAATTCCTTTTCATGGAGTTATAACAAAACAGTAACTGTTGGCATTAAACCTTCTTTCTATGCATAACCATGCCTCAGACCTTCTATTCCAAACAGGTCTTTCTCAGCTTTCTACAGTTGAGGTTTGTACTACCCCTGACATGGGCAAGGTTATGCAGGCCTACAAGACAGTATACAGGCTGCCAACCGTCAACTGTCTCTCAACAGAGACCAAAACCTGATGGGCACTCTTCCCTGCCCAGTTGGGCACCTGCCCTCTTGGCAGCTAGACACCCTTTACTTTTGGGGGTCACCCCACACAGTCCCCTTCCAGGATAGCCAACATACATTCAAACCTGCAAGAGAATCAAAGGTCAATATAACATATCAATACAATGAAACATAATATTGGCATCATGGCCGCTTCAGGCAGCCAAATCTTACTAAAGTCTATTCTTGACCTTCCTATAAATTGTCCTTGTCTCTTTGGAGCCATGTCCATGAAGATGCAGGCATCATCTAAGTCTATTATATGGTATTGTGGGGGCTCCCGGTAGTAGGAGTGATCGCGAGCAAAGTTACCAGTATCAGGCAGGTCAAGCACGCCATAGCTTGAGCCTGAGCGGGTTACATTGATCTCGATTGACGCTCCATTTGGTGATGAAGTCTTCCCAGATCACAGATGGTTCTGCTGACCGGACGTGAGTGTGATGGACCCAGGTCGCGACACCGTCTACCTTGAGAGCGGTGGGGGTCGTCAGCATCACAGTGTAGGGACCCTTCCAACATGGCTCGAATGTCTCCCTGTGGTGCTCCATTCTCTCTTTTTCATTTGTCACCATGACTGGCATGTTCTGGCAGCTTTTCTGTTCCCTCAGTGGGGGTGTTGCTGGACTGAGGGTGGCTACTGTGCACAGGGCCCCACTGTTGATCATTTGTGGGCATATGCTGTGAGTGAGTAAAACTAACCTTAGATTCTACTGGCCACTAAATGTTTTAGAATTATTCGTTAGCTCAGCTTCCCTGGACTGATACAGATGTTTGGAGAAGTGTCTGTCAAGAGGTTGGGGATGAGTTTGCCTTCAGAAAATTAATCCAATAAAATCTATCTGCAATATGGCCCTTTGCCTATTTTTGTAGTCATGCAAGAGATTCTTTGTAAATGTGTTCTAGAATGTCCAAGAATTTCCTGGGCAAAGCTATTGTGCTTCACAGGATAGAAAATAGTGGTCACCTCAAGAGATATAGTTAGAGAGGCCATTGAGAGCTAAGGATTCAACAAGGAAGAATTTTGTCTGTATCCTGAAGGTAGCAGGAATCTGGTGGATTCTCTTAAACACTCATTTAGACATTCAACAAATAAGAATTGGACAACGACTATGTGCTTATCACTATTTTTAGTGATGGTACCAGCTATGAGCAAATAGAGTTTCTGCTCAAATGGACCTTCCTTGTGGCAATGTCCCTGACACTGTGGTAATACAGCACAGCCAACTCAATCGTCACTGATAGGACTAACCTTGCTTATGCCTTAAAAGTTATTATGAGAGATCTGGCTGGATAGCTCAGTTGGTTGGAACAATGTCCTTATGTGCAAAGGTTATGGGTTCCATCCTCAGTCAGGGCACATGCAGGAATCAATCAATTAATGCATAAATAAGTGGAACAACAAATTGATATTTCTTCTCTCTCTCTCTTTCACACACATTGTCTCCCATTCTCCCCCTTTCTCTCTCTCTCTCTCTCAAACAAAAACATAAGTAGTTACTATGAGAACATTTTGATCAACCGTTTGTGGTATAATTCATCCCACAAGGACATATGGAACTATGTGAAAGACATATAAAACAGTCAGCCAAGAAAAACAATATCTGAAAACTGTGGGCCAATTTTCCAGTTTAAACTAAAAATACTATAGACTTGAAAGCTATTTGTGATTAAAATAAATGTTGAGGGTTCTGATGAAAGAAATGTATATAATCTTTGTAATAGAGTTTGTACTCTTTGCTCTGCAATTGTAGCTTTTTAACTTAGCAAAAAAGAAAATTGTTAGTGAATAGAAATGGAGTTATCCAAAGGAAGCCCCCTGAAAAATTTGGAATAAAAACAATGCTGTCAAGATGAATTACTTTAACAGGCAGAAGGGAAACTATTTATTTATTTATTTATTTATTTATTTATTTTATTTTTTTATTTTTTGGTCCTTCATAAGACTTTATTTTTTTAAATTAAATCTTTATTGTTCCGATTATTACATTTGTTCCTCTTTTTTCCCCCCATAGCTCCCCTCCACCCGGCTCCCCCCCCACCCTCTGCCCTTACCCCCCTCCCCCACTCTCATCCATAGGTGTACGATTTTTGTCCATTCTCTTCCCGCACCCCCACACCCCTTTCCCCCCCCAAGAATAGTCATTCCACTCCTTTTCTATGCCCCTGATTCTATTATATTCACCCGCTTATT
>NW_006295054.1:31303-33129 GCF_000327345.1 Myotis davidii | reverse complement strand
TTGCTAATCTAGCCTCTGCCTGAGGCTACCCTGCAGAAGCCAGCTGTAAAGAAATGCAAGTTGCCCAGGGGCCTAAGGCCAGCTGCAGTTTGTTAAGTAATTTTCAGATTACAAAGGGCCAGGCCTTTCATATGCAAAAGCCTCCATACAGGGCTTGGGTGGGGCGAGGTCCCAGGGGATCAACAGGGTGGGCAAAGCGAGCCGTATGGCTGCTCTCAGTCCTGTCCTCAGCAATCGCTGTGTGCGCCTTCGAGAGAAAGTGCCCTTGAGTTCCGACCGATGCCAGACAGTCCTGCTTCTCCCGTATGAGTCTGGGTCCCCAGAGACTTGCCCAGAACTGGAGCTCAGAGCCTGAGACTCCCTCCTGATTGAAAAAAACAATCATGACCTCAGCCGCCAGCCCACTCCGCATGCACCTCCACACCTTTGTATTTTACTTCTGCACTGCACCTCCTCTGAGTCTCGGTATGCTTTTCTCTTTACTTCTAGTTGTAGAATTTCCACTCAGCCAGCCTTCCTGTGGTTCTGGATGATGTCCATTCTGTCTTTTAGTTGTTATTTTGAAGAGGTTGTGTGAGGCAGCAATCTCCGGTGTTACCTATGCCGCCATCTTGGTTTCTCGGGAAACTGTATTTAAAGACAGTGAACTGAGGAGGGAGCTGCAAGTAGAATTTTAACTACACGACTACAACAAATATTAGAATGTTCACATATATTTAATATAATGATTGCATTAAAATTCTATTACACATAAAATCTGCATGTTTCTGTACCGATTAATTAGCAATGTTCGCTTGTGGAGGGGGGAAGAATGTCACAGGTTAATTCTAAATTGGTCATTAGAGATATCTGCATTCAGAAATGAGGTCACTCTTCTATAAGTAAACCATGTTTCCCAAGTTACTCCAATCTAGGCGGTAAGACAGAATAATAATGACAATTAAAAAGAAGAAAGATTTTTCAGGCTCTGCCAACCAAGCACTCTGCATGGACCTTATCTCCTTGGTATGACTACTAAAAGTGTCTTACAGCCCAACCGGTGTGGCTCTGTGGTTGACCATCTGTGGTTGAAGCAGGAGGTCACAGTTTGATTCCCTGTCAGGGCACATGCCCGAGTTGTGGGCTTCATCCCCAATAGGGGGCATGCAAGAGGCAACCAATCAATGATTCTCTGTCATCATTGATGTTTCTATCTCTCTCTCCCTCTCTCTCCCTCTCTGAAATCAATAAAAAGTATATTAAAAACAAAAACATAGTCATACTTTAAACCTAGAACAAATTCTCCAAAATTCATATGGAACAAAGACACTGAATAGCTGCAATCTTGAGAAAGAAGAACAAAGTTGGAGGGATCACAATACCAGATATAAAGCTATACTATAAAGCCACTTTTCTCAAAACTGCCTGGTACTGGCACAAGAACAGAAATATAGACCAATGGAACAGAACAGAGAACCCAGAGTTCAACCCAAGCCATTATGCTCAATTAATATTTGACAAAGGAGGCAAGAGCATACAAATGGAGTCAACAGTCTCTTCAATAAATGGTGTTGGTAAAATTGGACAGATACATGCAAAAAAAAAAAAAAAAAAAAACTGTATAAAATAATAACAAGAATGTTGAACTGAAAGGATTTAAAAAAATCTTGACTTTGTGTGGTTGGCACACAATGCAATGTACAAATCTTGTATTGTAGAAATGTACACTTGAAATCTTTATGATTGTATTAACCAATGTCACTCTAATAAATTTAATTTAAAAGTATCTTAAGGATAGGGAAAACATATTGATTATAAGGGAAAGTGGGTATTAAAAACCCCAAAGG
>NW_006295054.1:18809-30830 GCF_000327345.1 Myotis davidii | reverse complement strand
GGTGAGGGGAGAGGGGGTAAGATATCAACCAAAGGACTTTTATGCATGCATATGAGCAAAACCAATGGACACAGATGGGGACAGGGTAGGTGTGGGGGGGGGATGACAGCATGTGCTGGGGGGTGGGGGTGACCAGGGAAGGTCAATGGGGGAAAAAGGAGACTTATGTAATACTTTAAACAATAAAGAATTTAAATTAAAAAATAAAACAATTTTAATTTAAGCAACATTTGCCTGTAGAGGTAATTTGTTCTCTTTGGAATATATTTTAATAATCCTTCAAATGCTGAACTCTATCCTTTCCCCTTCCCTCTCTCTCATTCTTTCTTTCTCTTTTATAAGACACTTCTCCATGAGTCTCTCATGTTTCTACCTGTCTTGTAAGTAAAGGCATTGACCATATTTGTTCTGGACTATTTTTCCCCCCCAGGGATGTTTGTATAGCAAACAGCCTTGGAAGATGGAGATAGTGTATTTTTCTGGAGCAAAAAGCAGAGTTATTTACTGTTCAGGATCATAATGATAATGATTTAATTGGGCAAAGAGTTCAGGCAGACTTACTGACTACTATAAAAGATTTGAGTTCCCTAAGCCCAAGATTACTTTGACTCTACACATATACACATTGAGCCACAAAAATTCACATTAGTCTGATTGTCACCCATAGTCACACACTGTCAAACACATGAATGCATTATCTAGAATATTGACCTTGTAATTATAATTTGCATATGACCAAACTAGCTTCCACATTTTTTGATAAGACACTGGAAAGGAGAGTATAAGTACATTTATTTCTAGGCAGTGATTTTAAGATTTAACAAGTTTTATCCTTAGGTATCTGAAGTGGACCTGTGGATAAAGAGCTCTCTCCCCTCGTTCCCGGTTCCACTGAATGCTCTATGAGCAGGTACTCCAGCTGGAAAGCCTCAGTCTCGGACAATGCTGATTCTGATGGACAGAATTAGGCCCCTATGAAGATTCCATAATCTCTAATCCTTGAGTCTATGAATACATCACCTCACGTGGTAAAAGGGAACTTTGCAGATATAATTATGATTGCTAATCATCTGACATTAAAATAGGGAGATTCCTGGATGTTCTTGCTACCTAGAACAACGGAGTCACGTGAGCTCTTAAGCCAGAAAAAGAAGGCAAAGAGGAAGTTAGAGAGATTCAACAGAAGTCATTTGGATTGGGAATGCTGTTGATGGCATTGAAGGAGGGGCACGAGCCAAGGGCAGCAGGCACCCTCTAGGAGCTGAGAGTGACCCCAGGCCAGCCGTGGGCAAACTACGGCCCGCAGGCCGTATCCTGCCAGTTTGAAATGAATAAAACTATTGAAAAAAAAGACTGTACCCTTTTATGTAATGATGTTTACTTTGAATTTATATTAGTTCACACAAACACTCCATCCATGCTTTTGTTCCGGCCCTCTCATCCAGTTTAAGAATCCATTGTTGCCCTCGAGTCAAAAAGTTTGCCCACCCCTGCCTGCCCCAGGCTGACAACCAGCAAGGGAATGGGGACAATTTCTATTATGTCAGCAACTGAATGAGCCTGGAGGTGGATTCTCTCTCAAAGTCTCTACAAGAGTCACTCTGGAATTCTGACCTCCATTGCTGTGAGCTAATAAATGGGTGTTAAGCCACCACATTTGTGGCAATTTGTTACAGCAGCAACAGAAAACAAATACACTGGCCATGTATGGAGGTCAGAAGGGTGACCCACCAGGGGGTCACGACTAAGATGCTTCTTGGGAATGCACTGGGCTTCAGAGAAAGGAGAGTTGGGGTACTGGGGTTTTCCCATGTCAGGGGTCAGTGTCAGAGATAGAGACAATTTTGAGGTCAGTGCTTTAAGTATCTACTCAAATTGCTTATCAGGTCAGCCTCTTGGATTCACGCTTAATCTTTAGTGTTCATTGAAGAGGGAGTTAAAAAAACTTGAGGGTTTCACAAAAATTTCCATAAGACCCTGAAGCTATCAGGTGCTACTTTTTTTTTTTTTTTTAATAGTGCAGAGTATGGAGAGATTGAGTTAAGGTTACTTTCCTCACAGGAAAGTTTCTACTGCAGCATGTAGGTGCCCACAGTGTTCGGAGTGGCTGATGCAATGAAAAGGCCACTTCAGAGAAGACACAGTGAAGGAATAAGTTTTTAGACTTCCCATTGAATCATGACAACCTCAGTAGCTTTAGAATTACAGTATTTTATGTTGCTATTTACTTAAAATTGTATAATCTTCTCAGCTAACCTGCTTGTTTAAGATGACTGAAGCTCCCTGATTGGATTGCAAAGTTTATATCGGGACAAATGACAGCTAATACAGGGCTCAGTTAAACTGTTAGTTAGGGTTTCAGGGTAGGAAATAGGAACCACCCAAGATAACTGAAGCAGTAAGGAATTAAAATTAGGGACTTAGGTGCCTACAAAAGTTTGAGTAGGGAGGAAGGGCAGATTCTGGGCTCGGCCTCCAGGAACGTCTTCAAAACAACAGGGAACTGACCTATAAGAAAGCTACAACCCTGGAGGCCACATAAAGGCTGTGCCAAAGTCAAGGCTGTCACCTCTAGTGCCACAGTGCTTTTTCCTCTTGACACCAGGAAACCGAAGAGTGGATACTCATAGCTGCCCAGAGCTTCTTTATGAATGTGGCTCAAGGTGTTGCTGCCTCCACCATATTGCCTTTCAATTCCGAGGAATCTGAACTGTAGTCATTTCCAAGGTGATGTTTGCTGCAGAGACTGCCTGGAATTGACTGGATGATGACCTGCCACTGAATTCTATTCTTCAAAGTGTGTCCACGGGCAGAGCTTGCATGTAAAGCCTTCGGTCCAAGGGAGTCAGAGTAATCTTTTAAGCTTTCTAGTTTTTCCAACTACAAGGTAAATGGATAAGACTGTGTAAGGCAATGTACAGCTTCCACACATTTGGGTAGATCATGAAAGACTGGGACCACAAAACAAAGATATGTACCTTAATCTTATAAAGAAAATAGCTCACATATAGAGAGTGCTTATGATATTTCAGGAACGCTTCAAACCACTGTTGTGTATAGTATCTTGTTCAGTTTCCTTAGTAGTCCCATGAGAAATTATCCCCAATTTATACATGAGGGAATGAGGCACAGGTTGATTAAATTTCTTGATAAAGGTTACAGAGCCAGTAGTTTGAACTCATGTTCTTAAATACCATGTCATACTGCTTTTTGGGGGTGGAATTATGGTAGGCTACCTGGAGGTAGTAATACCTCTAAGTATTGAAATTGAATAGTAGTTTTCCAGGTGAGAAAGAGAGGAAGGGTTTATAGGGAAAACTGTGGAGAAATAATGGAGTGTGACTCTTTCCTGCTCAGACAGTTCTGTTGCTGGCAACTTTGTTATGAGCCCTCCTAAGGTTTCAGCCAACCCACCAATATTCCTTAAAAACTTGTTGTTATAGCAAATTTCAAATATACCAAAAAGAAGAACAGATTCAGTTTGATTTTTGGCAAGAATACTTCATTGCAACAATGGTACTTCTGATTGCAACAAATCAGAAACCATACAATAGTTAAGTGGTTCTCTGAGTTAAGATTGATTGAGTGGGATTAGGTGCTATCAACCTGGTCCATTAACAGAGGGCTTCAATCAGCCTGTTTCCTAGCAGAAGTGTTGGCATTAGAGATTGGCATGAGATGAATAGGGAATGAAGGTTATCCAGGATGGTAAGTTTATATAGGGTGTCCCAAAATTCACGCAAGGTTTGCAATTGAATTGAATTGCAAATCTTGCATGGATTTTGGGACACCCTATAGAACCAACGTATACCTGTTCATTATATATTGTTTTCCCCTGAGATGATTTCTTTCATCTCTTTGGCCTCAGGACTAGTGGCCCTTCCTTTGTTATAAATGACTCCTCCTTCAAAGGTCAGAGTGAACAGGCCATCTCAGAAGTTTACAGGTAACAACACTGTATTATATACTTGAAAGTTGCTAGGGGGAAAAAAGTTCATAACATAGGAAACCAAAGTTCATAACCAGGAAACCAAAGAGTGGATACTCATAGCTATAATGAGTAAATGTTTGAGTATGTGTATGTCAGTGCCAGCCATTTGAAATGGGTGTTTGAATTAATGCTGCACTTGGTTATAGAGGAGATAGAATAGTATAAGGACATACTTTTGTTGATTAGCTGCTCTGGGATTACCAAATACATGTAAGAAACCTGGAGTTTGTCTGCTTTGGATTTTTGTGTCATATGTCAAGGGGAAATGAGATAAAAATCTGCTCTGCTATTGTTTTGTATGACCTGGATTTTCTTGGAAAGACAGTCAACCTAAAAATACAAATATTTTCCTCATTAGTATAATGATACCTTGCTCATTATATAAAATAAGATTACTCATGACTGTATCAATTGGAGACAATCACTAGTTAATATTTTTGGTAAATTTTTAGTCCCATTTTTCAAGTACACTTTCCCCCATAGTTGAGATGCTCCTGCATATAAAGCACTTGGAAGGATGCTTGATATGTAGCAGGTGTTCAGTAAAGACTAGCTAAGAATCATATGCTATTTTAAATCATCACTCTTAGCTTTATTTGATAACAAAAATGCTTTCTCTTGTTATACCTAATAAATGTATTTTAAAGCTATGAATATCCAGTGTGTGAATGTGACATAATTTATTTAACCATTCTTTATTTATAGATGTTTAAACAATCTCCAAAATTTATTTTGTTGTAAATAACATCATAATAACATATTTGTACAATCCAGCTTTCTAATCTAGAGTCTCTGTAGCATTGAGCAACCAAGTTGATACAGGCATTATGTCCATATGGCAATACTTTCCTTAGGTGAAAATCACTTATTTTATTTATTTTTAAAAAAATATATTTTATTGATATTTTACAAAGAGGAAGGGAGAGGGATAGAGAGTTAGAAACATCAATGAGAGAGAAACATCGACCAGCTGCCTCCTACACACTCACTACTAGGGAGGTGCTCGCCACCAAGGTACATGCCCTTGACCAGAATTGAACCTGGAACCCTTGAGTCCACAGGCTGACGCTCTATCCACTGAGCCAAACAGTTAGGGCTTGAAAATCACTTATTTTATTACTCAGTCTTCTGGAATGCAATCTAATGGTAGGAATTCCTGAATAAAATTTTCTGAGCAGCCAGAGAGGACCATTTAATCCAAGCAGTAAAGTTACTACATTCAACTTCTGAGAGAGGGCACAGATGCTTTTTCATAGCCTATTCATTCTCCATTTATATGCAATTTAAACAGTCTTTCAACTGATTTCCTAGCCCTTACCAAATAAGAAGTAGGAAATTAGAAGGCAATTTGAGGAAAGCTACTATAGGAGGTGCACTGGAAACTGAAAGGAAGAACTACGTGCCAAAGGAGAAGAAAAGATTGTAAATGCAGATGCAAGAGGCCACAGAATAAGATGAATGTAAATTTATGTAAAGAAATCATTTTTCCTTGATGATGTTGTAGTAGTGAGGCATTGTTAGAATCAATAAATATGTGTTAATCCCTTTAAATATCTCTGTCAAAAGTAAGGTCAGAAATTCTATTTAAACTTTTTCTGAATCTGAAGCATAATGTATTATTTATTTTATTATTTTTCAATTACTGTTTACATTCAATATTATTTTGTATTAGTTTTAGGTTTATGGCATATAGGTCGGATAATCATATACTTTACAAAGTGGTCACCCTGATATTTCCATTATCCACCTAATAATATAGTTATCACAATATTATTGACTATATTCCCTATGCTGTACTTAATATCCCTGTGACTATTCTGTAAATACCAATTTGTACTTCTTAATTCCTTCACCTTTTTTGCCTCGCTCCCCAACCCTCCTCCCCTCTAGCAACTATCAGTCTGCTCTCTATATCTGTATATCTGTTCCAATTTTGTTTGTGTGTTCATGTTGTGCTTTAGATTCCACATATAAGTGAAATCATATGGTATTTGTCTTTCTCTGTCTTATTTCACTTAATATAATACCCTCTTGGTCCATCCATGTTTGTTACAAATGAAAAAATTTCATTCTTTTTTATGGCCAAGTAATATGCCATTGTATATATGTACCACATCTTCTTTTTCCAGTCATCTATTGATAGGCACTTGGGTTTCCATCTATTGAGAGGCACTTGGGTTCCTTCCATGTCTTGGCTATTGTAAATAATGACGCAATGAACATAGCGGTGAATATATTCTGAATTGGTGTTTGGGGTTTCTTTGAATATGTACCCAGAAGTGAAATCACTGGGTCATAAGGCGATTCTATTTTTAATTTTTTGAGAAACCTACACGCTGTTTTCCATAGTAGTTGCACCAATCTGCATTCCTACCACCTGTGCACAAGGTTTCCCTTTTCTCTACATCCTCACCAAGCATGTTATGTTAATTGGACAACAGACCCATTTTACGCAACACATTCTAGTTCCCCATAGTAGAAAGATCAAAGCATTTATTAGCCTTTAGTGATTTACAGGGATATACAAATATTAAGGGAAACAGTCATTCTACTAGATCCAGCAACCCCATATTAATGCTAGAGTCTCCCAGGATGTCAGGAGAGGAGTCAGTTCTAGCTCTACCATGAGCTTGCTGTGAAATCCCGGGCAGGTCATTTGGGTTCTCTTGACCCAAGTTTCATTACCTCTTAAATGGGAACATAGCCCATATGCTCTCACAAGCCTATGAGAAGGAACAAATCCACATAAATGCCTCCATTATGATGGCTCTCTTCACCCCTTGCTCAGCCAGGATTCTAGGCTACAGCCCTGCCAAGTCTCCATGGCCTATCACTCCATGGTGACAGAGTGGACAGACATCTCAAATGGTCTCTTCAACAAAGCTGTTCTAGTTTTCATGATATCTTTTTGCTAAGGTACCTCAAGACAACTTCTTTACCTAGTGCCCTCTTGAGAATGATGGTTTCCAGGCCATCTATTGGTAATGTTCGAGTCCTCAGCGTACTCCAAACAGTACCAAGTCCAGTCCATGATACAGTGAGGATCAGGCATGGCTTCCCACCAGTTCTACTCAACATTTTGTACACACAACACCAAACTTGCTCCTCACTTTAAGAAACTCATCAAGTTACTCATGAAAATTCTTTTTAAGAGTCTATTCCCTCCAAGGCCAAATCCAGCTCTCAGGCTATTGGCAGTTGGCTGCCACCCCATTTCCCTCAACTGGCTGTCTCTCGCTCCTCCCCAGGACTTTCGTCCTCCTTCCAGATCCTCCCAAATATGAAACAAAACCAGACTATTATCTAGCAACTCATGGAAACATAGGATGATTTAAAAAGAATTGAACACTTCAAAAAAAATCTCTATTTAGTAATGAGTATATACATGTAGGCAACACCCAATTATAAAGGCATGCTTTCCATTAGTTGTTTCCATGATATGTGAGAGAACAAAGACTGCTGTAATATGAGCCTCTCTTGTCACAAGTGTGTCATGTCACATAGCACACATCAATTCTGTAATCTAATTCATCCAGACCTTTGTAAGATTCATCATGAATGACTAAAATGGCTGCTCATGATGCCACTCTATTTCCCCAAGATTGCCAGAAAGAAGTGGTACAAATAGGAGATTCTTTACATAGTCCCATGTGAATATAAATGTAAACTTGTATCTAGTCACTGAGAAATTAAAATTTTGAACATGTTCAATATTTTTTAAATTCACTTTGTGGAGTACCCATTTTTTCATCCAGCATTACCTGCCAAATAACCCTATCCTAAGCCTACCCTAATCCTCAAGCTCAGTCTGAGATCGACCCTGCTACTGAAGCATCAGACCAAAAAAATTTGTTTCCTTCCAGCTCTACATTGTGTGATTATATATTGAAGGCACATAACCTTGTGCTTTAGGTGGGGCTGATAAAAACAAACAAAATTTAAGAGCATGAAAGACAACAATGTACTGAAGGAGCACAAAGAAGAAGGAAGACATCAAGAAATGATGATAAGAATCATGGGTTTAAAGCTAAGATCTGAAGAATGAGTGGGACTGGCTATGTGAAGCTGGAGCAAGGAAAACCCCGGAAGAGAACACCACAATAGCATCTTTCAGGTGAGATTCTGTTGGGACTCTCCTCATTTTTCTTCAGTTCCTTTTTTTGTTGTTGCAGTTTGCAGTTTGCTTTCATTAATTACTCTAAGCTTAATGCCATCTTCTCCCATATAAATCAGTGTTGTAAACAAAGCCATTTATTGCCTGACCACTGAGCCAAATACAACTCAATCTAGTTGATTTATACAGATATTTTATCTTTACTCAATGTTGTTTCAAAAATTAAAATTGCAATCTGCTTGATTTACGTTTCTAGGAATAATCCAGTCCCTTAAGCTCCTTGGAGTATGAAAAAGCCCATTAGAATCGATTGAATGGTAATATTTTCCTTAATGAGTCACATTTATATTCATTCTCCCATCCCACTTGTAACTTATTAAATTAACTTGTCACTTTAGTTATGGAAAAATGGGGCTCGCTTCCTGCTCCCTTGAGAGCAAAACATTTAGATTGCTTATTGTAGCGTGAAATTACTTGAAGGTGAATTTCTTAGTCCATAAACCAAGACTTCTATAACTATGAGAGACCTTGTTTAACATCATTTTCATCTATAATAGCCAGTTGCCCGTAGCCTGAGGTCTAAAAGAGCCTCTTCGAACTTCACATGCTATTCTTTCATGGCTGAAGACAGGAACAGCAAACCATGTTGAATCAAGCAATCACAATTAATTCCTCTACTCAGAACGAGCATACTGCTGCTACTTCTGTTCACATCCCATAGGCCAAATTGTGTCATAATATCGCACAGCCATCCCTCCAAATTGATGAGGTCGAGAGGTCTCCTTCCGTAGGATACATCTCACACAACTATGGGCAGGGATGTAGTATTCTAGTAGGAGGTAATGAGGAGTTGGAAACAGTTATCTAACCTCAAATGTCTTTGTAATTTCAAAATATTTTCTTAGTGCAGACTGATTTTCATTCATTTATTCATAAATTCAACAACTACTTATTGAACACCAAGTGTATGCTGGATATTGTTATAAGTACTTGGGTTATAGCCTTTTCTGAAGCTTACATTATAGTTAATATTTTAAAAATAGAATATTGGAATTTATACCTTAGAGTTATTTGTTATTGCCCATCTAGAAATTAAGTTTAGTGGCAATTTTCTCCTCATTATTGAACTGCTCTTTTCTTCATTTTTTAATGACTCTACTTCTGGCTCAGCAATATTATTTATGAACTAGAGGCCCAGTGCACAAAATTCGTGCAGGGGAGGGGGGAGTCCCTCAGCCTGGCCTGTGTCCTCTCACAGTCTGAGAGCCCTTGGTGGATGTCCAACTGCTGGGTTAGCACGGGGAGCCCACCTAAGCCAGCAGCCAGACATCCTTAGTTCTGCCAGGAGGCAGGAGAGGCTCCTGCCACTGCCGCTACACTTGCCAGCTGTGAGCCCAGCTTTGGGCTGAGCGGCGCTCCCCCTGTGGAAGTGCACTGACCACCCGGGGGAAGCTCCTTCATTGAGTGTCTATCCCCAGGTGGTCAGTGTGCATCATAGCGACTGGTCGTTCTGCCATTGGGCTGAAACCAGCTCTCTGACATCCCCCAAAGGGTCCGGGATTGTGAGAGGGTGCAGGCCAGGCCAAGGGACCCCACTGGTGCATGATCGGGGCCGGGGAGGGACATGGGAGGTTGGCCAGCCAGGGAAGGACTGTGGGAGGGCTCCAGAGTGTGTCTGGCCCGTCTTGCTCAGTTCCTATTGGCCAGACCTACTAGTAGAAGCGACTGACCCCTGGTGGTCAGTGCACGTCATTGTGAGCAGTTGAGCAGCCTTAGCATATCATTAGCATATTACACTTTGGTTGGTTGAATGGCCAACTGGGTGACTGGACACTTTGGTGGTCAGTGCGTGTCATAGCAACCAGTTGTTTAGCCATTCGGTCAATTTGCATATTAGTCCTTTATGCCTGTGGGATTGGGCCGAAACTGGCTCTCTGACATCCCCTGAGGGGTCCCAGATTGTGAGAGGGTGCAGGCCAGGCCGAGGGATCCCACCAATGCACAGTCGGGGCTGGGGAGAAACGCAGGGGGTTGGCCAGCTGGGGAGGGATCACCAGAGGGCTCGAAGGCATGTCCAGCCCATCTCGCTTAGTCTTGATTGGCCGGACCCCAGCAACAAGCTAACCTACCAGCCAGAGCGTCTGTCCCATGGTAGTCAGTGCATATCATAGTGAGCGGTTGAGCAGCCTTATCATATCATTAGCATATTATGCTTTGATTGGTTGAATGGACAACCAGACACTTAGCATATTAGGCTTTTATTATATAGAATAGTATGAAGTAGAAAGCTATGCCAAATTATAAAGTATATGGGCTTACTTGTATGAATTGTCTAACATGTTAGCAGATGATGTTATGTAAAAATGTCAAGTATAAATTAGAAGCTGAAATAATATCCACTGAGAGAAAACAGGTATTTTTGATGCGCACACACAAACACACATACACACACATGCACACACACACAAATGGAAGAAAGAAAAAAAAAACAAGAAAAGAAATAATTTATAAAAGCAGGGAACCAGTATATAGAGAATAGAAATCTATAGACTTGACTTTACGTGTCCCTTCCTAAATTATAATTCATTCATTATTCATTTATTCAAAATTTTTTTATTCAGCTCTTACTATGTGCCATATTCTGTTGTAGGTGCTGGGAATATGCAATGTACAAAAGAGACTTCATGGCTTACATTTCAGTGGGAGAGACAAACAAATAAATAAAATGTATGGGATGACAGATGACGTAGCCGTTAGGAAAGTAAAAATTGTTATAGTCTGGCTTAGCGTGGATCAGACTGTGAAACCTCAGGGGGAAGGTAGGGGAGGGTGGAGGAGAGATCAACCAAAGGACTTGTATGCATGCATGTAAGCCTAACTAATGGACACAGACACCAGGGGGTGAGGGCATGAGTGGGGTGGGGTGGGGGGAGCAATTGGGGGTTAAGGACACATATGTAATACCTTAACCAATAAAGAAAAAAATGTTATAGTCAAAATGGGCAATGTAGGAAGAGTTTAATAGAGGTCAATATGTAATATAGTGAATAGATATGTAACTTATCTAACTTACGAGTATATAACTTATTGAGTATATAAATGTTAATAACTTAATAAAGCAGGGTTAAAAAACAACGGGTATACTGTGCCTGGAGCTAGCAACAGTAGGGAGCTCCTGACTCCCAGAGGCTGAAAGGTAAGGAGATGGAGAAGTTAATAGAACCCAGAGAGGGAAGCCCAATGAAGAGGACAGGAGCCGTGGTCTTCATTAAAGGAGGCGAACATGGAGCTGGAAGACTAAATCCCCAAACTCCTTTTCTTCCTCCCCTGGATCTCCTGCTGTCTCCTCTTGGTCAACCCAACAGGAAGCCAGAGATCAAGGGAGCTTGTTGATAGAATCCATTCTGTTAGGCTCCTGTGACAGAGCTCAGTGTGTGGAGCATGGCATGGGATATTCCAGAGCAGGTGGTGGTAAGTGCTTCAGAGAAATATAAAGCAGGAAGGGGGGCAAGGAGGAAACAGGGCAGGGACTGAAATTTTAAATAGGGTGATCAGAAAAGGCCTCAACAAGGTTATGACATTTAAGCAAGGACTTCGAGGAGTGGACGGAGTGAGCTATGAGGGAATCTGAGGGGAGAGGACTCCAGGCCAGCGGGGAGCAGATGCCAAGTTTCTGAGGCAAAGCATTCTCACCTGGCGGGAATGGAGTTTAACTGCAACCACCTGGAAGGGTAAAAGCAGCAAGGGAGCTGCCCAGGGTGGAGCAGCTTCATCCATTCCTCCATTTTGAATTTGGAGAGGACACCCCACTTACCTGCTCTGCTGCCGTGAGAACCAGGGGACCCTCTAAGGATGTCTGTAAGGAGGGTTGTTGATGGTGGGGGTTCATCTTTCATACCACGACCATGAAGTAAAG
>NW_006295054.1:5407-18527 GCF_000327345.1 Myotis davidii | reverse complement strand
CGCAGATGTAAGTGAGGAAAGGAAGGGAGCTATATTAGGAAATTTCATCCTTTCTGCCTCTCATGGTATGCAGAATCACAAGGGAGAATTGGAATGAACAGTGTAACCACATTTTTTTTTCATGAGCTTTTCTATGGGGACATTAAAGAGAATGTGATAAAACTGCAAGAGGAGAAAAGTAATTCTGAACTATTGACCCTGGCTTGAGAGAAAATAAATTCATTTCATTCATCCACTTTATCTGCAAAAATCAAATACAGTTTTAGGAACAAACGGTGAAAAACCTTCATAAGAATGAATATCTATTAAATAGAAAGTGACAACTCTCTTGTGACTGTGTCTAGATGGTAAAGATTTTGAATTAATACTTACGTCTCCAGTGGCCCTCTACCGGCTGTGTCATCATTTATTTGACTCCCTTTACCCTTTACTACCGTCCTCCGTCCTCCTCCCCCGGCAACCTCACCCCTTTCCTCTGGGAACCAAAATCCTGTTGTCTCTGTTTCTTTGGCTGTTTCAGAAGCACCATGCAGGAAAGGTTAGTCCAAGACAACCAATAGTGGCAGAATTCTAGTGGCTGGATTCCGCTGTCAGAAGCCCATCATCTGTCTCCAAATTCCATATTTTTACCACAATAAAGAACTGCCTCTCAGAAATATAGTCCTCCTCTGCAGTCCTATGAAATATTGTTTTTACAACTCAGTATTATTACCCATTGCTTTATGCAGTAATTTCTTTTTATTGATCTATGTTCTGTTTTCTTAGTTAAAAATAGGCACCAGGCTTTATGAATCTCTATAGCCCCCTCAATGTCCTAGCTTAGTGCTTTCTCTGAGAAAAAATAAAATTGGATTGATATATCAGTGGGGGCTTTTTCACTTCAAACGACAGAAATAGATGATTACAGCTCATTTGAGCCAGAAGGAACCTATTGAAAGGTTCGCACAGGCTCTCATTATTTATGGGAAGCTGAGAAACAGGTTCATCCAAGGTTGCTCTGGAGACGGAGGCATTGCATTGAGGTTAATATAGGAAAAGTATAACCAGGACCCTGCTACTTGGGGAAAAAAAATCAAATGCTAGCCATTTCCAATGTCTATGTCACCCTACTCAAGAATCATATTTCAGGAGAGAGTATTAGAATGGCCTATTTTGGGGTGTGGGTCTGCCCCTCATCTAGGGGAAGCTAGGGCATCTCATTACAGAACCTCTAGACCATATCCAATGGGATAGAATTAATTCCTGAAAATGAAGTTTGGGTGCTGTTAGGAAGGAGAAGCAGATGCTGGGAAACCAATCCTTCAGGCCTCAAAAACATAGAAACATTCCACCACAATTAGTTGAATTATTTTTAAAAACCTTGCTAATTGTTCTCAATTTTAATGGATCCAAGAAAATAGGATGTGGATAGCAAATGACCTAGATTTATAAAGCTTAATTTATTTATTAAAACTTTTTTTCACCCTAACCCGTTTGGCTCAGTGGACAGAGCGTCGGCCTGTGGACTGAAAGGTCCCAGGTTCAATTCCGGTCAAGGGCATGTACCTTGGTTGTGGGCACATCCCCAGTGGGAGGTGTGCAGGAAGCAGCTGATTGATGTTTCTCTGTCATCAATGTTTCTAACTCTCTATCCCACTCCCTTCCTCTCTGTAAAAAATCAATAAAATATATTTAAAAATTACTTTAAAATAAAACAAAACAAAACTTTTTTTCAATTAAAGTTTACATTCAACATTATTCTATACTAGAGGCCCGGTGCACGAAATTCATGTATTGGGGTGCCTCTGCCTGCCTGTGTGATTGCCCCTAACTGCCTCTCCCTGCTGACCTGATGGCCCCCTAACCACTCTCCTGTCGGCCTGATTGCTGCCTCACTGCTCCCCTGTCGACCTGATCACCCCCAACTGCCCTCCCCTGCTGGTCTGATTACCCCTAACCGCCTCTGCCTCAGCCCCTGTCACTGTGGCTTTGTCTGGAATGAAGTCGGAAGTCCAGAAGATGTCCGGTCAACCTGGTCTAATTAGCATATTACCCTTTTATTAGTATAGATTAGTTTCAGATGTACAGCAAAGTGGTTAGAAAATCATGTACTTTACAGAGTGCTCTCCCTGCTGCTTCAAGTACCCACCTGGTCCCATACCTCGTTATCCCAATATCATTGACTATATTCCCTATGCTGTAATCTACGTCTCTGTGACTATTCTGTAACTACCAGTTTATACTGTGTAATGTTTAACTTAAAGTACTCAAGGATGACAGTCCTAGATCTTTAGTCTTCATTTTCCCAGAACTGAAACCACACGAATGTATTTGGGGAATGCTAAAAGCACCATTACATTTAATTTGATCAAACCTAGACTGTCATTTCAGATAATCGAGATCATGCTGTGTCTTAATCCCATAATTTATCATATTGCTTTCTCTATCAATAATCAAAAGAACTACAATTTGTTAAGCAAATACTATATGTACCAGGCACTGAACTAGGTCGTTTATATTTGTTAGTTTATATAAGCCCTAAACTGTAGGTAGGTGTTGTTAGTTTTATTTTACAAATGAGAAAACAGAGGCAAATTAGATTAAGGAATTTGCCTTATGCCACTTAGAAATTAAGTTCAGATTGAAATCTAGGCTGGGAATCTCAGGTTTCACTTACTAAATTATTTTGCAGCTCAATATCAGGAATTTTTATAGTATAACATAATTATGAATTGAAAAAATATGGTATGGTGTGTTTAAAGCACATTTCATCATGTTGTTCCATTTACAAATTACATTTCCTAGCTGAATGGGAAGCAATTTTAACAATAGTATACAGTAATTTGTTTACATGGAAGAAATGAAAGGATAATCCTATCACAGATTTAATCATAAATAATGTGCCATATGAGTAACTTAAGTGCAATTTAAAATATATGTATTGCAATTAAAAATGCTATATTGGTTTTCACTCTAAAGGTGGAAAAAATAAATTTTCTCAGTATTTAAAATTGCTTCAAAGAAAGCATAAATCTGGTATATGGATTTGCATATTTATAATTCATAATAATATGACATTTTCGATCCAATAATTATATTTGCAGAAATAGATTTTATGTTATCAACAAAGCTTTCAAAACAGATAATTAACAATTTTAATCTCCACTGCTAGAAGTCATTTTTTTGTATACGTCTTAATGTATTTATAAAAACAATATATAAACCATCAAAAACATTTTTTATTTTTATTTTAAAAAATATATATTTTATTGATTTTTCACAGAGAGGAAGGGAGAGGGATAGAGAGTAAGAAACATCTATGAGAAAGGAACATCGATCAGCTGCCTCATGCACACCTCCCACTGGGGATGTGCCCACAACCAAGGTACATGCCCCCAGCCGGAATCGAACCCAGGACCCCTCAGTCCACAGGCTGACGCTCTATCCACTGAACCAAACCGGCCAGGGCCAAAAACATTTTTTAAAAGCCCTTACCATTTAGGACCAGTTGAGACACACATTCATCTGTGTCCCAAGCAAGTCCTGCAATGGCTGTAGAGCACGTGTGCCTATTTTACAGTCTCAGGAGATAAATGGTTAGGAGGACTAGAAAACATGCATAACAGAGATGGACAGACACAACATTCTGCATAGACTTCATCTATACACATATCTTTATTTTAACATTTAAGAGAGTCACATACTCATTCTGACAACTTTACCAGGTGTGGTCACCCAATAAATTACACACACACTCAGGTACTTGGAAGGTTATTATGTAAGGACACCTTACTCCAAGCAGGCTGGGGGTGGCTGCACTTGAACCCCTTGCCTGCAGAGGATGAAACCAGTGAGATTATCCCCATTCACATGGCTACTTTCATTTCAGAGTGTCACATTTATTGAAGTGGAATTTTCTCAATGGGGAGGATGAGGTTCAGGGGATGTCTGACTGATGGCTTAGGCCCGCCACCACTGCTGTGCTCGCCAGCTATGAGTCCAGCTTCTGGCTGAGTGGTGCTCCCCCTGTGGGAGTGTACTGACCACCAGGAGGAAGCTCCTGTGTTGAGCATCTGCCCCCTGGTGGTCAGTGTGCATCATAGCGACTGGTCATTTCTCTGTTGGGCCGAAACCAGCTCTCTGACATCACCCGACGGGGCCCGGATTGCAAGAGGTTTCAGACCAGGCCAAGGGACCCACCAGTGCATAATCAAGGCTGGGGAAGAACATGGGAGGTTGGCCAGCTGGGAAGGGACTGTGGGAGGGCTCTAGGTCATGTCTGGATTTTATATTTTTTTCTTCTTTTCTCTGTAACATTGCAGATTGCAGGCAGGAAGTTGGTAATAAGATCATGTCAGGAGTTTGTTTCTGCTGATTACACAGCAGCCCTGGCTCACAGGGTTCTCTCCCTGCAAGAGTCTTTTATGATTCTTGCTGATTGATGGTTTTGACGAATTTGCTCTGATGCAGGGGTGTTCGAGTACTTCTTTCGGGCCAGCCTTGCCTGGGGTTGTGCATCAACAGTCTTGAAGTCTGAAATGAGGTCCCTGGTTCCCTCTGGTACAAACTCGGGAAATGTGAATTCAACCTCAAAATTGATATGTGCTTGCCTCAAAAGGAGGCTTTCCAACTAAAAATCTATAGCAAAGGACTCCAAGGCTCCAGAGAACCGCCTTCTCATCATGCCTTTGGCCTTCAATTATCTCAGGGCCACAGAGGGTGGTTCTCTTGGAGGATGGGCGTGTATGGTCCACCCCAAACCTGCAATCTTAAACTCTCCAGCTGATCCAAGGAGCAAAGTCTCTGGCTCAATGTCTCTATGAATAACTCTCTTTGAATGATAGTAACATAGGGCATTTGCAAATTCTGTTTTATAAGCAAGTTTTCTGCTCATCTAACCTGGATAGTTTTAAGTTCCTTATAGGAAGCTCTAAGAGGCATACATTCTAGAATTAGGTGAACTCTGGTGGCATCATGGAAATAACCACACAGTCTGAGAATATCTGGATGCCTAAGGTGGGATTGTATTTCTACTTCTCTTCTCAGCCAATGTCCAACTCCTGCTTTCTCCAGTTGAGCTTTAAATAAGACTTTCAGGATAAGTTCCGCTTTGTTTTTCTCTCATCAAGTAGACATTTCCAAACTTTCCTTTACCCAGAGGGCGACCATTTTCAATACCTTCCAAAGCACATTGCCTTTTTAAAAAATTCTTTGTTTCTCTGTTCTGATGCTTGCTTCTCTTCAGAATTATTTCCAGGGGCTGATGGCTGGGGCTGCTCACTCGTTTATGTATTATTCAGTGGCCTAGAGACAGGACAAGGGACACTGGTTGTCTGCAATTGCTTCTGATTTAGATTCTGAACCTGTTTATAGCTGCAGACAAGCATTTGTGTTTGTAAAGGAGCTCGCTGGGAGGAATTTAAAGGACACAAAACCCGCTCAGCCTGGCCACTATTTGCAGATAATGGATGTCTAGAAGAAAATTGCTGAGTCACCAGAACATGTTTTGGACCACCACCAGGTGGAATTGTAGTCTTAACAGGCCCTGAAATGCATCATTCTTCAGATTTGTGCTTGTTGGCTCCACCTCTGAAACAAGGCAGCCCAGTCCTCCCGAGAGCACCTCACTGCTAGAAATCTTTGCATCTGATACTCTAGACTTCCATAGCCCACCTATGTGAGAATTAATTTTCCTGGGGTAATGAATGGGTAAAGACGACCATTTGTGTCACATTTCTAATGCAAAGAGAGCAAGTGATTTCTGCTTGATGGGGACTTCATTTCTCCAGGGGACCAGGTTGCCCACCCTGCTAAGCACTTCAAATAAATTGTCACTTTCAATACTCATAACAGCTACATTAATTTTGAATTTTACAACTAAACTCTAGTTAAGGTTTCCTTTTGTTTCCACCTTGAAAGACAGTTCTGTTCAAAGACCATTGAGGGTGTTGAGAACAAAGACAGACTCTGAGCTCCCCTAAAAGGTGCTTTATCTACACATTTAGAGGAGAACAAACGGGGAGAGGAGAGGGAAGGATGAGGAGGTTTAAGGAACTCCCTACTGGCTCTTGAATAATTTAGTAATGCCAATTACTGCAGGCAGGTCTTAGAACTTGAGAATTCATGTTCAAGGAGCTGTTCTATATTGGGGCCAGTTTCCTCATGGTTTTATATATTCTTTTTTTATGTGTGTCTGGTGAGTAGAGTGATAGCCAGAAGACCGGCTTTTGTTCCTAGTTGCCAGGACAGGTGGGAAGCTTGGCTTCCTCCATCGCCAGGGGCAACCCAAGCCTCCTGCTCGCTCTAGCTCCGTGGCCACGGCTGGCTGAAAGCAGGTATCTGGGATTTATTTAGCTTCTATAATTGAAACTTTGTTGCCTTTTGCAGAGGCCACAGCCGGCCGTGGCAGGCAGGAAGCTTGGCTTCTGAGAGCAGGTATCTGGGGTTTTTTTTTATCTTCTATAATTAAAACTTTGTTGCTTTGAGTGGAGCTAAGAGCCGGCCGGGAAGCTTGGCTTCCTCCATCACTGGAGAAACCAAACCTCCTGCTTGCTCCAGCTCCGTGGCTGCCGGCCGCCATCTTAGTTGGGTTAATTTGCATATAGTCACTCTGATTGGCTGGTGGGCGTGGCTTAAGGCATAGCGAAGGTACAGTCAATTTGCATGTTTGTCTTTTATTAGTGCAGATTAGGAGGTTAGACATTATAGGAGACTATTGGAAGACCTGCTTTTTCCAAGGGTGGACCCTGAACCGTCCTCTGGAAAGACCCAGGTGCACCTGCCTGTAGATTCTCTTCCAGCCATGGAATTGCATTCATCTTGACCACAGTGCTGCCTGGAGCATGGTGAGAACTGAGAAAATGAAAAGTGGAGATAGAGCCCAGATCCCAGGAGGAAAGGAAACGTAAGTGACCAGCCAGAAAAATTGTTTTTGTTCTCAGAAAAAGAATGCTGGTGAGAGATCACCTGTGACTGGCTACCAAGAAGAACCAGTGAAGGTGTTCAATGAGAGAATAAATGGCATCAGCCAAGACAGATCTTTCCTGTTTCCTTATTTCTCCTTCAAATCACATGCCTCTGCTGGTAACGAACCTCTCTAGCAGTCTGCCTGAAGAGAGGGAACTGGTCATGTCCCCTCTTCCTTTCCTAGGAGGTCCAAACTTAGGGAGAGGAAGCTTAACCTTTAAGATGACAAGTTTTTAGCTATTTTACTAGATTGGACATATTAGTTACTAAACCAGGACTACGACTTTGCCTAGAAGTGACTAAAAACTCTTTGTTACCTATAAGTGACGAGCAAAATTGGGAACTTGCCCTAAATTTTTCCAAAGTCAGGGAAATACCTAGTCAGTGGGAAAGATGAAACTGATTTTGATTAGATGTCATGAGTTCTGCTTCCTCAATTCTAGGGCTTTACTGGCCTGTTTTACTGCAGGAGAATTGCTGCTACCAAAAGATGAATCCCACAAAAGGAAATTACCCACGGGTGACTCACTTGAAGGAATTATAGCAGTATTTGAACACTCCTCCCTACCCATTTTCCACTGGCTCCGGAGAAAAGTAAAGCAGATACCCATGACCCATTTATCTCCATGGTGGGCTCGGTAACCTCTGAGGGCCAGTTGACTCGGACAAGCTTAATATGGCATTAGAAAGCTGGCTTTAGGTAATACCAGCTGTCCTAGAACGGGTGGCATTCTTTTCCCTTTTTCTTAATATACAGTCAGAATGTCCATTTAAAAGAATCTTCTCTTAAGGTGACAGTGAGCAAATTTAGGAAACAATCAGACATGAGGAAATGATTTTGACCATCTAATAAATATGGGTCTAGTGCCAGCCATGGGCAAACTAGGGCCTGCGGGCCGGATCCGGCCTGTTTGAAATGAATAAAACTATTGAAAAAAATAGTTTACTTTGAATTTATATTAGTTCACACAAACACTCCAACCATGCTTTTGTTCCGGCCCTCCGGTCCAGTTTAAGAACCCATTGTGGCCCTCGAGTCAAAAAGTTTGCCCACCCCTGGCTAGTCTCTAAGGGAAACAGATGACTCTAATGTTGAGACTTTTGAGTCAGGTAGGTGAACAGTTGACCCGTGACAGAGCAGTGGGGATGCTGTCTGTGGGCCATCATACTTCCTACCCTGCTAAATAAACACAGTCCTGGAGGTAGGGAGAGCAAAAAGGAGGGACTATTCAACATAGGAGAGGTGAACCCAAATTTTGAAAACGGAAGCTTATTATTATTTTTAATTTAAGAGATGAGACATTTCTGAGTACATTCTGGATCCTTTTAATTAATTAATTAATTAATTAATTACATTTTAAAATTAAATTTATTGGGGTGACATTGGTTAATAGGATCATATAGGTTTCAAATGTACATTTTGATGATACATGATCTGCATATTGCATTATGTACTCACCACCCAAAGTCAAACCATTTTCCTCCGTCTGAATTTGTTTTAAACCTCATTCATCTGATCCATAGTTTAGTTTTGTCTCTCAGTACTCTTGCCTTCCTGTTCCACAGGTTCAAAAGTGCATGTTATTAAAAAAAAATAAGAAGAGTGCATGCTATTGTACCTTTAAAAGGCTCTGGGGATGTTCTCAATACCATTCTCTTTTAAAATTGTTTTCACTAACCTGGGAATATAATACGAAGGTAAATCATTCTGAAGGTGAAGTTTTGTCCACAATTTTATTACTCCCATATCTTATTTGACAAATAGTATCTTTATTGAAAAGACCAATTAACTCAGATAGAAAGTCTAAACACACCTTTAAAAAATGTTTTTATTGATTTCAGAGAGGAAGGGAGAAAGAGAGAGAGATAGAAACATCAATGATGAGAAAGAATCATTGATTGGCTGCTTCCTGCATGCCCCACATTGAGGTTCCAACTGTAACCCAGGCATGTGCCCTGACCAGGAATTGAACTGTGACCTCCTGCTTCATGGGTCAGTGTTCAACCACTGAGCCACACTGGCCAGGCTGCATCTTTTTCTTATTGTCCTGGAAATCTGGATTAACCTCAGGCCTGACTTAGCCTAAAGCTTATCACTGAAATTCCTAATTACCATTTCAATTTTATCATTATGGACAATCTATAAATCATTTAATTTAAATTAGCTCTGTAAATGCCATTCTATTTCTA
The DNA here is from genome assembly GCF_000327345.1 of Myotis davidii. Lineage (NCBI taxonomy): Eukaryota > Metazoa > Chordata > Mammalia > Chiroptera > Vespertilionidae > Myotis > Myotis davidii. The sequence continues at coordinate 9,392 of NW_006295054.1, read as the reverse complement.
TTGCAAAATCTCATTTATTAAATATTTTAAATTTCAGATGTTTGACCAGACACTTTCATATACAGTAATACCTTTTTTTCAAGGTACCTTTCTTCAAAACTTCTATCAGAAAATTTTTGGATAGTTTGTACTGATCTTTGACATACACAGAGTATTAGCTGGCATCATGATAAATTATGGTCAAGTACTTTTGAGCCTTCACCCACTTAACAACCTTGATATAAAGCAAAGTATAATAAATTTCCCCTTGACTCTGGTGTATATTTTTACATGACTTTTTATAGTCAACTATTATTATACTAGATTTATATAAACCTTTAGGAATGTATTTATTAATAAGATATCCATTAAAAACTTTTTATACTTTAAAAACATTAGCCACACTCATAATTTTACTGAAATACATAAATATAATAATTTCATTGATTTTTTTTCATGTCATAGATTTTTTTTAAAGCCAATATGTATTTTTTTCTTTGGGCTTAGATTTCCTTATAATTCTCTCTGCACCCCTTATATCACCTCCTCCACCCACCTCCAGGTTAACCCATATTAACAACTTAGTATGAATCACTCCAATGAATCCATTGCACCGATAAGCAATTTTCTTTGCACTCACATAATACTGCACTTTCAAAGATACATATACAGGATTTCCAGATACCAGGATTCCTCTTTCTCCAAAAATATGATTTTCTTGATTTATCACTCAATAATATCTCTTGCAAATTTCTCTAAATCATCTGACATATCTTTTGGTTATTTACAATAGCCACATAATGTTCCATTATATGATGTATTTCTCAGCTATTTGTCTATTGATGAACATTTATTCTGTTTCCATGTTTAAACTCTTCTGATAAATGTTGTAATAACCATTTCTGTAAGCATGCTCTCACAAACGAGCATTTATGTCTGTGGGATATATTCAGAAGAGTGTAATCACTGTGTTAAAGGATATTTGTAGTTTTAATTTTAATAGCGCTCCATATTGCTTTCTCTAAAGGCCGAATTACATCAAATTTCTAGTAATGCATGGGAGTCCACCTTTCCCCACATCTACCAGTAATAAGTTCTGCAGCTCTATTCAATTTTTTCCCCTGAGCTCATAGGTGAAATATGGTATCTCACTGTCACTTTAATGTGTATTTCCTGAGTACTAGTAGATTTGCACCTTTTATTAAGTAGCTATTGTCCATTGGGATTATTTTCTGTCAATTGTTTTATATTTTACCCATCCCCCCATTCAATTGTGTGTGTGTGTGTGTGTATTTGCCACATGTGAATAAATGATAACAGTTCTTTATATATTATAGAAAGTAGCTTTGTATTTAACTGATTTTATTTTGTTCAACTTTTGGTTATTGTATTTTGGCTACATTTTTTATGCAGCCAAATTTGGTAACTGCATAAAATGACAAAAAGACAGTAAAAATTATCTATAATATCAACATCTTTCCCCCTATTTTTTGAAATAATAAGAGTCTCTCCCTTTGACCTCTGAATCCTATGCTTCAGAAATAATTACAATAAATATTTTGGGATGTAGACTTCCAGTTTTCAATTCATGCATATAGAAATATACCAACGTCTTTATTGTGAAGAGGTGATCTTATGAAATATCAGCATTTTTTTGGCCCCTTCAATTCCTTAGTTTACCCACTTCCTCATTTCTTCTAATCATACACAAGTTTATAACAGCAATTACAGGTTTGAAAAGTACTTGTCCATTTATTTTTTCCTTTGACATAGGAAGAGAGAGTTACTTTTCCTGACCTGAGATTTAAACAAAAAGGATCAGAAAGGAAGTAAGATTATTAGGCTTGACTATGGATCTTTGAGAAATTGGCCTTGAATTCTGGCTCCTTCCCTTTAGGTCAAACACCCTTGTGAGGTGATAAAACCCTCAGATGTTTGGTAATTTGAGGACAGTGTATCAGCATCACCAGCAGAGGTGTGGGAACCACACACAAGCGGCAGTAATAGGAAGGCTCTCATCTCTCACATAAACAGCCCAATGGTACCCGGTGGAGGGCAGCAGTGACTTAGGGAGGAAGAAGACTCCCTGGATTGCTACTGCTTAGTGGGGTGAGGCTCTTACAGACACTGAGTTAGTGACAAAGGCCCCCCAATCAGTTTCCCAAGCAGGTGAGACCTTGGCTGCAGATACAGGAAGTCCTCAGTGTCATCAGTGGCTTCTTGGAACTGCCACGGAACGATATACAACTGATTTTATCACAGGCTAATTGATATAAACAACAGTTAAGTTCCTACAGCATCTCATTACCGTTATAACAAAACAATATTGAATGAAACATCATTATTGGAGGGCTCACTGTATTTCTGAAGGAAATCAGAAAGGAGAAAACAACAAAGGCCAAATGATGGCCTGGGGCAGGCTTGTGTCCCTTCACCTGAGCAGCTTTGGCAGGTGTTTAAAGGACTGTGGTCACACAGTAGCAAGTGGACACATGAACTAGTAATATTGCCCCATTTAAAGTCTCTGGACTAGTGGGCATATAGAAAGAAAAAATAGAAAATTATTGAACTTCACTAGCATTCAAAGAAATTAAAATCTAACCAATGAAATATACCACTCTTCCTGGTTCAAATAGGCAGACACTGAGCAAAGATCATATTCAATGCTTTCAAGAGCCAGCTGTTATTTTATACTGCTGCTACATATCTACATTGGTATAACTTTTCTTGGTGGTGATTTGAGAATATATAAAAAGTGTCTCATGTAATAATGCTATTGCTTGGAATTCAAGAAATTAATAATGAAGAAATACAAAGACTTATCTCCCCAGAGAGATTAATTACATTATTTTTCAGAGCAAAAATTAGAAATATCCTAAAAGGATTATAATAATATGATATTTTCAAATTGACCCGACATTATTTGACAAAGGAGGCAAGAGCATATAATGGAGTCAGGACAGCCTCTCCAATAAACAGTGTTGGGAAAATTGGACAGATACATGCAAAAAAAAAAAAAAAAGAAAGAAATTCAACCACCAACCTACATCATACACAAAAATAAATTCAAAAATGGATAAAACACTTAAATGTAAGACAAGAAATCATAGAAATCCTAGAAGAAACCACAGGCAGCAAAATCTCAGACCTCTCTCATAGCAACATGTTTACAGATCTATCTCCTTGTGCAAAGGAAACTAGGGAGAAAATAGACAAATGGCACTACATTAGAATAAAAAGCTTCTGCACAGCAAAGGAAACCATCAACAAAATGAAAAGGGAGCCCACTGTATGGGAGAACATATTTGGCAATGATACATCTGATAATATCCAAAATATATAAGGAACTCATACAACTTAACAAAAGGAAGATAGTGCTCAGTTCAGCAGCACATATACTAAAAATTGGAATGATACAGAGAATATTAGCATGGCCCCTGCACAAGGATGACATACACATTTGTGAAGCATTCCATATTTAAACAACAACAACAACAAAAATAAAAGAAAGACAAACAATCCAGTTAAAAAATGGGCAAAGGACCTAAATAGATACTTCTCCAAAGGGGACATACAGAGGGCCAAGAGACATATGAAAAAATGCTCAAAGTCACTGATCATCAAAGAGATGCAAATTAAAGTGACAATGAGGTATCACCTCACACCTGTCAGAATGGCTCCATCAACAATTAATAAATGACAAGTGTTGTTGAGGATGTGGAGAAAAGGGAACCTTAGTACACTGCTGGTGGGTATGCGGACTGCTGCAGCCATTATGGACAACAGCGTGGAGTTTCCTCAAAAAATTAAATATGGAACTGCCATTCGCCCCAGTGATCCCACTTCTAGGAATATATCCTAAGATACCTGAAATACCAATCAGAAAGAATGTATGCACCCCTGTGTTCATAGAAGCATGATTTACAATAGCCAAGGTCTGGAAACAGCCGAAGTGCCCATCAGTAGATGAGTGGATTAGAAAACTGTGGTACATCTACACGATGGC
>NW_006295054.1:1936-5337 GCF_000327345.1 Myotis davidii | reverse complement strand
GAGTCCTGGTGCATGAATTCATGCATGGGTGGGGTCCCTCGGCCTGGCCAGTGACTGGGGCCATGGGAGCTGGTGGCCAGAGGTGGCGGGAGGGAGGGACCACGAGAGGTTGGCCGTCCCTGATCAGAGCTATTGGGGCTGGTTGGCCAGGGGGTAGGTGAGGGACCGCAGAGTTGGCCGGCCAGAGGGAGGGATTGTGGGAGGTTGGCTATGGGAGAGCACTGACCACCAGGGGGCAGCTCCTGCATTGAGCGTCTGCCCCCTGGTGATCAGTGGTGTCATAGTGACAGGTTGACCAGTTCATTCATTTGGTTGTTCAGTCACTTAGGCTTTTTTATATATAGATATGCATAACCCGTAGACACAGACAATAGGGTGGTGAAGGCCTGGGGCAGGGGGCAGGGAGCAGGCTAGAAGGGGTCAATGGGGGGAAAAAGGAGGATTTATGTAATACTCTTAACAATAAAGATTAAAAAGAAAAAAGAAGTGATACCACTCTCTACTCCTGCGAGTAGACTATAATGGTTTCCATTGTTTGATGTCTTTGCTATTAGTGAAATTAAAAAGTTGTTAAATAAAAAAGACATAATAATAAATATGATATTTTCCTTTTATATTTCCTCATAGTTTCAGAACTTATTCTAATAAGCATATTTATTTTATAGAGAAAAATAATAATTAAAAAATTAAAAAAATCATCAAGCAGTTCAGGTGTTAATATAAAAGTGCAATTAAATATGATCACTTCTGAATCACATGGTCGTGACCTGAATGACTAATGTATGTCCACTGCCAATACAAGATGAAAACACTATTCTTCAGGACATTGCAGTATTTGTTTAGAAGGACATGTCATATAATACATTTAATTTTAGTAATCACAACAACATTGGAGAAATTTTTTACCCACACAATTTTCCCTCCACAAAATTGCCCCATATTAACTGTCTAGAACATTCAGATGCAACCAAAAAATGTTGTTTCTTTTCTAATAGATTTAGAAAATGTTTTTGGATCTCACATGAACTTTCTACATTTAAAATTTTTTTTGTTGATTTCAGAAAGGAAGGGAAAGGGAGAGATAGAAACATTAATGATAAGAGGGAATCATTGATTGGTTGCCTTCTGTATGCCCCACACTGGGGATTGACCCCACAACTCGGGCATATTCCCTGACCAGGAATCAAACCGTGACCTCTTGGTTCATAGGTCAATGCTCAAAAATTCTGGTTGGGTTCTACATTTAAAGAAAACAAAAAAAAATTAGTTATAATCTTATGAAAAGAGTGGAGGAAGGACTGAGAGAGGGAGAACCTAACTTGATATTTAAAAGAAACATAAATAGGAGAAGGACTTGTAAGGAGTATAACTATTTTAATTATCTTGATTTTTACTTTAAAAATCATGATAGGTTCTGATCCTAAAATGGCATATAATTATTTGTATTTCATAGGAATAATGCCTTAATAAATTATCTGAGTAAAGCTACTTATAATGTTGTCACGCTTAAGAAAGTATTCACAAATCTTTGTCATTTTTCAGTTCATCCCTAAATATTTCTCAAATCCTCTTCCCTCTTTCCATTTTTTCCATTTCCACTAGTCCAGGCTACCATTATCTTATTTGATCAGCTACCATAGTTCTAAGTGGTTTCTGTGCACTCACTGGATAACATTATGAATTCATTCTTTGTGATGCATACGGACTGGTGCTTTTAACTAACAAATCCAATCAATTCAACTTCCTGCTCAAAATTCTTAAATCATTCACCTTACTCTGAAGATATAGGCAGAATCGATCGACATGACCTATCAGGCCCAACATCTCTACACTTTTTGTTGTTGTTCTCTCTCCTCTTTGGCCACTGGTCTTGTTTAAGTTTCCTCATACTCACCATGCTCCCTCCTATTACTGGGCCTTGGCACATGCTGATTCCTTTGTATAGAACCCTCTTCCATTCATCTTTCAGATTTCATTCAAATGTTACCCCCCGCCCCCACCCCAGCCTCCTTCAGACACTTTCATCACACATATCCTTCTGGTTTATTGCACTCCTTGTGGTTGTAACCTTACTTTTGTTTGCAATTAATTCCTATCTTTACAGACTGCAAGTTCCATGAGGGCAAAGCCCACTAGTTTTGTGACTATGGACAAGTGACTTGATGCCAGAGAAAGGTTCTTTCAGCTTCATTTTCCTTGTGAGCAGAAGGTCTTATTTTATAGCCTTCCTTGTAATTAGTTGTGACTGAGTTTTGGGAGTGGAACATGAGTGAAAGTGATGTGATCCGTTAATCTTATGAGACAGATAGTGTCTGAATCCCAGTATGACCACATGGAAGATTGCTCAACTAATATGCTTGAATTGGACTGTGATGTGAGATAAACACAAACTTTCATCATGTTAAACTATGGGGATTTGCGGTTTGTTTATCAGAGCAGATGATACTAGTATATATTTGTTGACATTTCTTTCAGAAAAGTAGGTACAAATAACGTTTATTGTGTAGGGCTGTGGTCGGCAAGCTGTGGCTTGTGAACCACATTGGGCTCTTTGGCGCCTTGAGTGTGGCTCTTTCACAAAATACCACGTGCGGGCGCAATAGATTTTTCCCTTTGTCTAGGGCAGTGGTCGGCAAACCGTGGCTCACGAGCCACATGCGGCTCTTTGGTCCCTTGAATGTGGCTCTTCCACAAAATACCACGTGCGGGCGCTCACGTACAGTGTGATTGAAACTTTGTGGCCCATGCTAAGAAGTCGGTATTTTGTGGAAGAGCTATGCTCAAGGGTCCAAAGAGCCGCATGTGGCTCGCAAGCCGCGGTTTGCCGAGCCACAGTTTGCCGACCACTTGTATAGGGCTATGGACAAAAGGGGCCACATGCTAACCATACAAGATCAGGGAAGGCCTGCATGGAAGTTTGCAAACTCTAAGACCTAAAGTAACCATAAGGATGGTCTGAAATTAAAACTTTAACTAAAAACAGTTACGGTGGGTAGTCATATTCTAGGCAGGTATCTTCCCTGACAAAGTCAATCTTTACCTTAAAGGAGTCTACTGCCATTTTGTCTAAGATAACATATCCTTGAAATGTCAGGGTAACTTGTAACTTCCCTTTTTTCCAGACCCCTCAGGGCACAACCAAATGCCCTGGGTGCCAGGACAGATACCACAATTCCTCCATTGTTATTGTCATCATGTCAATTGTTGGCTGTTAACTATCCTGTACCCACCTAAGTAAAAGAAGTATGTGTCTATCATTTTACTCTTTATCCAATCCCAGAGGATTCCCTGCTTTGCTTTCTCCTGCCTCCCTAATCTATCACCAATGGATTTCATGTAACCCACCTACGTCTCCTCCTTGGATTATAATGTATAAAAATAACTTAAAAACCCGCCATTCT
>NW_006295054.1:0-1609 GCF_000327345.1 Myotis davidii | reverse complement strand
GCCACTGCAGGTCCCCACTGCCTGGGCCGGACGTCTAGGCCAGAGGCGTTACCTGAGCAGGGGTGGAGCCTGCAACCGTGGGGGGGCTGGGGGTCCCCTGCCCAGGCCTGACACCTCTGCCGGAGGCCTCAGGCCTGGTCAAGGGGCCGATCCGGTGATTGGTGATCGGAGGGTGATGAGGGTCAACTCCTCTGGCCGAGGCATCAGGCCTGGGTGGGGGGCGGAGCCAGAGATTGGGGGGATATGATGGTCCCCTTGCCCAGGCCTGCAGCCTGGGTCAGAGGCGTCAGGCTTGGGCGGGGGGTGGAGCAAGCGATCAGAGGGAGATGGGGGTCCCCTGCCCAGGCATGATTCCGGGGCCAGAGGCCTCAGGCCTGGGCGGGGGTCAGAGCCAGTGATTGGGGGGAGATAGGGGTCCCCTGTCCAAGCCTGACACCTCGGGCGGAGGCGTCAGGCCTGGGCAAGGGGCCGATCCTGCGATTGGAGGGTGATGGGGGTTAACGCCTGAGGGCTCCCAGTATGTGAGAGGGGGCAGGCTGGGCTGAGGGACACCCCCCCCCCACACACACACCCCCCGTGCACAAATTTCGTGCACCGGGCCCCTAGTTGTCAAATAAACTCACAAAAATTCTTTACAGGCTTGAATGTTTTTGTGTTAACAGGGCTTTTCTGGAAATTAAAATAATGTGAACACAATGCTTTGCATATGGTAATTATTCAACATATATTATCATCATTGCCATTTTTTATCATTTTATTTTAACTCTTTCCTGCTGCCTGGAAAATGCATTTCTCTTTCTCTTTTGTTATTTTTTACTTTCATAGTGAGAGTAGTTTTTGGTAGAACTGGAATACCTCCTTGTTCATTAGAACTGTTAACAGCATTCCTATGGTTTTTAAGGGATTTTAAGGGACTTCTCTTTGACAGAGCCCACGAAGGAAGTTTCAATGATGATGACAGTAGTTTGATTCTTCAAATAATCACTCCCCCTCCCGGCCCCCTATTCTGCAAAATAGTTATTTCCTTCTTTATATAATTTCTAAGTGAGTTCTGGTTTGGAATTAAGGGTCACAAAAGGATGAGTTAATTTTCCATAGAAACATAATCAAGTGGTATTAAAGCTTGAGAACATCTACAGAGGAAAGCCACTTTTCATAACATTTAACAAGAATATTTGGGTTACACTGGCCTTGTGCCGTGTTTCTTTTTCTGCCTAGAGATTTAACTTTTCCATTGTTCTATTATGTGAACATTCCTGAAATCTCACTTGGGTTTTTGAACTCTATGTGTATTTTACTTTGTCTCGCAAGCAAACCTGAACTGTCAGGATTTATCCACCACACTTTTTTTTTCCCTCTCCCAGTGACTGATAGTCAAGAATGTGAGCAGAGTAAATAAACATTCCACCTATTGAATCTTATTTGCAGATTGTGCTTGCCTTCTGCACCTGGAAACACATCATTCCAAAGCTTTTGCTGGTTTGTGACTTTATAAAAACCTCGTACAATGACAATCTTTATTATAATACTTTGGCTCTAAGTAATTTAAGTTTTTTCATTTTATTTATTTATTTTTTTATTTAATTGTTTTATTGCTTAAGGTATTACA
>NW_006295053.1:1091784-1093766 GCF_000327345.1 Myotis davidii | reverse complement strand
GCAAAAGCTCTTGGTACATTGTGTTCTTGCCTTTGGGCCCCTCTGAAATTGGCGGAATCTGTGGTGTCCGATTTCATGGGCGCTCCCAGTCACTGACAAGTTCCACTATAAGTGCTAGGCCTTGGGCCTCTCCTTATTTCTGCCTTCTTGAAAGCCACAAGCGCCTTCTCAGCCCTCTCCCAAGGGTAGCTTAAAGGTAAAGAGCATTAACGCTCAACCAATGGGCAATATGAGCCAAGACGTAAATGCCCCAGGCTCCCCTCCTTCACTTGGACAATTCTGGGAGGCATTCTATACAGAGGTCTCCATGGAATCACACCCCTAACATGAACTTTTCCTTCTCCCCTGCCTCATTCTTCCTCCCTCCATCAGTCCTGCTGCGGAGGCCACTTCCCAAATAAACAACCAGCACCCAAGTCCTTGTCCCAGGCTCTGCTTTTGGGGAACCCTATGCAATCCAACCAATTTCCTGATAATGAACATTGGGGTGTTGCGGGTTTTTGCTATTGCAAAAGTGCTTCTAAAAATCTTTGTGTAGTCCTGGCCAGTTTTTCTCAGTGGTTAGAGTGTCAGTCCAAGGACTGAAGGGTCTTGGGTTCGATTACCAGTCAAGGGCACATACCTCAGGGGTCAGGGGCCTGTGCAGGAGGCAAGCAATTAATATGTCTCTCTCACATTGATGTTTCTCTTTTTCTCCCCCTCTTTCCTCCCTTCGACACTCTCTAAGGATCAATTAGAGGGGGGAGGGGATGAACAGAAGGGGGGTGTCTGAGTAGAGTATATGGGGTGTTATCCAAGGCATCCCTTGAGATAAACTTAACCGTGCAGGTATTTGGACATTAAGTAGTCGCTAGTGAAGAGACTAGTCTGAGCAAGCAGGACCAAGGGTAGGCATTGTCATCTGACCTTATCTATATATATAAAAGCCTAATATGCAAATTGTCCTCTGGGGAGTTTAACCAGGAGACAGGGAGTTTGATCGCTTGCTATAATGTGCTCTGACCACCAGGGGGCGGCACGGAAGAAAGAAAGGCCCCAGCTGGTAGTCAGGCAAGGGAGGCCCTGGTCAGCAGCCAGAAGGCCCTAATCGGCCCTGATTGCTGGCCAGGCCTAGGGACCCTACCTGTGCACAAATTTCATGCACTGGGCCTCCAGTATTAATATAGTTAAGACCACCGGAGGAATTACGCCACACAAAAATATGCAGTTGCAAATCACACAGCACACTTTATTACTCATAAGGTTCCTGGTGCCGTGGACTCAGACTTAACAGGGTCACGGGGAAGAGTGGCGTCCTCTGCGGGCAGTGGCAGATCCGTCTTTGGGTGGCTGGCCCTCTGGTTGGGTTGAGTCAGTGTCTGAAGTCAGGGACCCATTTTTAAGCCTGTTCTGGCCCATGGCAGTCCAGGTGGCTATCAGTTACATACGTCATCACACAAGTGTTAATCAGAGTACAAGCTGGTTATCAATCACAGTGCGTCAATCAGAAGGTGTCCATCAGGTTTACATACGTCATTCCTAAGGGTAGCATTCAGCTATGGTCTTATCTATCTGGTGCAGCTAGGGCTTGGCCGGAGTGGTCATTCCCTGTGCTCTTTAATATTTCACACAAGTATTTCACACAAAATAATTTTTCTACATTTCCTATACCACTCACTAATTATTTTCTATTGCGATAACATGGTAACACTCTCTACTTATTTCCTGTCATTGTCACTGTTACTATGACGGGGGGTGGGGAATCTTCATGTAAAACCCACCAATGAACAAGTGCAAGAATTTCTCTTGTATGTTTACATTGGAGTAGAACCGCTGGGACAGAGGCTATGGGAACTTTCAACTTTACAAGATAATTCCAAACCGTTTGCCAAAGTTGTTTTTACCAATGTCCACTGCCAGGAGCTGGTCGATCCTTGCTGTTTCAAGGGACCTGGCATATATGGCATACTGTTCTTAATATGTTTGCTCACCTTCTTGCCACT
>NW_006295053.1:1087433-1090925 GCF_000327345.1 Myotis davidii | reverse complement strand
CTCCCCTCTACAGTGTGTTCTGAACCAAATTCCTAAGTACCCTTAAATGTATGTGTGCATACAACCTCTGATTGTGACACTCTAACATGATATGAAAATTAATGGACCTGAGCTTGTTTTTTTGTGTTGGTTTTTTTTTTTATTTGTTAGTGCGTGCTTGTTATAAAACAGCGGTTCTCGACCTTCTGGCCCTTTAAATACAGTTCCTCATGTTGTGACCCAACCATAAAATTATTTTCGTGGCTACTTCATAACTGTCATGTTGCTACTGTGATGAATCGTCATGTAAATATCTGATATGCAGGATGGTCTTAGACGACCCTTATGAAAAGAGGAAGTCTCCTTTACTCTCCGCTCCATCCGACCTCCAGGCAGGAATAACTGCCGTGAATAGTTTGTCATCCCGTATTTGGGGGATTTTGTTTTCACGTCTCTCTCCCAAATTGGACTGACAGTTTCTCAAGGGAAAGAACTGTGTCGTATTCATCTCTGTTCTCGATCAGGAATGCAATACATACGTTACTGAGTGAACTACTGACAGGTGGGTTAGAACAGATGTTCGGAAATTATAAGAAGACCAGTTTGACTGGAACAGAGGAGGAAAATGGGTGGTGGTACTGGTAGCGTGTGCTGCGGCTTGATTATCGAAAGTGCCGGCTGTTAGGCAAAGTGTTTGATTTTTATCTTGGATGCAGTCATCCAGGGAGGCAGTCAAGACTTTTTAGGTGAAGGGAAGTTCTTTGTCCCTACTAGTCACAGAATTAAAACAAAATATTAACAACCTAGTCATCTATGGCAATGTACAGGATGTGACGGGGAGGAGGTGGGTGAAAATGAAACTGAAGACAGAAAAATGAATGAATCCAGAAGTTACTTTTTTTGGACACAGACTCCTATGGAAAACTCATGAAAATACCTTCTTTCAGAAAGATAGACATAAACCCAAGCCCATGCACTTTTTAAAAAATATATTGCTTATTGATTTCAGAGAGGAAGAGAGAGCGGGAGAGAGATGGAAACGTCAATGACGAGAGAGAATCATTGATCAGCTGCCTCCTGCATGCCTCACACTGGGGATCGAGCCTGCAACCTGGGCATGTGCCCTGACCAGGAATCGAACCCTGACTTCCTCATTCATAGGTGGAGGCTCAACCACTGAGCCATGTCAGCTGGGCCCCATGCACTTTTTAAGAATCCACTGAGTAGCCAAAACCGGTTTGGCTCAGTGGATTGAGCGTCGGCCTGCGGGCTGAAAGGTCCCGGGTTCGATTCCGGTCAAGGGCATGTACCTGGGTTGCGGGCACATCCCCAGTAGATGTGCAGGAGGCAGCTGATCGATGTTTCTCTCTCATCGATGTTTCTAACTCTCTATCTCTCTCCCTTCCTCTCTGTAGAAAATCAATAAAATGTATTAAAAAAAAAAAAAAGAACCCACTGAGTGTGGGTTATTCTAAGCGTGAGAGAAGAAAAGCCTGAACCATGGTGGCAATATGTGTTCATTCATCCAGGCACAGTTATTGATCTCCAACTGTATGCAAGGCACTATGCTGAGAACAATCACCATTCAGTGGGGCATTGGAAACGGTATGGCATGGTGGTCAAGAGCACGTTATCGCTCTCCCAATTTTTTGGGGGGTGAGGCAACCAAAATTTTTGGTGGCCTTGTTTCAACAAGGCTTAAAAAAAATAAAAGCAGAGACTCTGAGCCCAGCTGTCAGGTTTCAAACTCCTGCCAGGTGAGCTTGGCTGACTTACAGAGCCACCTGCACTTCGTAGGTATTTTAGAGCAACAGTGCTATCACCACTTCACCTTTAAAGCAGTGGTTCTCAACCTTCTGGCCCTTTAAATACAGTTCCTCATGTTGTGACCCAACCATAAAATTATTTTCGTGGCTACTTCACAACTGTCATGTTGCTACTGTGATGAGTCGTCATGCAAATATCTGATCTGCAGGATGGTCTTAGGCGACCCCTGTGAAAGGGTCGTTCGACCGCCAAAGGGGTCGCGACCCACAGGTTGAGAACCGCTGCTTTAAGGGCACCCTCCATTCCCAGAAGACACTTAGCATTCATGGCATGCGCATGAGGGGGAGCTCTCTGCAGAGCCGGAAGGCAGAAACCTGAGTGGAAAACAAGAGGAGGAAGCAGAGAGCTCATGATTTGGGGAACTGTCGCTGAAATGGAAGGGGAGAGCGCAGGCAGGGACGAGGGGTAGTGAGGGCAAGGAAGATGGTTTATTTACTTTTTAAGATGGAAGGGATCCTAAATGCTGACAGGGAGGACGGGGGGGAGTGGGAGAGGATGAAGACACATCGCTGATGGTCTGTCTTTTTCCCTAACGGTGCCCCGATGGCAGGAGGGTGAGTTTTAGGGCACAGGTGGAGGGCCTGGCTTTAGCCAGGAAGCCACTTCCGCTTGCGAGCTGGAGGGGAGGAGGGGGACATGGTGTGGCTGCAGGTGCTGGTTCTGAAGTAACCACAGGCAAAAGAGAAAGAATGTCAACGAGGGGAAGTGGGGGGGAGAAGAGAGAAGTTGTGACATACCATTTTTAAAAATATATTTTTATTGATTTCAATCAGTCACTCAGGGAGAGGGAGAGAGAGCTAGAAACATCAATGAGAGAGAAAGTCATTGATCAACTGCCTCCTGCATGCCCCACACTGGGGATCAAGCCCACAACCCAGGCAGGTGCCCTGACCGGTAATCAAACCATGACCTCCAGGTTCATAGGCTGATGCTCAACCACTGAACCACACCAGCTGGGCCATGAGATACCATTTTAGAGAGGGGGTAGCCAGTGTCTGGAGGGAGGAGATGGCATTGCCAGGGATTCTCCAGCGCCAGTGCATTTATAGGAATATTAATTAATGTGTCTGCCTGGCTGCATAATTTCTGATGGGATGGGAGCTACAGGAGGAGAGAAGCATGAAAGGGGCGGTGAGTGCTGAACGTCATGGGGGTGAAGTCAGGAAGAATGGGGACACGAAGGGGACTGCTGGGTTTGCCATCGGAGCTGGTCATTGCTGAAGTAGTGTCTCAAGGGTTACAGTAGTGTCAGAGCAGATGACACACGGCAGAGAAGAAGAGAGAGAGAGAGAACGGTGAGGCTGTAAAGCACGTGCAATCCGAGAACTCTGCCTTCGAAAAGAAAGAAAAATAAAAAACACTAACCACAGAGAGTGACTGAGTCAAGTCAGGGTTTTGTTTGTACATTTGTTTCTAAAAGTCAGGAGATCTAGATCTGGAGGTGTTTCTATACCACAGGCAGACAGAGAGGCCGGCACGATTGAGGAGGAGGAATAAATACTTCTGTAGGCACCGAGTGAAGGAAGAAAGAATTGGAAGAGACATTTGTGCTTATGATCTACATTTACTTAGCCCGAGCTGGGTTGGTTCAGTGGATAGAGCGCTGGCCTGCTGACTGAAGGGTCCTGGGTTCGATTTCGGTCAAGTGCACGTTCCTCAATTGCAGGCTGCTCTCCGGCCCGGGCC
>NW_006295053.1:1080528-1086839 GCF_000327345.1 Myotis davidii | reverse complement strand
GAGCAGACCTCAGAGTGTGTGTATGTACCTATCTGGCCCCATTACCCAAACAGCAGCTCAAAGCTCCTACGCTGCTGATGGTAACTTGAGCCCAGATGGTTCTTCTTTCCCAGGAGTCCTAACATTTCAGGAAGGTTTCAGAAGGAGGTAGTAAGCTGTGTTAATGGTCTCTCATAAAGATTAGTACTTGAGCCCTAACTGGTTTGGCTCAGTGGATAGAGCGTCGGCCTGTGGACTTAAGGGTCCCAGGTTCGATTCCGGTCAAGGGCATGTACCTTGGTTGCAGGCACATCCCCAATAGGGGTGTGCAGGAGGCAGCTGATCGATGTTTCTCTCTCATTGATGTTTCTAACTCTCTATCCCTCTCCCTTCCTCTCTGTAAAAAATCAATAAAATATATTTTTAAAAATAAATAAATTAAATAAAGTTGGCATGATTGGGAAAATGTCACTTTCCATAGAAGAAAATGCCAGCCGCAGCACTGAGCTGGCCTTTCTGTAGTGAGAGAGTTGACTGGAGATGGCCAAGAAAGTTACAGCTGAAGATTCAGGACAGTTGTGTGGCCAACTGATTCACCCAACCCTCCACCCCAACAGTTGCTTCAGGGGAGAATCAGTCTTCCCCTAATTCAGGGGGATGGAGGAGAAGACGGTTGGCACATATTAACAAGTTGTTTATTACAATTATCAACGGGAGGCATTTTGTGATGCGTTCCTCGTCCATCAGTGTTTTCCCATAGGTGACTTCAGAATCTCTGCGCAAAGAACAGACCTCATCTCTTCTCGCCAAACCCCCATCGGCAGTGAACACAGAGAAAACCAAAACCAAACCATAGGCCAAAGGGAACTGGGCAGTGTTGTGGTCAGGTCCCGGGCTAGCGCCAGAGACAGAAACCGAGAGCTGTGGAGAGTAACTGGGCAAACAGGACCCAAGATCAGGACACAGGGGTCAGACCCTATTGCCACACCAAAGTCCTGCCCCCAGAGATCACACCGAAGGCAGTGCAGAAAATGCCAGGGTTCAAGGGCACCTAGTTGACCAGGCACAGACTGAACAAGCAGATCTGAGCAGAAAGGAGGTAGCCATCTGACCCAGCTCAGCTTGCACATTAACCTCCACACACCCACAAAAAAAAAACCAACCAAACATTTTAAATGATCTAGTAGCCATAGTGAAAACAGAGAAAAGAGACAGGTGGAAGTAAATTTAATATATTTTGTTTTCTTTAACTCAATGTATCAAAGAATTATTTCAATATGTAATCAACTAGTGGCCCAGTGCACAAATTCGTGCACATTGAAAGGAAATTAATTAGAAGAAATATTTTAATATTGCTATTCGCCCTATCTCTATAATAGAAGTGTCAACGAAATTCACGATCAACAATGACAGATGGAATCACATGCATGCGATTGGCACCAGTGAGAGCTTTATATGTAACACACATGCGCCAGTCAGCTTAGCCTTTTATAGATATAGAATAAACTTGCTTAATTAGACCTGCTTTCTGACGTAGCTAAACTTTCTCCAGCCCAGTGAGGCACCCCAACTTCTCTTTCAAGTAATTGTCAGCAACACAGCAGTAAATATCAGCACAAAGCAGATTATTATTGTAGATCACGCAGGCAGAACAAAGGGTACAATATTTCACTGCAGCCGTGTTTGACTGTATTCTGCACAGGGAGAAAACCTGAAGTCATTTTTAAGGTTTTCTGGCTAATGAAAAGAAAATAGGATTCCACTGAGTCTTCTATCAAACTATTCCAGGACTTCTGTGAGGATCAAATGAGATGAGACATGGGAAACGCTTCACAGACATTTGGTTACAGTGTCAAATGTTTGCCCTTGGCTATAGAGAAGTTGTGTTCCTGGGCTGAAGAAACTTCAAGGAGGCTCGTTGCTAGGGAGAGGAAGCTAGGCGTTGCTACATGACGTCATTACACATTTTTTCTCTCTATCACTTTAATATGTTTTTTATTTATCCTAATTTTATATTAATTCTTTCTTTCAAGGGCAGAAAATAAGTTTGTGAAGGCTTTAATAAGCATAGAGTTTTTTAATTTTTAAAATATGTTTTTGTTGATATCAGAGAGGAAGGGAAAGGGAGAGATTGAAACATCAATGATGAGAAAGAATCATTGATCAGCTGCCTCCTGCACACTCCCTACTGGGGATCGAGCCTACAACTCAGCATGTGCCCTTGATGGGAATCACGCCTGGGACCCTTCAGTCCACAGGCTGATGCTCTATCCACTGAGCCAAACCCGCTAGGCCCTTGTATTTCATAGCACATCTCAATTCAGACCAGCCCCATTGCAAGAGCTCAGTGGCTTTTGTGTTGGACAACATAACATACTTGCTATTTTGACATTGAAGTGTTTTGTCTGTATTTTTTCTTTACTTTTCTCTTTCTTTCAAGACATGTTGAATTGGGTAAGGCTGGATTTTGAAGGGAATAGGAAAAACGCTCCCATTCTGAGAGTCCCTAGTTTGAAATTTTAAATATTTCAGGGCCATCTCTCCCAGGCAATTTTCTTTCTATGCCCGAGAGGTGGCTTTTTTCTCCCCATGGTAAATCCCTTGAGAAGATAAAAAAGCAGGGGAATATAATGCAGGTCCTTGCTCCTAATCATTCTTCTATTTATTCATTTCATTGCTTCTTTTTCTTTTCTTTTTTTAAATCCTCACCTGAGGTTATTTTTCCATTGATTTTTAGAGAGAGTGGAAGAGAGAGAGAGGGAGAGACAGAAATAGCAATGTGAGAGAAACACATGGATAGGTTGCCTCCTGCACGCACGCGCCCTGACCGGGGCCCAGGCCGGGGAGGAGCCTGCAACCGAGGTATGTACCCTTGACCGAAATCGAACCCGGGATCCTTTGTTCCACAGGTCTGCAGGCAGACACTCTAGCCACTGAGCCAAACCGGCTAGGGCTCATTGCTTCTCTTAGCAACAGTTATTAAACATCAACTAAGGGTCAGGGACTGTGCCTGGGGCTAGTTTTACAGGCATATTCCCTGGCTTGTGAACCCTACAATTTAGCAGAAAAGGAGACATATAATTACAATGAAATGTAGTAAGTGTGATTGGGGCAGAATGAGGAGCTAAGTGGCTACCTAGGAGAATAATACCACCATTTTGGGAGATGAGAAAAGGCTTGGGGGGTGGGGAGGGAGAAGAGAATGAAGATTGAATTAAAAATGGCTAAGAGCCAGAACTGGTTTGGCTCAGTGGATAGAGCGTCGGCCTGCGGACTCAAGGGTCCCAGGTTCGACTCTGGTCAAGGACATGTACCTTGGTTGCGGGCACATCCCCAGTGGGGGTGGGCATGCAGGAGGCAGCTGATCAATGTTTCTCTCTCATCGAGGTTTCTGGCTGTCTATCCCTCTCCCTTCCTCTCTAAAAAATCAATAAAATATATTTTTTAAAAAATGGCTAAGAAAGGAGGAATCATCGTGGTGGAGTGAACAGTGTTGGCCACACTGATGGAGATGCAGATATGACTGCCAATTAAATCTGGAATTGTGGAGATCCCAGCACAGGAACCATGACCCCTGTGAGCACCACTGTCTGGGAGACAGCAGGAACCCTGCTCCCAAACAGTGCAGTTCCTCCCTGTATGTCCCTGGATTCTCTCAAAGCTGCTGCTGGGCACTGGAGTTCCGAGGAAGTAGTCCTGTATTTCTGAAATGGACCCCCAGCTGCTCTTCCTGTCTTGGCACTGGCCTCCCCAATCTGTTCCTGTTGTAGCCAGAGCGGTCTTCTAAAATGCAAATCCACTTGCCAGACTGCTCCTCCTCAATCCTCCAGTGGCTTCTCTTTGTCCCAGGATCATTTCAAAACTCATTGATGGCGGTGATGGTGGGTGGGTGGACGTGGAAGAGGGCATCGAGAGGATAAATGGTGATGGGAATAAAATCCTATATAATAATTTTTAAAAAAATATACTTATTTTTATTGATTTCTTATAGAGAGGAAGGGAGAAGGATAGAGAGTTAGAAACATCTACGAGAGAGAAACATCGATCAGCTGCTTCCTGTACACCTCCTAGTGGGGATGTGCCCGCAACTAAGGTACATGTCCTTGACCGGAATCGAACCTGGGATCTTTCAGTCCGCAGGCCGACGTTCTATCCACTGAGCGTTCAGTGCAAACCGGTTTTGGCTAATAATAATTTTTTAAAAATGGCTAAGAAAGGGAGAAGGGAGGACTGGAACAATGCTCTAGGCAGAAAGGGCAGCTTAGGGGAGGCCCAGACGCCTTTGGGGCCTCCAGGGTGAGGGGTAAAGCTGACCTGCCTTATTCTCTGGCAGCCTGCTTAACAGTGGGAGCTGGAAGGCAGGATGTTGACAAATCTGGAATAGGCAGGCGCAGCACAGGAAGTGCTCCACCCCAAAAATAGTCCCTCACCAGTTCAGTGCAAGTTTACTAGGTGACTAGTTACAGACTCAAACCGGTTAGTGAGCCACTCTTTATCCAACCAAGAATCTTGCAGAGTGAGAATTCTCTTTTCAGATCATGTCAAGCCTTGATGTCTTAGTATTGGATTCAGAAAATGGGGCGTGATTGAAGTCCCATGTAATAAAGGACTTACAGGAGTAGAACAAATGGAAGACTGATAACTCTGCCCAGGGGAGGTCTGGGTGGGCGTCACACAGAAGATGGCACCTACGCAGGGTCTGAAAGAGGAAGTTAGAGCTGCCAGGCCTCCAGGTGGAAGCATTAGCAGCGAAGTGGGCTCTCCGATCTGGACTTCAGGCAGAAAAGATTTCAGAACACGAGTCCAGGTGACTTTGAGAGCACGTCTATTAACGCTGGAGATGCTGGGGACGGGGAGACCAAGGAAGGGCTTCAGATAGAAGAGGCAAGATCACAGCAAACAGGAGTGGGCCTAGGCAGCCATGTATGTCCTTTCCTTTAGAAAGGAAGTCACAGAGGCAGGAGAAGTGAGCCAACTGGGCTGCGTGGGCTCAGGACACAAGTTACAGAGGCAAAAGAAAGGCCCTTGGAGAAAGGAAGCAAAGATATGCAACTAAGGAAAGACGGAGGGGAAAGGAGCTGGCCTGCTCTAGAGCAGTGATGGCGAACCTATGACACGCGTGTCAGAGGTGACATGCGAACTCATTTTTTTGGTTGATTTTTCTTTGTTAAATGGCATTTAAATATATAAAATAAATATCAAAAATATAAGTCTTTGTTTTATTGTGGTTGCAAACATCAAAAAATTTCTATATGTGACACAGCATCAGAGTTAAGTTAGGGTTTTTCAAAATGCTGACAGGCCGAGCTCAAAAGGTTCGCCATCACTGCTCTAGAGAGAGCACAGGGTGAGTGCACTGGGTCCTTCGCCTTAAGGATTTTTTATCTGTTTTCTAAAGGCAGGAATTTTAGGGGAGGTCTCAGAGGAGGTTCTCAATAGAATACAAGTCAGCTTTCCTGGTGTGTCCTTTCAGGGTTGTGGTCTCTACCGATGGTTCAGTGCTAGGGGAGGGAGTCATTGGTCATGGCACCTGGTCCTGCTGTCAGCCTGCAGTGGACTCGCTTCATCTGGTTTTGTTGCTTTTCTGGGCCTGGAGCTGAAACACAACTGAGGCCTAGATTTTACCTCTAGTGTGACCAAAACTGTGTCTGTGTGGTCAATATACGCAAGGCTTTGCTCCTAAGATTATTTGATCCTGATCAAAACCTCATTGTCGCCCTGACCGGTTTGGCTCAGTGGATAGAGCATCAGCCTGCGGACTGAAGGGTCCCAGGTTCGATTCCGGTCAAGGGCATGTACCTTGGTTGCAGGCACATCCCCAGTAGGAGTTGTGCAGGAGGCAGCTGATCAATGTTTCTCTCTCACTGATGTTTCTACCTCTCTATTCCTCTCCCTTCCTCTCTGTAAAAAATCAATAAAATATATATTTAAAAAAAACACACACACAAAAAAACCTCATTGTCCTGAGGGCTTAGTGCTTAAGGGAGTGACTGTGCAAGGGAGGAGGAGGAAGGTGAGTCGGGATGCTGGATGGGGCCAGTTTGAATCACTCTCTGTCTCAATTTCACCATTCCCTTGATTCAGAAGGACATCCTGATAATAATAACCATTATTTAGTACTAGAGGCTGATGCACAAAATTCGTGCCAGGCAGCTCAGCCCTTGTGGCCCCGGCTGCCTCCCGGGCCCACCCCCTGCCCACTGGTCATTCCGGAAGGTCGTTCCACCATCCGATCTAATTAGCATATTAGCTCTTTATTATATAGGAAGTGTCAGGCTTTCTTCTAGTGGTTTACAGTCTTACGTCACTTGATCTCCATAAAAACCCCTAGT
>NW_006295053.1:1076910-1080495 GCF_000327345.1 Myotis davidii | reverse complement strand
GAGGAGGCAGCCGATCAATGATTCTCTCCCATCATTGATGTTTCTATCTCTCTCTCCTTCTCCCTTCCTCTCTGAAATCAATAAAGAAATATAAAGAAGAAAAAAAAAAAAGAATTTCAGGATCAAACTCAGTGGCCAAATCATGCATGTCAACACAAGCACCAGTATCCTGTAGGTAAATGTTTTTTATTCCTTGACTGCATATATAAATGATTGCTAATGATATCTTTGAATATGGTTGCGTTAAGAGAACATTATATTCAAATCCAGATTTACACAAGCCACGTTTCCTGTAGGGATTCACTTCCTCAACAAATTCCCATAGGAGCCCTTAAGCCAGCGGTTCTCAACCTGTGGGCCGCGACCCCTTTGGCGGTTGAACGACCCTTCCACAGGGGTCGCCTAAGACCATCCTGCATATCAGATATTTACATGACGATTGATCACAGTAGCAACATGACAGTGATGAAGTAGCAACGAAAATAATTTTATGGTTGGGTCACAACATGAGCAACTGTATTTAAAGGGCCAGAAGGTTGAGAACCACTGCCTTAAGCTATCAAGAAGAGCCAATCCCCTGTCATTAAACTCTAAGATGCAAAATCCCAAAAGGCAAGTAACCAGTGACAGGAGGTGGAAGCCCAGGTTACAGGGAGAGGCTAAGGTTGCCTCCACTCTTGGCCCTTCACCCACAGGACCCCCAGATTCACAGGGCAGCCCTCTCCTCTGTAAGAGCTTATACAACAAGTCAGAATGGCCCAGCAGGAAATTGGCAGCTCCGACCCCCCACCACAGTATACACACATACCAACCCAGAAGGCTGGTGCTTCCTTCCCCAGCTGTCTCTGCAGCTGTCCACGCCTTTTTAAAGAGAGCGCTCCAAAAATCTTCCAGGGAGACTTGAGTGACTCTAATAATCTCTGTGCACAGGAGGCACTTTTGATTGGAGGGATGAGATTTTTTCTTGATACCCCATGTTATACAGAGCTGCTGCATAATAAAACAAAAAACAAACAAACAAAAGTCTCTGATGGGTTGGTAGGCAGACAGAAAGCCCCATTTCTTTAGTCCCTGACTTGTTGATGGAGAGGCTGGGTGGATGGGTCCTCCCTTTGGGGGAGATGGTGCCAGGAAGAGCTAAGTTTCCAATGTGGCTTGCCCTAATATACCCAGGCCACTTCCTTTCCCAGCAGGGTCATAGCGGACCTTCTCCTTCCACCCACTACTTCCTTCATGCAGAAGGACAAGGAGAAACTGGTGAGGTCATGGTTATTTTGAGTAACCTTTTAAAAAATGGAGTCTAGCCCTAACCAGTTTGGCTCAGTGGATAGAGCTTCAGCCTGCGGACTCAAGGGTCCCAAGGTTCGATTCCAGTCAAGGGCACGTACCTTGGTTGCAGGCACATCCCCAGTAGGGAGTGTGCAGGAGGCAGCTAATTGATGTTTCTCTAATCAATGTTTCTAACTCTCTCTCTCCCTTCCTCTCTGTAAAAAAAATCAATAAAATATATTTTTAAAATAAATAAAAATAAAAAATAAAAAATGGAGTCTACTTTGCTTCTGCTGGTAGACACCCTTAATTCGTACAGAAATGATTAGCCCGGGCTCAACTCTCATGACAGACTTTCTTAGCCCTGAGCATTTGGACATCAGATGGAAGCCACTTCTTGTTTTAATAATAACTACTAACATTTATCGTACACTCACCATTTGTCATCCATTGTGTCAACAGCTGTATTCATGTGTACTATCTTGTTTAATCTTCCAACGATATGATTTTTTTATTCCCACTTTACACACCAGAAAACGGAGGATAAAAAAAGAGTTAACTGATAGGCCCAAGATCACACAGCTAGTGTGTGGTTGATCTGTGATTCAAAGTCAAGTGGGTCTGGCTTCATCTCTATAATAAGGTGCCTCCTTTAGGCAGGCCAGCAGTCTATATACGAAGGAAAATACCAGACATGCCATTGTGATTGATGGAGTCCCAAAGACTTATGTGTTGGGAAAATTGGCAGCACAGTGGGCAGAGAAAATAGCATGTCAGAGTCCCACATTTGGAAAATTTAATTCCTTTGGCTTATGTCTTTATCTAGTCTGGGATCACCTGTCCTAAATATCTGAATTATTTTCATAAGAGACAGTGTTTCCTCCCCAGCACTACAGGGAAACCTCATTAAGCCTCGCCAGATCTACCCA
Organism: Myotis davidii; assembly: GCF_000327345.1. NCBI lineage: Eukaryota > Metazoa > Chordata > Mammalia > Chiroptera > Vespertilionidae > Myotis > Myotis davidii. The sequence continues at coordinate 1,078,297 of NW_006295053.1, read as the reverse complement.
GTTTATATTAACCCCACCCAGTCCTATTCCTTCCTAATGCATTCTTTTCACTCCAATTATTTCTCACTCAGTCTGTCCTCAAGACTATAAGCTCCCAGAAAGGAAGCCTGAGTGTTAGCCACCTCCCCACACCTAACCCCATTTCTAATCTGTGCTTGACAGTATCCTTCCTCTTTTATAATGCAAAGCTGGCCCAACCGTGGCCCAGCTTCCCTCAGAAGTCTGCTTTGACCAAGGCCATGCCTGGAATATTCCTTTTCTTCTCTGTGTTTCTAGAGAATGTAGAGGCTAGCAGTTATACCTTAACTTGTCTCTTTTCATGACACTTTTTTTTTCTTTCTTGCTGCAAATGATACTGAAAGCTCTCTGAGGACTAGGGCTATGACTTCCGATTTTTAATTTGATAAATCCTCTTTCAGCCTGGAGCAAGCACTGCCGGGCCACCCTCCTCACTGAGCTGAGTGAGGATAACCCCATCCTTAGAGTCTTGCTAGATGCATTTGTCGGGGAGGGTTGGGCCTTCTGGGTTTTAAGCCCTCCGTTCATTCATTTGACAATTTTTTGAGTGCTTATTTCATGTAAGATGCTGGGGGTGAAAAGGTAAGAAGGGCCGTGTCCCCCAAGGTGAGACAAACAGTATCTTCTTTCTTTTCTTTTCTTTTCTTTTTTTCTACAAACAGTATTTTCAAAAAGATAGAAATAATAGCAAGAGACCAGCTCTGGTCCTTCTTGCCCTCGATCAGCGGTTCTCAACCTGTGGATCGCGACCCCTTTTGGGGGTTGAACGACCCCTTTCACAGGGGGGTCACTTAAGACCATTGGAAAACACATATATAATTACATATTGTTTTTGTGATGAATCACTATGCTTTAATTATGTTCAATTTGTAACAATGAAATTGGGGGTCACCACAACATGAGGAACTGTATTAAAGGGTCGCGGCATTAGGAAGGTTGAGAACCACTGCCCTAGATGCGTATTAGGAGCTTCAGCTACTCAAAGCAAAGGCTGTTTATAGTGCAGCGTGACAGGAGGCAGCGAGGGAAGGGCCACATCAAGGTGCAGGAGGTAGAGGTCAAGGAGGTAGTCAGATTCCATTATCGAAGTCAAGTTCAGGGAGAAAGAGACTCCCTGATTATCGGCACCCCTGGTTTTCTCATCACACTCTTACACGGTTTGGTTACTTTCTAATCGACAGGGTTGTTTTCTCGCCAACCAAGGGTTTCTTAAATTTGAGAGATCCAGGCTTTCAAAGTCTCTCGCATCCTCCACCTTTACGGGAAAAGCACTTATTGAAACCATCTCAGCTGTCAGTTTCCCGAAGGACCTGCCCCCACGCCCCGCCCCTACTTGAGACCGCACGGCGGGGCCCCACGTCTAGTGCCA
>NW_006295053.1:1076299-1076800 GCF_000327345.1 Myotis davidii | reverse complement strand
CAGTGCGAGCTCAGCCCGGCGTCGGTCGTTCCGCCCGCCGGTCACAGCGCGCCCTCTCTTCTGCCGGTGTCCTCCTCACCGGCCCCACCATGCTGTCTCTAGATTTTTTGGACGATGTGCGGCGGATGAACAAGCGGCAGGTGAGGTTGGCCGCCCGCTGTTTCCCCGGGCTCCTCTTGTCCCTTGGGCGCTGCCACTGCGGGTCCTGAGGGTCCTAAGGGCCTCTGGGCCCCTGGGCCCCTGAGCCCCTGAGCCGGGCTGACGCCTAGACCATCTCTTTATGGAGTCTGAGGCCAGAGGTCGCTTGGTCCGCCTCCCCTACTATTATTATTAATTATTATTAGACGCCGGAGACGCGGCTTCCCATTGGCCAGACATGCACAAGCGCCCGCGCCCCGGAAGTTGCAAGGCGGATTCCCTTCTAACCCCGGGTGGGGGCCTCCGCGACGGGCCTCGGGGCCGGGCGCGGAAGTGGACCCCGGTCGCTTCTCACCCGGCGAC
>NW_006295053.1:1074047-1076136 GCF_000327345.1 Myotis davidii | reverse complement strand
GGGTGCCTCCTCCCGGCCCCCACCATGCTGTCTCTAGATTTTTTGGACGATGTGCGGCGGATGAACAAGCGGCAGGTGAGGTTGGCCGCCCGCTGTTTCCCCGGGCTCCTCTAGTCCCTTGGGCGCTGCCACTGCGGGTCCTGAGGGTCCTAAGGGCCTCTGGGCCCCTGGGCCCCTGAGCCCCTGAGCCCCTGAGCCCCTAAGCCGGGCTGACGCCTCGACCATCGCTTGGTCCGCCTCACCCATTATTATTATTATTAATTATTATTATTAGCCCCTAGTTAATCTGGGGCCTGCCGGGAGTGGCGCGGGAAGCCCGTCTTCCCCTTCCCTTCCTCCCAATGAGGCTGAGGAGCGAATGCACACCCGAGCGCGCTTTGTGAGTGGGAGTTGGGGTTGCTCATTGTGTTAGACTTCGCCAGGCGGCAAACTCGGGGTTCCTCCCATCGCAGCGACTCCCGTGCAACCCGGAGGCTAGATTGAGCAGCTCCCTGCACCGGGGGTGCTCGGGAAGGCGGCTTGTAGGCCCCACAAATGCCGCTTTGCTGCTTTCAGCAGGTCACAGCCCTCCTCGGACTGTTGGCCCCAGGGGCCTGCACTGCCTTTTCCTTGGACCACGTCTGACTTGGAACAGTTACTATACCTGCCCTCGAGAGTCCATTTCTCAGGAAGGTGGCAGCCCTCCGAATCCTCGTAACGCCCAGTGTTAGTGGCACAGGGATCTTGATATTTAGATCTCCTCATTTTGTCCTTAAATCTTACTCCGTCTTGAGCGTCTAGAATGTATCTAGATCGGATGTCAAATGGTTTTGGGAACGCTGTTGGGATTGTGCAGTCGTTAGGAAAAGTTGCTCCTTTTCATCTTCTGCATCCAGTGCCTGTCTCTCTAGAGCCACGTTTGCTTGCCTTTTTTACAGTATTTGACTATTAAGACTTATCCTGGTGTCACTATTAAAGATTTTCCTCTTGGACTTGCATTTTGCAGTGTTTACAAATACCGGTTAGGGAAGTAGATGTGCAACCTCCCCTTGGTCCCCTTCAGATTTTGGCGACCTCAGTGTCACCTTCTCTTAGACATGCTTCTTAATTCCTTCAGTCATCACCGATCATTCTTTTCAAATTGCACAGAACATGTATGTCTTGAAGGTAACTCTTCAGATTCTCCCTGATGTTGCGTGGTGGTGTCTTTCCCATCCATATCTGAATTTCGGGGTACTACAGACATTTCTCTGAAGAAGTACTTATTTGGGGGGGCTACTGTATATTGTACCTTCTGCTAAATACAGTGAGAAATGCAGAGATACATTAGACAGACTCTGCTTTCCATGAGCATAAATGTGTAGAAAAATAGTTAAGGCTATTTTGCTATGTGTCAAGTGTTATATGTGCATATGAGGTAGGTAACGTTCTTCCCACTACTGAGATGAAGAAAATGAACACCCTCCCAGTGGTGGTGAGGAGGAAATGGGAGGAGTTAGAGAGTGTGGGAATGGGGTGAGGGAAAATAATGAAATGAGGTTGGGCCTGTACATAACTTCTGGGGGAAAGAATTGATAGTGTTTATAGATACTGAGCTCATCACATGAAAAGAGGAAACTATGAGTTTGGTTTTTGCTTCTCTAAAACTGCTGTCATTGCATAACTTCTTCATTCACACCTAAATACATAACAAATGTCTGGTTAATATATTTAAGCTGTAACTGTGTTTTTCCCCCCTAGGTTCATAGAGGAATGCTTGAGTACAATGAACCCCATCCATTTAAGTGTTTTATTTGATCAGTTCCTACAGCTACATACACCCATCACAATCAAGATAATAGAGCATTTCTATCACATACAAGATCCCTGTGCCCCTTTGTAGTTCATCTCTCCCCTAGCACTTGGCAACCATGGATTTGCTTTTGGTCGGTATAGATGGGTTTGCATTTTATATAAACGGAATCACAGAGTATGTATTCTTTGGAGCTTTGAGTTATAATGGATTTTTAATGCCTTGCTCACGACTTGTTTATTATATGTAATATAATTTTTTAGGGTCTGCTTCACAGTTTTCAAAAATAAAGTGATTCATTACCTTCCCTGTATCCTA
>NW_006295053.1:1064754-1073881 GCF_000327345.1 Myotis davidii | reverse complement strand
AACTCTTTATCCCTCTCCCTTCCTCTCTGTAAAAAATCAATAAAATACATTTTAAAAAAATAAAAATAAATAAAAAAATAAAAAGTTTGAGGACCCCTGCTATACACTGTTGCCTCACACCTTCAGTAGCTCCCCATTGTCTTAGAAAGACCTTTGCTGTAAGTCCCAGTCATTTTACAGCCTGCCGTTTCTCCCTGTTTCAGTCTTGTTCCAGTCTACCTTTCCTACCTGTTTCGTATCAATGTCTCTATGAACATTATTCTTTTTTTAAAAATATTTTTATTAACTTCTTACAGAGAGGAAGGGAGAGGGATAGAGAGTGAGAAACATCCATGAGAGAGAAACATCGATCAGCTGCCTCCTGCACACTCCCCACTGGGGATGTGCCTGCAACCAAGGCACATGCCCTTGACCGGAATCGAACCTGAGACCCTTGAGTCTGCAGGCCAACGCTCTATCCACTGAGCCAAACCGGTTAGGGAATGAACATTGTTCTATTCAAACCTTGTGTATTTAACTATCTTTAGAACTCCCCTGGCATTCTTTCTGATCACCATTTTCCTGAAACTTTCCTTAGTCTATGAAATCCAGATTTGTAGAGTTTGCCTATAGCTGTGGTGTAAATACTGTTAACGACTAATTTCAAACTGCTAACATGACATCATTGAATGTAGAATTAGGAAGAAATGTGGTAGCATGCAACTGTAATTTCCAGCTATGGATACAATAGAGAAAAAAATATGACCCCAAGAACATAGATTAATAATAAAATGCAGTGAAATAATTAGGAACTCGTGACTTTAGAGTATTTATTACCTTTATTTGTAATGTAATTTAATTATATTAACTTTTTAAATCTTTGAGTTTAGAGAGGGAGGAAGAGAGAGAACCATTGATCAGTTGCCTCCTGTATATGCCGGACCGGGAATTGAACCGGCCACCTCTGTGGTGTATGGAACAGCACTCCAACCAACTGAGCTACCCGGCCAGGGCCAACATGTCATTTTTTAGTTAGTATTTTTTTTTCATCATCATATCCTCTCCATGGTCAGAGACAAGCATGATCACTCATTTCCATGGCTAGATGGCACAGACCTACAACAATAAAAATGAGCTCCTCATAAGCAGAAATTGTGATTATAACTTCTCTCCCAAAAGTTCTCTTTTCTGACTTGAAGGAAGGAGGTGAGCTATAGTATCCAAACAGAAGATGTCGACAGGGGCAGAAAGTGTTGTCTGGAAAACATGGTTTATTGGTCAGGGTTTAGTCTGGCAAACAGAACCACTATAAATATTGGGGAATTAAGGGATTTATTATAGGACTAAGATCTTAACACAATTGTGGGAGAAGCTGGATGAGTAAGAGTCTAAAACTGAGAGAATCAGAAAAATATCACCAGCTACCTCTTCCGAAGCACTGTTAGGGGTAGACAAATCCATGCTTCCCATGGAGTTGGTCAGAATTTCAAATCTTCCTGATGGAGTGGGACCACACCAAAGGGGAGTAGATGAAGCATAAGGCTGTTGTCTCTACACTGGTCTCTATTAGTCGGATGCACTGGACATGGGGCAGGGGAGAGAGAGGACAAGCCAGACCCGTAATGATGTCTCTTACCATCTCTAATCACAGTTAACTTCAACATAGCAGTTGGTTCCCTTTTCACTTTCCAGATCTTGGGCAGATTTCTCCTTTTGGCCAACCAACCCAGACTAGGGAAGGGGTTAGGGGAAACCTAGTTCAAGCTTTGTTAGCCAAGTTGGCAAAGTACAAAACCACTATAGTCAATCCTTTATCAACTCAGCATCTATGCACCTCTGTTTTTAAAAAAATATAATTTTATTGATTCCAGAGAGGAAGGGAGAGGGAGAGAAAGATAAAAATATCAATGATAGAGAGTCATTGATCAGCTGCCTCCTGCAGGCCCCACACTGGGGGTCAAGCCCACAACCTGGGCATGTGCCCTGACTGGGAATTGAACCATGACCTCTTGGTTCATAGGGCGATGTTCAACCACCGAGCCACGCCGGCCGGGCTATGCACACCTCTTAATCATGTTTAACTTTTTAAATAAAAAGAAAAGCAAAATTGTGCTTCTGTCTAATATGGAGCCATTCCTTGTTTTTATATATGGCACCATGGTCATAGCTGCATTTTTTTCTTACGTTAATCATTCCATATTCCTTTAGCCCTCAGCAAGAACCTAAGTTGGTCATAATATCTTGCCCAGTGGAGTGACCCCAACCTCTGTGACCCCATTACTAAAGGGTTAATGTCATGGGTAGTCCTGCTTGAGTGGGATTGTTGTTTTCTCGGGATTCTCTGTATTCCAGTTGTACTTCCCTCATTACTTGTCTGATGGTCAGGACCAATTACCCTGGCCGGTAAATAACACCCTGGCCCCTGCATTTTGGTGCACTGGCATGAGGAGCCCAACGTGGTCAGGTGGCAATCCCAACATCCATTCTGATGAAATCAGCGTGTCCCCTGGTGGAAGGGCATCGCCTTTGGGAATGAAAACTTGTAAACCCATACAACCCAGAGTTATAAAGATGGGTGACAGCAGCCACTCTTATTCTCACCCTTTAATTCCAGACGAGTGAGTCCTGCTGGAGAAGAAATGACCCATAGATTGGTTGCTGATTCGGAGCATTTCCCACATATTGGAGGGCGTTAGACATCCCAGCCCCACAAAGTCCTGTTGGTGCCTCCCTGGTGCCACACTGTCCTCAAAAGGCCATTTGTGTCACTGAGAAGAAAGAAAGCATAGAATGAATTGGGAACTATTTCTTCTGCATTTTTCTGGAAGAGTTGGTGTAGAATTGTTAGGATTTTTTTTTCTTTTTTCATTAAATGCTTGATAGAATTCACCAGTGAATGCCATCTAAGCCTGGTGTTTTTCCTTGTGGGGAGGCTTTTAAACTATAGATCCCATTTCTTTAATAGATATAGGTCTATTATCTATTTTTTCTTCAGTGAGCTTTGTTAGCTTGTCTCAAGGAATTGGTAATATATCGGTATAATATTCATAATACTTACCCTTTTAATAATTGTATTTCAATACAAATCAATATGTAGTTACTCTAGTGATGTCACCTCTCTCATTCCTTCCTGATAATTAGTATTTCCTTTAAACAGTTACATTCTTCTTTTTTTAAAATTTGTTTTAGAGAGGAAGAGAAAAACATCAATTTGTTGTTCCACTTATTTATGCACTCATTGGTTGATTCTCATATGTGCCCTGACAAGGAATTGAACCTGCAACCTTGGTGTATTGGAATGACACTCTAACCACCTGAGCTACCCGGCCAGGGCTGGGGCAACCCCATTTTGAGTGCCTCTTCTTTGGTCCTTCTCCCACCTCCTTGGAAAGACTTGATTGAGTACTAGTAATTTCTATCTTCTCTCTTTTTTTCCTGATTAGTCTGGCTAATTGAACTCAGAGTGCTCATTTTTTATTGGTGTGTTTTTCTTTTTGTTTTCTGTCTTTTGATTCATTATTTTTTCCCCTCACTCAAGGATATTTTTTCCATTGATTTTTAGAGAGAGTGGAAGGAAGAGGGGGAGACAGAGAAGCACGATGTGAGAGAGACACATTGATTGGTTGCCTCCCGCACGCCCTTGTTCAGGGCTGGGAGCCTGCAACCGAGGTGTGTGCCCTTGACTGGAATCGAACCCAGGACCCTTTGGTCCACAGGCTGACGCTCTATGCACTGAGCCAAACTGGGTAGGGCTCTCCTCTTTCTTTAATAGTATTTCCTTTCTGTGAGTTACTTTGGGTTTCACTTGCTTTTCCTAGTGTTTTAAGGTAGAAGTTTACTTTGGGAAAGCTACAAATATTTGTAAATTAAACAGTGTATTTCTAAATAACCCATAGGTCAAAGGAGAATCCCAAGGGAAATTACAAAATATTTGAACTGAGTGTAAACAAAAGCACAACATAGGATTTGAGGCCTTTATTGCTGTAAAATTCCCTCTGTGTACTATTTTAGGTATCTCCCACACACTTTTTTTTTACCCCCACAAATTTTAAATAAGAAAAAAATATATGTTTACCAACATACACTATATCTAGTGTGCTTCATTTCTGTGTGTAAATCCAGATTTCATTCGGTATGTTCTTTTTGCTTGGAGGACTTTTAAAAACTTTTTTTTCGTATTGTAGGTCTGCTCGTGATGAATTATATTTGAGTTTTTGTGCCTTTGAAAAGGTTTAATTTTGTCTCCATTCTTTTTTTTTCTTTAAATATACTTTTATTGATTTCAGAGAGGGAGAGAGAGTAACATCAATGATGAGACAGAATCATTGATTGGCTGCCTCTTGCACACCCCTCCACTGGAGATCGACCCCACAACTCAGTCATGTGCCCTGACCTGGAATCAAACCGTGACCTCCTGGTTCATAGGTCAATGCTCAACCACTGAGCCATGCCGGTAGGCATGTCTCCATTCTTTAAAAAGGTATCATTTTACTGATTTTTAGAGAGAGAGGAAGGGGGGGGGAGAGAGAGAGAGAGAGAGAGAAACATTGATGTGAGAGGGAACCGTCGATCCACTGCCTCCTCCATGCCTTGTACCTGTGATCAAGCCTGAAACCTGGGTTTGTGCCCTGACTAGGAATCGAACCCACAACCTTTCGATGCACAGGACAACGCCCAACTAACTGAGCCATACAGGCGAGGGCTTGCCTTCGTGTTTTGTTTTTTTAATCTTTATTGTTGAAAATATTACAGATGCCTTCCCCCCCATTGACCCCTTGTATCCCACACTCGTCCCCCCTCCCCCTTGCCTTTCTTTTTGTTTGTTAATCCTCACCTAAGGATGTTTTTCCATTGATTTTTAGAGAGAGTGGAAGGGTGGGGGGAGAGAGAGAAACATCGATCTGAGAGAGAGAGACATCGATTGGTTGCCTTCCACATGCACCTGAGCAGGGCTGGGAATTGATCAAGCCTGCCACCGAAGTACGTGCCCTTGACCAGAATTGAACCTGGAACCCTTCAGTCCACAGGCCAGTGCTCTATCCACTGAGCAAACTGGCCAGGGCATTGCCTTCATTTTTGGAAGAAATTTCTCCAGGTATAGAATTTTAGGTTGATAGGTTTTTGTGTGTTTCTTTGGGGTTTTGGGGGGTTTTTTTGTATTTTTTTATATATCTTATTGATTTTTTACAGAGAGGAGGGTAGAGGGATAGAGAGTTAGAAACATCAATGAGAGAGAACCATCGATCAGCTGCCTCCTGCACACCCCCTATTGGGGATGTGCCCACAACCAAGGCACATGCCCCTGACCGGATTCGAACCTGGGACCCTTCAGTCCGCAGGCCGACACTCTATCCACTGAGCCAAACTGGTTAGGGCAGGTTGATAATTTTTTTCTGAGTACTTTCAGGAAGTCTGTTATTTCAGGAGCTCAAGCTATCCCTGCCCCATTTAGATGGTTCTTTTGCATCCTTGTTAATTCCTTCAGAGGCACTTGCTGATCATCGCTGGTCGTCTTTCTCATGAGGACTTGAGCAGAGACCCTCTGAAGACCTTTGTGTCGCTCTCATTTCCATCCTGCCCCGGGTCTCTAGCTACCTTTGCCTCCTCAAACTCCCGGTTCTTTCTCCTCAAGTCAAGGAGCCTTCCAGGCTCTGTCTGCATTCCCCTTCGCCCTTGTTCTAGAAACTCCAGTCGGTCAGTTGGGGCAAGTTTCTCCTTTCTGAGCAATCACAATTCTGTGCTACATGGATGCAGTCACGTGTTCCATGTCTGAAACCCTTTGTTTCATATGTTTTGTCCAGCGTTACTTAGTTATTTCAGGCCGGGAGGTAACTTTGGTCCCTGTTACTCCAACTTGGCCTAAACATCATATTTTTGAGATTCTGTGTTGTATCAGTAGTTCATTCTTTTTTTTTTTTTTAATATATTTTATTGATTTTTTAGAGAGAGGAAGGGAGAGAGATAGTTAGAAACATCGATGAGAGAGAAACATTGATCAGGTGCCTCCTGCATATTTCCCACTGGGGATGTGCCCGCAACCCAAGAACATGCCCTTGACCGGAATCGAACCTGGGACCTTTGTCCGCCAGCTTTAAATATATTTTATTGATTTTTTTACAGAGAGGAAGGGAGAGAGATAGAGAATTAGAAACATCGATGAGAGAGAAACATCGATCAGGTGCCTCCTGCATATCTCCTACTGGGGATGTGCCCGCAACCCAGGTACATGCCCTTGACCGGAATCGAACCTGGGACCTTTCAGTCCGCAGGCCAACGCTCTATCCACTGAGCCAAACCGGTTTCGGCAGTAGTTCATTCTTTCTCTTCCTGAACAGTATCCTAGTGTGTGGAAATATTGCAGTGTATTCATCTATTGATGGACAATTTGAGGCCATTATGAATGAAGCTACTGTACCTGTGTATTGAATAGATATGTTTTCATTTGTCAGATTGTAAAACAGTAACACATTTTTTAAAATGAGACTTGTGTTACTGTTATTGATATTAGCCTGTTTTGACTATTCAGGATTTTTGTTGTCATTATCATTAAAAATTCTCGCTGGGACAAGCAGTGACTTTACTGGGCCATGGTAACAGTGTCTGATCTGAACATGCTTCAGTTTTGCCAGTGCCATCGGTTTTACATTTTGCTGCTGTCAGTGTGCCTGCCTCCAATACCATAGCTTCTGATCACTTCTGTGAGTTAGAAAGCAGGGAAATTGTGGTTATGTGTTATGAGTCTGTTAGTTTGAGGTCCTAAGATAAGACTTCAGGCCAACTGCTATTTTATTTTTTTTATCCTCACTGTAGGAGTGAGGATATTTTTTTCCAATTGTTTTTTAGACTGGAAGGGAGGTGGGGAGCCGGGGAGGGGAGAGAAACATATGTCTATGTGACAGAGACACTTCAATTGATTTGCCTCCCGCACGCACCCCAACCCGGGCTGGGGTTCGGACCTGTAACTCAGGTAGTACATGCCCTTGAGCGGAATTGAACCCACAGCCCTTGGGTGCACAGGCCGGTGCTCTAACCACTGAGCAACGCCACCCAGGGCAGGTCAGCTATTTTGTAGCTCCGACAAATTTTGCTTCCATGGTTACTTCTGTCTTTGCTTAAAATTGCAGGAAGTCTTACTTCTATGAAAATATCCTTATGTTGAACTTCACATATCTCTTACAAGAATAGAAATATAATTGGTATGTTTGATAACTATAATAGATAAATGAACAGTACATAACTTTCAGATTATGGCCTGTTAAATGATAGTATTTAAAGTTACCATCACTTCTATTTTGCTGAATTTTCTGTCCTCGGTTATATCTCTTTAGTTATTTTAAATCTAGAACAGTCTCCCATGTTTAGTTATTGAATTTTCGGACTAGAACAAGTTATTTTAAATCTAGAACAGTCTCCCATGTTTATTTCCACGATACTGAATTTTCGGACTAGAACCAGTTGTCTTACGGATTGTTCACATGCCACATATATTTTAAAAATAACAAAAGCAAACTTACATTGTGCATATTTTTGAAATTTTTGGTGTTTTTTTTTTCACTTTAAAGCATCTTATGAATGTCATGTCTTTTCAGGTTCACATTTTCAATGGTACATTCAAGGTTGTGTATAATCTGAGCTTAATAATATGCTTTTTCAGATTCTCCCAGGACTCTTCAATACCATCTTTTCTTTCTTTTTTTAAAATATTTTCTTGAGATTTTTTACAGAGAGGAAGGGAGAGAGATAGAGAGTTAGAATCATCGATCAGCTGCCTTCTGCACACTGCTGCCTCCTGCACATCCCCCACTGGGCATATGCCCGCAACCCAGGCACATGCCCTGGACTGAAATCGAACCTGGGAACTTTCGTTTGCCCACCCCTGGGTTAGGGCAACACCATCTTGTCATTTCTTGAACCATCTACCATGGTGTCCAGTCATCCTCTCTACTTTTACCCTTTATGCAGCCTTACACCAACACAATTAGTGCAGATTATTTCCCTCATTTACAATGCGTCTCTAGTATTGCGTTTGCTTATTCAAGTCACAGAACTTTACAATTTGTCAAGTAGTGCAGATGTGTTAAGAAAGAAAGAAGGCTGGCCTTCAAGTCCTAACTATGTGACTGACAAATTGTCTGACTTGGGCGAAGTCACTTCCTCTCTCTCAGACTCAATTTCCTCAACTGTAAGATGAGGGGTGGGATTAAATGTCATTAAACAGCCATGATTATCAAGGGATAAATATTGTAGACGAGTGAGTACGAGAGGAGTTCAAAGGCACAGGTTTGTCACTGTTGGCTGGTATGTATCATGAACGTGATTGGATTTAAGCTGAATGGTTGTGAACGTACAAATGAAATAACAAGTGAAAGGTTCTGAAAATAATAAGTTATATAAATGTAACGTATTTTAGTAAACAAAATGGAGCAGGGCACCTGGGGTGAGAGAGAGAAGGCTGATTGTGTAATTATTACAGAGTTTTAAAGACTATTTTGGAACTTCAGCTGCTGAACTGGTGCTACTTGAAACCTTTAAATTGATTCTACCCTCAGTTCTTGCCTGGGTGGGGATAATCGTAGGTCTAATCTCTTCTCCTTTGTTCTTACAGCTGTATTACCAAGTCCTAAATTTTGGAATGATTGTCTCCTCAGCACTAATGATCTGGAAGGGGCTAATGGTCGTAACTGGAAGTGAAAGTCCAATTGTAGTGGTGCTCAGGTAATTTTGTTTTTAAGGCATGGCGGTTGCATGGCGTTGCTTGGGCGAAGCATTGAGACATTGAATCATTGTTGTATCATTCCTCTAGAAACCACTCTCCTTCCCAGAAGAGGGCCTGGAAGAAAATGAGTTACTGTTTCTCAATTGTGAGAAATTCTCAACATGTTAGACACTGCACATTCAGACCCCAAAGGGCTTCCGACCTCTCTCCAAAACATTTACTATGTGAGCTTTGTTTTCAGCACATCTCTTAAGAAGGTGTTTCAATGTACTTTATTTTCCTGAAGTTCTTCTGTCTTCTTGCTCTTCCCTTTGATACATTAAGCTGGTATTTAGTTGTGAGTTTGCTAGATTATATCATCTGCAAAGAAATTGTTTTTCTGCAGCATGTTCTCAGTGCCGGTGCAAAGCATCACTCATTATTTCCCTATTT
>NW_006295053.1:1055604-1064728 GCF_000327345.1 Myotis davidii | reverse complement strand
TTTAAATATCACTTCTAAATAGACTTCAGGAATCTTGAATATACTAATGCCATCTCTTTTTTTTTTAAAAAAGTATATTTTCATTGATTTCAGAGAGGAAGGGAGAGGGAGAGAGAGATAGAAACAACAGTGATGAGAGAGAACCATTGATTGGCTGCCTCCTGCATACCCCACACTGGGGATTGAGCCTGCAACCTAGGCATGTGCCCTGACCGGGAATCGAACCCTCCTGATTCATAGGTCAGTGTTCAACCACTGAGCCACGCTGGCCAGGCTACTAATGCCTCTCTTAAAGTGACAAGTAGTACTGAATTTTTTCTCCACTGTACTTCTTCCTCCTCCTTATATTCCTAATGTTAGTACTTTAAAAACTTAATTTACTCATTTTTGGGAAATTACCATTTGGTTACTTAATTGAGTCATTATGGTTCTGTCCTATTTGGGGCTTAATTATAAAAGCTCTCCCAAGTCTTTTCCGGAGATAATGGAGTATAAACATGAAATAAAATGAATCATTAACATTATCTAGAGTCTAATTAATAGTACATTACTCTCAACAAGATGAATTTGACTCCTTTGTTGTATAGGACAGTGGTCGCCAACCTTACGGACCTCACAGACCACCAGAGGTCCTGGGACCACCGGTTGGCGACCACTGGTATAGGATATACTTCCAGCAACAAGTGGTTGGAAACACTGAGTCTCCAATGTCTTACTTGACCTTAGTTCTGTTTTTATTAATAATCAAATGCAACTGTAACTTTAGAGATCCCCAGAAATGTATGGGTTTTATTAGCTGGGAAAGTATAGAGAATTGGATCTCCGTCGCTTTCATTGTCTGACTACACCATTGGGCAAGTCACTTATTCACTAAACCAAAGTTTCATCAATGAACTGAAGGCCGGACCTAGATGAGGTCAGAAGACCTTTCCAATTCTAAAATCATGTGGCCTGAAGTTCTCAGACAGTCCTGGATTCAGGGAGAGCTTCGGTTGGTGAAGTATCCAAACACCAACAGAAGGGGAAGCCACACGAATTGGCTCTGTGGGGAACAGGTGTGGAGAGAGGGCCCAGGGAGGCACGTGTGCATACTCTTCTGGGATAACTTCAGATTGAGTCTCCTTCATCGGAGATGTTTAAAGACAATCGAATGACTAAGGACTTGCTCATGGATGGTTCTGAAAGTAGCCCAGTTTTGCTATAGCTGGAAAATTTGTAATCAGTAGGGACTTGTGGTTAGATAAGTTATTTGGTAGCTAGGTTATGTATATACTAAACTTTTCTGATTGCCAATGTGGAATTAAGAAATTAGCCTGGCCAGTGTGGCTCCCTGGTTGAGTGTCAACCCATGAACCAAGAGGTTACCGTTTTGACTCCCAGTTGGGGCACATGCCCAGGTTGTGGGCTCAATACCCAGTAGGCACATGCAGGAGGCAGCTGATCAATGATTCTCTCTCATCATTGATGTTTCTATCTCTAAAATCAATAAAAACATTTTTAAAAAAGAAGTTAAAAGAGACCAAGTCATTTTAGAAGAGACTCTGGTCAGGGCTGGAAGGAGCAGTCATTAGAGAAAGACAATCCATGTGATTGGGTGGCCTGGCCAGGGTTTCATGTTACTGTAAGGAATATAATTTTTATCTGAATCAAATATGCCTCAGAAGGCTCAGGCCAACTGAGAATCCACTTTTAGGATCTTTGTGAAGACGTTAGAGACAAATACTTGTTTAATTCATGTTTCAGGGAACATTGAAAACTTTTGTCTTTACAGAGCTGAAGCCAATTTAAAAATATTTCAATAATTTATACATAACATCTTATAAAATTGTTCATGATTTATGTTTAAATTTAAAAGTATAGTTTAATAAAAAAATATTAAGAAGGTTACTAATAATTTATTTAATGTTTAAAAAGTTTTCCCTGGTCCTGGCTGGGTAGCTCAGTTGGTTAGAGCATCATCCCAATATGTCAAGGTTGTGAGTTCTATTCCTGATCAGGGCACATACGAGAATCATCCAATGGATAAATGAATAAATGGAACTACAAATCAATTTTTCTTTCTCTCTCTGTCTCTTTCTCTCCCCTCTCTATCTCTAAAATTAATAAAAATAAATAACTTTCTCCTGGTTTCTTTCTTTTTTAAATCCTCGCCTGAGAATATATTTTTACTGATTTTATACAGCAAGGAAGAGAGAGAGAATCATTGATGTGAGAAACATTGATCAGTTGCCTCTGACACACACACACACACACACACATACACACACACACACACACACACACACACACACACCCGAATGGGGATCAGACCAGCAACCTAGATATGTACCCTGACTGGGAACTGAACGCACACCTTATGGTGTACAGGTTGATGCTCCAACCAACTGAGCCACCCAGCCAGGGCTCCCCTTATTTATTTCTTTAATGGTCCTCTCACTGCACACTTTTATCTGTGTGCGTGGTTGTTGTTTTTTTAACATATTGATTTCAGAGAGGCAGGGAGAGAGAGATAGAAACATCAATGATGAGAAAATCATTGACTGGCTGCCTCCTGCACGCTCCCTACTCGGGATCGAGCCCGCAAACCAAGGCATGTGCCCTTGACCAGAATCGAACCTGGAACCTTTCAGTCCGCAGGCTGACACTCTATCCACTGAGCCAAACCAGCTAGGGCTTATCTGCTCAATTGTCTCTATAGCTGAACTTTTAAATCTGTTTATCTCTCCCCTACCTTTCTTCCCTGGTATCTAGACTGTTTTCACCCCACACTGGACACTTGCACCTGCGCGTTAACCAGGCACCTGGAACCCCATGTCATGAAAAGTGAAGTTCATCTTTTCTCACAACCCTGTCCTTTTTCCTCATTTTTCTGTGGCTATCACTGTCATCTACTCAGTGGCCAGTGTTAAAACCTAGGAGTCGTTCTGTCATATCTAGTTGGCCATCAAGTTTGTTCTTTTCCTGATCTCTGTTCTACCCTTTATAAGTCGTCCCCCTGCTGTTGTTCTATTTCAGGCCCTCATCGTTTCCTCCTCAGCAGCCTGGGCTGTTGCAGTGACCTTTAAAAAACTGCTTTTACAATCAGGAAAAAAGTTAGTATGTTTTCATTATATGAAATGTTGAAAAAACACACACAATAATCTAGATGAAACTAAGTCACCCATAGCTCTGGGATATAATTGTTAATACTCTGGTCTCTTTTTTCACATAGTATTTCTTATATAATTGAGGTAATTCTGTATATACATCCTTTTCTCTGTATTTTTACCTTATTCTCCTGTGTCTATTTTTTAAATAAAACGTTTAATATTTGCAAAATGTGAATTCTAAGTAATAGCCTGCACAGCTGGTCCCCAAATCTACCTTCTCATCCATTCTACTTATTAATTCAATAAATATTTGAATGACTTCTGTATATCCAAAGCTTCTGAAGTGATGGTTCTTAAATGCAAATATTATTGTGATACTTTGTGCTTAAAATTCTAGAGTGACTCGAAGGCAGTTTGGCACAGTGAGAGTGGATTTCACTGGACTCCCTTGGTTCAGATCTCCTTTATTATTGCCTTGATGTATAACTTCAGGCCTCCCTAAGCCTTAGTCAGTCTCCTTATATAGAGAGTCCAGAGTCTTCAAACAGAGAACACTGTCTTGATTTTTATCCCCTGTCTATCCATTTTCTTCTTACTAAATCTGTTATTATTGAAAACTGGAGCTTGAGTTTCTAAAAATAATACTGATTGCCTTCTTCCTCATGGAAAGAAAAGGTTCCTTATGAATGCACATATCTTAGGACCTTTGAAGCACTCGGTGAGAGATGACTTTTTCCTCTATGGAAATTAATGCTTTGCTCATTTCTGAAATTCTGAGGCAAAAATCTCTTCTCTCGGCCTTGGTTTTCTCTCTTGTTTTTTCTTTTTTTTTAAATAAATAAATTGATAACACAAGCATTATCTCTGGAGCTGACTGTTTTTGGCTTGAGCTCTTACTTCTTTGTGGTTTGAAATCATAAGGTCATCTTGGTCTGTGACTTTATAAATGGCAGGAGACGTTCTCATTTGAATATTTGAATGTGTTTATTGTTTTCAGAAGACGTGAGGATAAGAGCAGTGATTATAAAGTTCATTCTGTTTGTCACTTGAAATTTTAAAAGGTTAAAGAATCAGTAGCATTGCCCTTTTCAAAGATTTAAGCACCTCTGAATAGTACTGCTTGAAATGGAAGAAGTTAATAAATGCTAACAACTAAAGAGACCTTTAGTATAACTCCTTAGTCTGAGGAAACCATATTTTCAGAACAATATACATTTATGTCGTCAATATATTTGTTAAGGTATTGGGTATATTTCAAAGGTGATACTTGAGATGATTTTGTTGAATATCTAATTTTGAAAGTAAATTTAATCTCTGACTTTCTCTTTGCTGTATTCTTCTGTCCCTCCCAGTGGCAGCATGGAACCTGCATTTCATAGAGGAGATCTTCTCTTCCTAACAAATCGAGTGGAAGATCCCATACGAGTGGGAGAAATTGTTGTTTTTAGAATAGAAGGAAGAGAGATTCCGATAGTCCATCGAGTCTTGAAGATTCATGAAAAGTATGTGCAAACTATATATTTTTTGTTTTAAAATATTTTTATGTTTTGGTGTTTACGGTATTTAATTTTCAATAATTTAAAACAGGGTGGAAACTCCTAGGTCCTTCTTTCAATTCATTTTTATGAATGTCTGCAGGCTTGGTGAATATTTGAAAACGAAATTGTTATTTATTAATTCATTTCTTTCCCTGGAGGTTTTTCTTGGTTCCCAACCAGATCAGTAGCCCTGTATATTTCAAAGCAGTAAACAGCTTAATGGGACTATTTGTCTACATAAGAACATTCCTTTCAGATGATACAGGCCTGGCGGTCACTATGAGCAACTTGCTTAAAATGGCATCAGTCTCATCAAGCACCAGAAATCGTTTTGCCTAACACTCCCCCCCTCATGATCAGCTCTTATAATCTCACATGCCCCTGTCTTCCGGAGGGGATAGAGGAACACAGCTGTCACTTTTTGTGACATCAGTTGTCCACATGGTAGACAAAGGCCACAAGAACAGTGTACTGTTATTCTGTGTGTGTGTGTGTGTGTGTGTGTGTGTGTGTGTGTGTGTGTGTGATGTACATAACCCCCTCCCCCATATGACATAAAGGTTAACCCCAAATAGAATCTTCTGATATAATCAATGAGGAAGCCCCAATCTTTTTTAAAAAAATTTTAAGGCAGTCTAACAGACATTTCAAATAAGAGTAAATATACCAACTTTTCCAAATTCCATAGAAAATTTCTAAAATCTAAGTTGCTCTTTGAAATGTAGGTACTTGAATTTTTGAATTAAAAAGGACGTATGTAAAACCTTTAGAGTCACGTGGGGTTGAGGGGGAGCATAAGAATGAGCAAATATTTCACCTCTGGGTCTCAGTTCCCTGATCTGTAATATAGAAAGTTTTAGGAAAGTGCTTTATGAGATCTCTGAGTTCTAAGCCTTCAAATCTGTGGTATGTCTAGTTCAGGAAAACTTTTTGAGAAGGATAAGAAAGAAAGAAATGAAGGAAAAAGCAGGGGTCCTGGAGGATGCACAGAGGGGACGTGAGATGGTGGGGGTCATGTGGGTTCTTGAGTATGAGGGAGCCCTAAATAAATATTCCTGTTCGACCACCTCCAGCAGAGTTTTTCTTCTCCACCTATAGACGAGGCAACTGTCAGTTGTTGATTTTTGCAAATCCCCATAAACATTCCAGTTTAGAAGAGTTTTCTTCACTGTAGAATAACGATCTGACTGCTCTTTTTTCAGAATCGAGTATGTATTTTGAAAGAGAGTTTTTAAATGGCGTTCTATTGTTAACAAGGAAGGGCTAACTACATGTTTTTGGAATTTATTTTGGAATTGCAAAGGTTTATTCAGTATGGGTAGCATTTTCCAGATTCTTCCATTGAGTTTGGGGTGTTTGTTCTCAGCACTGCCTGTTGTAGACAAAGCTGAACCAGCTTTCCCCAGAGTTTGTCAGAGAAAATCAATTTAAACCATGGCCCTGCTTTGGGTAGAGCAAATACTGTCCATTTTTATATGTGATCCTTTGAAATCCAGTGAGTTTTTTGTTTGTTCTTGTTTTTCATTCTTTGCTGTTTAAAGTATTACATATAGTATTACATATGTCTCCTTTTTCCAGTGAGTTATTAAATTTTAAAACAGTTTCTCTTGTTTCAGGGCAAGTTCATTGACAGATGTTATATCAACTACAGATTCCTTAAATTTTAAAAGTAATTAAAAAAAACACTATTTTTTTATTGATTTCAGAAAGGAAGGGAGAGGGAGAGAGAAACATCAATGATGAGAGAGAATCATGGATCAGCTGCTTCCTGCACGCCCCCTACTGGGGATGGAGCCCACAATCCAGGCATATGCCCTGACTGGGAATCCAACTGTGACCTCCTAGTTCATAGGTTGACACCGAACCGCTGAGCCACACTTGCCGGCCTTAAAAGTAATTTTTATCAGATTCTTTAATATTTTATGATGTGTTGTACTGTGTAATCTGGGCGGTTTGGTGATTTCTTTCCGACTCTTGAGATGCCTTCAACTTGCACGACTGTTTAAAAAGCAGATGCTATTAATAGTCTCAAGTTTCCCATTTCCTTCTTTGTTTCACAGAGACTAAAATACCTGGTTGTAATAATCATCTGATTTAATGGTATTGGCATTGTTCTTAAATATAGGACCCAGTGACAAACACAGTGGATTAAGTCTTGTGTAGTCAGTCTGTGCTGGGTGTTTTCAGGCTGGTTTTTGCACTGTTGTTCATTTCTTTCAGAAGCAATAACATCCTGAGCTTTAAGAAGACTAGAGGTAGGAATTGTTCAACTGACCTCTCTCTTCTGTTTATTCCTCCCTTCCTCCCCCACCTGCTTCTTCTGTAAGGTGCCTTTGCAGATCTGTAAATAGCATATAAAGCTCTTTTTTCATGTATCTCCATCTTATGAATTCTTATTACATGTGGATTGTTATACATGATGCTGTGTAAATTGAAAAAATACAGAAAACAAAATCACATGTAGTCCTAGCACCCAGAGATAATGTTAAATTCGGGGTAAACCTCTTTTTGTTTTATAAACACGCTGCATAGTTTTCTGTTTTGTTGTTGTTGTTTCTTAAAGCAGGGGTCCTCAAACTACGGCCCGCGGGCCACATGCCAATACAAATATTGTATTTGTTCCCGTTTTGTATTTTTACTTCAAAATAAGATATGTGCAGTGTGCACAGGAATTTTTTCATAGTTTTTTTTTTTTAACTATACTCCAGCCCTCCAACAGTCTGAGGGACAGTGAACTGGCCCCCTGTTTTAAAAGTTTGAGGACCCCTGCTCTATCCACTGAGCCAAACCAGCTAGGGCCACTCTGCATAGTTTATCTTTAACTTTCTATGAAGCGATTATTTCCTCCTTCCTACCATCGCAGTATTATGATGGTTAAATTAAATTGTAAGTGTGTTGCACTCTTTAGAGGTGGATAATGTTAAATATTTGGTCCCTGTTTTAGCAAGGGGAACGTTTGATATTAATGTATCAAACTTTGATATTAATGTATCGGCCAGTATTTTGGGCCTGTGAGTTGTGAGGTGCTGGAGTCGGTCTAATAGGAGCTGGTTGCCACCAGAGAACATTTGTTACACCGTTAAGTAGGTGAAGGAGACCTTCCTTTCAGAGCAGCTATAGTGGCCTCTCCTGACTGTGTTGGGGCCGGGGGCAGAGGCAGAGGAGATTGGACGTGCTTGGTGGGTTGCTTGGCAAATCAACTATTTGGAAATAACCCACCTCTCCCATAGCATCCCTTTCCTTTCCTGGGAAGTCTCCCGTTTCCCAATCATCCTCTCCTATTTGGTTTTACTTTTCTGCCCCGGTGTTGTTGCTATATCTTCATGGTTGAACTGACTCGCTTCCTGCGGCTCCTGGCGTCCACGAGACGTGCAACTCGCCCCTCTTGGCACCTGTCCCCTTTCACCCGCCAGCATTTTTCAGACGTTCTTTCCTTTACAGAGTTGTCATCTGCACGTTGTTTTTCTCTGCATACATTTGCATTTTTTCTTGTTGGAACCTCATTGTTCATGTGACTGTTTGCACCTCGCTGTTTCTGGTGTTTGCAACGCCTCCCAATTTAGTCCCATCTGCAGATTTAGTGTCTAGTGAGCCAGTTCCTGGCTTAGCATCTCAGTGAATACTAGTCAGTTAAGAGCCTGGAGCTAATTTTCTTCTTTCTAGTATGATGCCTAACCCAGACTCACTTGAACTAATTTTAAGATGGTTTTTATCAACTATAAAACGTACTTTGCTTTCAGTTAAAATGTAAAGTTACTAGAAACCTCATGGTTTATTTTATTTTAATATATTTATTGATTTCGGAGAGAGAGAGAGAGAGAAGCATAAATGATGAGAGAGAATCATTGATTGGCTGCCTCCTGCAGGCCTCCTGCTGGGGATCGAACTATGACCTCTTGGTTCATAGGTCAATGCTCAACAATTAAGCCACACCAGGCAGACCTGCATGGCTCTTTAGAAGAATTAAACTAGCACGTTTCTGATTAAGTAAGATACTGTTATTTTTGCTCTTTTTTTTAATATGGATAATTTCTAACATGCATAAAAGTAGACGAAACAGTACAGTGAACTCCCAAAAGCCTGTTACCCAGTCCCAATAATTAATATGGATAATTTCTAACATGCATAAAAGTAGATGAAACAGTACAGTGAACTCCCAAAAACCTGTTACCCAGTCCCAATAATTATTTTTTTTAAATACAGTTTTATTCATTTCAGAGAGGAAGAGGGAAAGATAGAAACATCGATGATGAGAATCATTGATTGGCTGCCTCCTGCACGCCACCTGGTGGGGATCAAGCAACCTGGGCATGTGCCCTTGACTGGAACGAACCCAGAGACCCTTCAGTCCACAGACTGAAGCTCTATCCACTAAGCCAAACTGGCTAGGGCAAAAATACCAGATTTTAAAAGAAAAAAGACCCAAAATATCTGCACAGCTAAATTGTTAAAGAAACTAGAATTACTAAATTTAAATATGCATAGTCTACAGATCCC
>NW_006295053.1:1053669-1055157 GCF_000327345.1 Myotis davidii | reverse complement strand
TTTTCACATCTCTTGAAACCTGGCCCCCTCAGTCGTATCGCTGATCCTACACAATTGACATAAATGGTTGGATCCTGGTTCTGTCAGATCACCTTGTATCCTCTGAAAAGGTGGGCTAATGAAGTGCCTCTAAAGCTTCTGGTATACTGCACCGGAAGGTGGAAAGGGAGACAGTAGAAGAATAGAATATTAGTGATGAGATGACGAATTGGAGTGACGGCGTTAGAAATTCATTTGTTTAATCCAGTGAAGAAATGTTACTGGGCACCACCCATGGACTCTGATGTTTGTACTCTGCTGGGCTCTGGGGATCCCCAGCAGTTTTAATCCCGCTTCATGAAACTTACATTTCTTAAGTATTTACTCAATCAGCATCTTAAAGCGTTCATCTAAATTAACTTGTTCATATTAATTTATACCATACTGTTTTATTTCTGGTCTTGACATTATTGAGGTCAAATGAAATTTACAAGTTATATTAAGCCTGTTTATTTCAGATTTTAACAGGAGAACAAATCAATGGAGGCCAGGAATTGTAAGTGATTGGTATGAGGAAGTATGGGATTCTAACTACCTTCATGTTTTTAATAATATTAACAATAACTGACATTTATCAGGGCTTCCTATATGCCAGCGATTCATTCTAAGTGCTTTGCAAGTATTACCTTTTTTAACCTCAGAACAACCCTAACATTTCCATTCTGTAGATGAGGAAACGCAGGCGAGTTGGTTGCTTGTCTGAGGTCACACTGGTGGTAAGTGGCTGGATGACCCCGGAGCCCGCTTTAACCATCGCACCCGAATCACAGGCGTCACAGCTCTGAAACGGGTAGCTGCTGCCTCGCAGTGTCCAGAGGCCACGTGACACTCTGACCGCTGTGAGAGCACCTGCTCCCCTCACCTGGGACGAACAGTTCGAACTCAGAGTGGTTCCTCTAGCGCAGCGATTTTCAACCTTTCCACCTCACGGCACACAAACTAACCAATAGAATTCTGCGGCACACCCAAAATACGTCATATTTCTTGCCAATCTGACAAAAAATAGGTATAGTTTTGACTCATTCACAAGGAATGAATTGTTGCCTGTTGTCATTTTTTAATTTGACAATCTAAGGGCAAAGAGATCAGTGCCTCTTGACTAAATAATCAGGTATTGCATGTTTTTAAAATTCTCGCAGCACACCAGTTGAAAATCACCGCTCTATCGAACAGGCCACCATACTGAGGAGCTGGGGTCCCAGAGAGAATTAAGTGCGAGTTTTTTTGTTTTGTTTTTTAATATATTTTATTGATTTTTTACAGAGAGGAAGGGAGAGAGAGAGAGATAGTTAGAAACATCGATGAGAGAGAAACATCGATCAGCTGCCTCTTGCACATCTCCTACTGGGAATGTGTCCGCAACCCAGGTACATGCCCTTGACCGGAATCGAACCTGGGACCTTTCAGTCCGCAGGCCGACGCTCTATCCACTGTGCAAAACCGGTTTTG
>NW_006295053.1:1041787-1053472 GCF_000327345.1 Myotis davidii | reverse complement strand
CGCTCTATACACTGAGCCAAACCGGTTTCGGCTCATCAACCTCTTTGAGTCTTTTTGTTTACAGATTCATGTAGAAACATAAGGAAAAAAATAGTCATCAAAAAGCAAAGTCACTTTTCTTCTGCTCTCCTTCCATAAATACTTAACTTTTTGATAGATATATTTTAGCCTGTATGTATAAGGAGGTAGATCTGAGTGTGTGTGTGCGTGCGCATACTGAAAACAGTTTGTGTACAGGCAAAGAATGGCCACAGTTTATAACCTTTTTCATCCCCCGGAGTTATCAGTATCTTTTTTTTTTTTAATATATTTTATTGATTTTTTACAGAGAGGAAGGGAGAGAGATAGTTAGAAACATTGATGGGAGAGAAACATCCATCAGTTGCCTCCTGCACATCTCCCACTGGGGATGTGCCCGCAACCCAGGTACATGCCCTTGACCGGAATCGAACTTGGCACCTTTCAGTCTGCAGGCCGATGCTCTATCCACTGAGCCAAACCGGTTTCGGCTATCAGTATCTTTACAAATAAAAATGTATGTCCATATCATCATTTTCAAAGCTGTATGCTTCTCCTCTGTGTGGATAGACCACATTTTTAGACAGTCTCCTGCTCTTAGACGCTTTCATTTTTTTCCCCATTTTTAAAAATTTTGAACAATGTTAGGATGAACATCCTTGTTACATATGTTTCAGTGCTTCTGCCCAGTCATTTCTTCACAGTCAGTTCTCAGAGGTGACGCCTAAGGCTTTTGATAAATTTTGCCACAGCGTCTTATTTGTACTCCTACGAGTATGACAGTGTTCCTTTATCTGGTCTTCATCATTAGGTGCTTAATGCAGCTCTGTCTGCTCACTTGGACCCCTGTTTGCATAAAAGATGCATCACCCTACCTGAACTATACACTGTGTTATTTCTTAAAATTCCAACATTGAAGATATAGACCTTTCTGTGGCTTTAATAAAAAAAATGAAATAGCCCGGTACTCTCTGAAGTAAGTAACTTTCCGGGAGGCATGAACAGCTGGGCACAGGATCTTAACTGCACAAATTCACTTTCCACTGATTATGCCACCACTTACCTTGACACTTACGGGGGCATATCACCTCCTCTTGTGGAAATTGTGTTTATAAAACCCTAAACTGATATTTCAGAGTCACACTGTACCCAGACCTTGAGGCTAGAGCTTTCTCGCAGATCATTCTGTAACTGTGGTACAAATGTCTTTATGCACTAAAAACAATACCTTTTTCAAACAGCTGCCTGCACACTAAAAAAATTTTACACTTTCAAGCCCAAGGCCCAAAATAAAACAAGTTTAAAAAACATGGTTGAGATATAACCCATATATTTGGGATATAAAATTCATCATTTTAAAGTGTACAATTCATTGGGTTTCATTATATTCACAAGGTGTGCACAGCCATCACCACTGTCTAATTCCAGAACGTTTCCACACCCAGAAGGCAAACTCTGTACTCATTTACAGTCACTCCCCATCCCCTTTTCCCTGCAGCCCCTGGCAACCGCTAATCTTTCTGTCTCTATGGTTTGCCTGTTCTGGACATTTTATATAAACAGAATCTTAATCTTACACTAGGCAATCTTTAACATCTGGCTTCTTTCACGTAGCATAATGTTTTCAAGGTTCATTCATGTCGTAACGTGTAGTAAAAACAATTTTAGAAAATGAAACCAGCCCTAGCCAGTTTTGCCCAGTGGTTAGAGTGTCGGCCTGCCGACTGAAGGGTCCTGGCTTAAATTCCAATCAAGGGCATGTGCCTCGGTTGCAGGCTGGATCCCTGTGCAGGAGACAATCAATCAATGTGTCTTTCACATTGATGTTTCTCTCTCTTTGTCTCTCCTTCTTCTTTCCACTCTGTCTAAAAATCAGTGGAAAAAATATCGTTGGGTGGGGATTAACAAAAAAGAAAATGAAATTAATACTGAACCAACGAGGTATTTAATAGGGGTGTTTCTTCCTAAATTCAGGGAGGGAGTTGAAAACTACCAGAGGACCTGTTACTCAAAGAAGAGTTGACAACAAGAGGAGAAAGAGAGAAGGCTGGTGGGTCAGGGAATAGAGATATCTTGACATTGAAAAGAGGAATAGCCGTAGCAGGTTTGGCTCAGTGGATAGAGCGTCGGCCTGCGGACTAAAAGGTCCTGGATTCGATTCTGGTCAAGGGCATATGCCCAGGTTGTGGTCTCAAATCCCCAGTAGGGGCGTGCAGTAGGTAGCTGATCATTCTCCCTTCCTCTCTGAAATCAGTAAAAATATAAAAGAAAAGAGGACTAAAAATATAAGGAAGGAACAGAGTAATTGAGCTCTCTATTGGCTGAACTCAGTTTCATGGATGAGGCTTTTGAAATATACTCTATACTTAACTTGAAACAGATTATTTTGGGGTAGCAACAGTGAACCTTTTTAAGTCAGCTATGGTAGTCCAGACTTCCCAGATATAGATCCCTTGTAACATCTGCCAAAAGTATCTTCTGCCACAACCTCAGCAGGTACTTCTTCCTTCTGAGGCTACTTCCTGGGATCAGCACCCAGGACTTCCATATCTTCACACTCTGCCTTCTAGATGGTGACTCGGCACAGGCTGGGCTTGGAGGTGGCCTCGTGGGTGGCATCTGGTTTACTTATGTTAAACCTTCTTCTGCTTTTTACCAACTCGCTTTAGCAGACTTTATCTGTGCAGGGAGGGGAAAAAGCGCATCTGATTTGAATTGAAGGTGACTGCCGATAGCATTGTGCACTCTGCTGTCTCTGTCCAGGGAGGGAAACGGTGATACGGATCATTAAGTCCTTTGTTTGACTTCGGACTGCCTGTCATAGGCTATCTTATATTTGGTTATATGACTCCCAAGATCAAGTTGCATCTATTTCACTCAGGCTGGCAAAGAGAAACCAACCTTAGGGGAAAGAATGTGTCCATGGAAAACTCCCAGGCAAGACTATGTGATTACTGGAAGCCACAGGTTGTGGTGGTTTGAGCATCAGTGTTGTAAGGAGGTAACAGCGGAAGTCTCTACCCATGAGAATGGTTGCTGACTGATCATTGGATCAGACTTAGCAGCCTGATACTGTCTTCATAGAAATCACAGATGCTTTTATTGCTTTTAATCTGCATTTTACCGTCAGGCATTTGCCTTTACATTCTTAAATTAGGTGATTTACCTTTACGGAGAGCTGTTGCTTTCATGAAGGTGTTGTAAATGAGACATAAGAGATTACATTAAAGAGTTGTTACATTAAAAAGAAAATAATGTGCATTAAAAAATACAGAGAACCGCCCTAGCCGGTTTGGCTCAGTGGATAGAGCGTCGGCCTGCGAACTGAAAGGTCCCAGGTTCAGTTCCGGTCAGGGGCACATGCCCGAGTTGCGGGCTTGATCCCCAGTGGGAGACTTGCAGGAGGCAGCCGATCCATGATTCTCTCTCATCATGGATGTTTCTCTCTCCCTCTTCCTAACTCTCTGAAATCAATAAAAAAATATATTTTAAAAAAATACAGAGATCCTCTCTCTACCCTCCTAGCTGAGCTGTGCCATTCTGTACTGACTGTTACTTTCAGCTCTTAGAGGTTGTCCCAGGCTGGAAACCAAAGTGTGGGCCCTCCAAGGGATAATGTTTGCCACCACATGTCTGTTCCATGCATGTCATGTGCCAGAGCATGCTTCTTATACTTAGGTGTGCAGAGGCATCATTAGGGCCCGCCTTCCAGAGATGCTCCGACTCAGTAAATCTGGAAAAGATACAAAGATCTGCATTTTTTAATGTTTTCATTGATTTCAGAGAGAGGAAGTGAGAGAGATAGAAATGTCAATGATTGGCTGCCTGCTGCACACCCCCTACTGGGATCAAACCTGCCACTCGGACATATGCCCTGACCCGGAATCGAACCATGACCTCCTGGTTCATAGGTCGACGCTCAACCCCTGGGCCACACCGAC
The DNA here is from genome assembly GCF_000327345.1 of Myotis davidii. Classification (NCBI taxonomy): domain Eukaryota; kingdom Metazoa; phylum Chordata; class Mammalia; order Chiroptera; family Vespertilionidae; genus Myotis; species Myotis davidii. Next base: position 1,049,513 of record NW_006295053.1, on the reverse strand, counting down.
TGGGCATGATCTGCATTTTTAACAAGCTATTCCAGTGATTCTGACAGAGGAAGTCTAGATTTTAAGAAACATCAACTTGTCCTAGATGGTTTGGCTCAATGGATAGAGCGTCAGCCTGTGGACTGAAGGGTCCCAGGTTTGATTCCAGCCAAGGTTACATGCCTGGGTTGCGAGCTTGATCTCCAGTAGGGGTGTGCAGAAGGTGGCCAATTGATGATTCTCTCTCATTGATGTTTCTATTTCAAAATATATTTTAAAAAAAGAAAAGAAACATCAGTTTGTGGGCATCAAAGTCAAATGCTGCAGAATAAAGGAAGGTTGGAGCTGAGACTGGTCTGCATACAGTGATTTCAACTGTTCTAGAAAGTTCCAGGATTAAGAGAGCCAAAGCCAGATTACAGGTGGTTAATATAGGAGAGGTGAGGAAATCTTAAGTACTGGACTAGGGCTCTTACACTCACTTTTCGGACACTTAGCATGAAGTACCTTGTAATGTCCTGGCTGTGTTTACCTTGTCTCCCCAACTAGTTTGACAGTCCCTAAAGGTTATGAGGACAACCCAGCCCCCAGCACTGAGTCAGCAGGTAGAATTAGAGTCACCAAATAGTTGCCTAAACTCGGATCCGGTACTGGTTCTGCGCAGGAGCCATGTGCCATGGGCCTGAGCACCTGTTTCCTCATCCGTAGAATGGCGATGTTCCTAACTTCCCTATTACCGGGCTGTTGAAAGGATCTATAGGACAACGGTATATACAAATGGACTCTGTGAACTGGAAATTAATTTTCTGTGGAAGATTCTGAGAATGCTCAGTAAATAATAACTACATAGGAAGTTCTTGACAATCAATTTTTTGTTTGTTTCTTTGTTTAGATTTGTTCCTTATATTGGGATTGTGACAATCCTCATGAATGACTATCCTAAGTTTAAGGTAAGAGCCTATACTTTATGTCTCTGGATCTATTTTTGTTTTTTTTCGTGTGTTTTGTTGTTGTTGTTGTACATTAGAGACATAGAAGCATCAAACAGACTGTCAAACCTCAGAGGGAACGCAGGGGAGGGAGGGCAGGTGGGAAGAGATCAACCAATGAACTTGTGTGCCTATATGCATAACCCATGGACACAGACAATTGGGGGGTGAAGGCCTGGGGTGGGGGCTAGGGATGAGCTGGGAGAGGTCAACATGTGTGTGTGTGTGGCGGGGGTGGTGTCAGTAATTCTTTCAGCAATAAAGACTTAAAAAAAATAAAAGATCCTGTACTTTATGTTTCATTAAAAATGTGATCTTTTGGGAACTATTAAATGGACCCTTAAAAGAGAAGACTAATTGGGTAGTTGAATGTTGTATTCTGGTCACAAAGGCCGGTTTATTTGTTAGGTCTGAGGACTCGAGAGCCCGTAGGCTCCCCTGACTGGCTGTTTCTCTTCCAGTATGCAGTACTCTTTCTGCTGGGCCTATTCGTGCTGGTTCATCGTGAGTAAGAAGCTGCCTTGCTGTCCCTGGGAGGTGCCGTACTCTGTGTTACTGATGTTTGCAGTAGATGTTGGTCCGTGGCTGGTGGAGTGGCGCGCACACATGCTGGCCCCTCCTGGGAGCACTGGTTTGCATTCGTTTATGTCCCCACCCAGAGTCCGCATGGGCAGGTGTGCGTGCCCCACTGGGCGCTCTCCAGGGGACTCTCAATCACAGGATTTCATATGTTGTCATTGTCCCACTTTCGCATTTTTGTACATCAGTGGATTTTTTATATTAAAAGGTTGAGCCAAAGCCCCCAGTGTTTGTATTTTGAAGCCAAGCTTCACTTCTAAAGTGCCTACAGAGTCTGTAAGGAACACGCAGCTCTGCCCGAGTTTGAAGCCACCGTTCCTCCTTCTAATGGGAATGGCGCATACGGAGGTGGTCGGAAGTTTTAACGTTTTAAAATGTTAAATAAAAGACTTTGCATATTGAACCCTTTATCCCTGACTTGTGTTTGTCGGGAAAGCTTTCTGCAGTTTGCCTTTCAGTCCTGGTTCCCAGCGCCCCCTGGGGAGATAAAGGCTGCCATGTGACCAGTCCTTGCGCTGTGAAGATTGTCCTCACACTACCAACCGTTTCTTTGTTTGTTGTGTTTCTTTTTGTTTTTGTGATGTCAGACTGGCCACTGACGTTCATAGGAAGTCTCTTAGTCACAAAATTCTTCACTGTGTGACTCAGTTGGGTGTAAACCCAGCTAGTGCTGCTTAAAGGTCCAGAAAGTCTCACTCTGCTGTAGACTCCTAACCTTTCCCACACTTGACACATTTGCAGCCCTGTCTGCCTGGAGGCGGGAGGAGGGAGGTGCTGGAGGGCAAGCACGTCTCCTTTAAACCAGGATTTGCCTGGACCTTAAGTTCCTGGCTTTGCTCTGCAAACCTCAGGAGGCAAGGTTTCCAGTATTAAAAGCAAAGCCAGATGTTTCTTCTTTTACTGTCGAGGCAGTTAGGGAGAGTAGGGTAAGCCATTGTGTTTGAATCACAAAATACTCTTAATTCCTTGTTCTCTTCTTTTTTTTAATATATGTATACAAGAGGTTGGCCAGCCAGGGAGGGACGACAGGAAGGCTCCAGGGTGTGCCCGGCCTCTCTCGCTCAGTCCCCAATTGGCCGGACCCCAGCAGCAAGCTAACCTACCGGTCAGAGCATCTACTCCCTGTTGGTCAGTGCATGTCATAGCAAGCAATTGAGTGGCCTTAGCATATCATTAGCATATTACACTTTGATTGGTTGAACGGCCAACCAGATGACAGGCCACTTAGCATATTAGGCTTTTATTATATAGGATATTTACTGATTTCAGAAAGGAAGGCAGAGAGATAGAGAGAAACATCAATGATGAGAATCATTGAGTGGCTGCCTCCTGCACGCCCCCTACTGAGCGGGAATCGAGCCCGCAACACAGGCAAGTGCCCTTGGCTGGAATCGAAACTGGGACCTTTTAGTCCACAGGCCGACGCTCTGTCCACTGAGCCAAACCAGCTAAGGGCTCCTTGTTTTCTTCTTATATTAATGTGAAATCTCAAAGTAAGCAAGTTTTCTGTGTTGGGCCAAATGCACTCTTTCTCTGTTTGTTCAACTAAAGAGGGAATCGGTTCATACTTGAATGCTAATGGAATGGGAATAGGGACAATTGATCTTCTGAAGGCCTCCCCTGTGGAGAACTGTGCCATCCTGAAGCCATTAACAAGGCTTTAGCCTTCAAGCTTTGGATATGGGCTCTTAATGAGCCCAACAGAGGGAGAAACTTGGCAAGTCGCAGCTAACAAGTGCTTCCTTGGACCTGTCTGGGAGGCTTCTGTTTTCTCAGGAGCCAAGCAGAGCAGAGCGCCGTAAAATAGCCCCGTGTTGGGGTGGCACAAAATGGCTACTTCCCCCACTTTCCCCTCCTCATGGCCTGCAGAGGCTGGGGAGCTGCTCCCAGCATTCGTGCCCTGGCTGTTTACAAGCCAGCCCTCCGAGGACTCCTCTGGGACCCCAGCTGCCCGAGGGTAAACTTCCTTGTCCTCTCACCCTCCGCCGTCCAGCTTTCTCCTCATGTACTCATGGGGAAGAAAACGTTAATATTTTTTCTCACTTGCATATTTTCACACCCAGTTTTGTGAAATTAGTGTTTTTCCTCCTTTGCTGGATGCTGTAGTTGGAAGCAACAAATACATTTCCCTGAAAAGTAATCAAGTCATGTATTAATATTGAATTGCTCTACTAGCCAATAATAAAAAATATATGGCCCTGGCCGGTTTGGCTCAGTGGATAGAGCGCCGGCCTGCGGACTGAAAGGTCCCAGGTTCGATTCCGGTCAAGGGCATGTACCTTGGTTGCGGGCACATCCCCAGTAGGGAGTGTGCAGGAGGCAGCTGATCGGTATTTCTCTCTCATTGATGTTTCTAACTCTCTATCTGTAAAAAATCAATAAAATATATTTTTAAAAAATAAATAAAAAATAAAAAATACATGGCAATAGGTATTCTTTCCCAGTTTTTATATTCTCTAGTTTAGTGCTACAGCATAGGACTTAAAACTGGGAGGTTGTATTTGTAAGTATAATGAAAAGCTCTTTGAAAATGTAAGAACTACCAGAGATGTTTAATTTAGTGTTTTAATGGAATTATAAGCTCTCTGAGATCTGGGAAGGCTTACTAGGATCCATTACGAGTGAACGGAATCAAAAAGAATAAGAATAAAACTTCAAATGAGAATTTGACACTGGGATCATCTCTTGGCTGTTACTAATCCACTTCATTGTCCCAACTATTGGGTCTAGATGGTATTTTATTTTTTAAATATATTTGTATTGATTTCAAAGAGGAAGGGAGAGGGAGATAGAAACATGAAGATGAGAGAGAGTCATTGATCGGCTGCCTCCTGCCCACCCCCTACTGGGGATCGAGCTTGCAACCCGAGCATGTGCCCTTGACCAGAATCGACCCCGGGACCTTTCAGTCCTCAGGCCGGCGCTCTATCCACTGTGCCAAACCAGCCAGGGCCCAAAATGGTATTTTCAATGCCTGTCCTCAGTTCTGGTCCCAGGTCTCTGTCCCACTGGACACTTGTACTTGACTGGCCCATCTTTCAACTTACGCTCATAGCAGTTCCTACAAGCTTCTCCGCGCCCCCCCACCCCCACCCCAATTTCACCTTTTCTTTGAAGGCACATTCACATAGAGTTTTCATTTTCCCACTGCATTTGGTCACTTATTCGTTCTGCATTTGCCCCCATCCTTCTATTGCCACTGTCATCACCTAATACAGAAGCTCATCCAGTGGCTCCCTGTCGCTAGGGTGACTGTTGCCCTGCAGCGTGCAGTCTGTGCCTCCTTTACGCCTTTGCCACCTATTACTATATTTCAGCACCCCCATTACTCTGAGAATATCTCTTTTGGACTATACTTTTTTGTTGTTAATCCTCATTCAATATTTTTCCATTGGTTTTTAGGGAGAGAGGAAGAGCGAGGAAAAGACAGAGAGAAACATCAATGTGAAAGAAACACATCGATTAGTTGCCTTCTGCACGAGCCCCTGACCAGGGCCCAAGCCTGGGAGGAGCCTGCATCGGTGAAAGAAACACATCAATTGGTTGCCTTCTGCACGAGACCCGACCAGGACCCCAGCCTGGGAGGAGCCTGCATCATAGGTACATGCCCTTGACTGGAATCAAACCCAGGACCGCAGGCCGATACTCTATCCACTGAGCCAAACTTGGACTATAAATTTTGTTTACCCTACACATTACCTATGTGTGAAGTTCAAACTTGGAATTTAGCTAACATGAGGCACCTTTGGGCTGTACCGCTGTTTTCCCACTTACCTCATACTCTCATTTCTGCTTGTCTGCGTCTCGCTTTCTTCACAGTTATTCTTCCTCTCTCACTCAGCATTTGCAGCCTTGTGTTACTGGTGTAAGGTTTTGGATATGGCCTCAAGTTCCACCCTCACATCGTGAGCTCCTCCGCTGCAGGTATTCCATTTTATAGATACTGCTCTTGCCCGGCTGGCTCAGTGGTTGAGCATCAACCTCTGATGAGGTCACAGGTTCAATTCCCAGTCAGGGCACATGCCCAGGTTGCGGGCTCGATCCCCAGTGTGGGGCATGCAGGAGGCAGCCGATCAATGACTCTCTCTCACAATTGATGTTTCTCCTTCCCTCCCTTTCTCTTCCTCTCTGAAATCAATTTTAAAAAATTATATACATTATATATATATTAAGATACTGCTCTCTTTTTCCCTGTAGCATCTAGCAGCGTAGACCAACTGTTCAACATAACAATGAGTTGGAACCAGAGGCAGTAACTTAGGGTAGCATTATCACTGAGCTGTTATTCTGGGGCAGAGCATATGAATCATTAAAGCAATTTGTACTTCCCTGTTATTTACTAAGTACATTATCTCGGTCTTGCCAAATTTGAATCTGAAAATTTTCCCTGTCTATGGTTCCGTTTAAACAGCATGTTCCCTCCTCATAATTGTTCATGTTAATCCTGTTTTCTTCCGTGTGGTGCCCTTGGACTCTTCTGGGTGCTCTCTCTCCATGGGAGAAGTACTGGTTTGATTTCTTAGGGAATCTCAGGCTTCTGAGAGAACCTAGTCTTGGAATAAAGGCTCTGTTATCCTTGAGTGCATTTGTTGGTCATTTGCACAAGTTGTTTTCAAGTCCAAGTGACCCCTTAGAACTTGGGGTATCTCAGCATCTGAGGCAGCCTTCTTATGACACGTGTCACTCTGTTGAGCTTCAGAAATGATCCAGCTGATTCGAGCAGCTGAATGGATTGTCCACATCCCTCAAGGCGCTCCTCCAGTCGGGCCAGCCTGTGTAGGCTGTTTTTTATTCCGGCTGAGTCTATCTTTGTCACTATCCTCCCTAGTTTACTAGGACTGTACGGAGTACCAGACCAAGAAGTGTGAGAGACTAGAATATGCAGGTGCTATCAAAAAATAGTGAAGCCCTAGCTGGTTTGGCTCAGTGGATAGAGCATCGGCCTGCGGACTCCAGGGTCCCAGGTTTGATTCCAGTCAGGGCCATGCCTTGGTTGCAGGGACGATCCCCAGTGGGGAGTGAGCAGGAGGCAGCTGATGGATGTTTCGAACTCTCTATCCCTCTCCCTTCCACTCTATAAAAAATCAATAAAATATATATTTAACAAAGTAATTAAATATAGTGAAGACATTGCCTTAAAGTGTTCAAAGTGTCATTTCTTAAGCCCTCAGCCTTCAGCATATTCCACATTCTTGTACCTTTGACATTGGTCTCACTGTACAGACCCTCCAGTCTTTGATTCTGCTGGTCGCTTTCCCTGGAGTGTCAGCTCACTGCTCTACCTGCTAAAAGCTTTCTCATCCAGCAGACATTTATTGAGCATCTACTCTGTGCCAGATTTTGGGCTAGGCCCTGGGGATGCAAAATGAGTAAGATCAGATCCCTCCTCTGCCAGGAACCCAGTGGCTTAACGGGCAACTTGAAACAAATTTTTCCACATAGGATCCTAGGTGCAGTGGTAGAGAGGTGCACAGGGAGCTCAAAAGAGGTGTGTTTTTATTCTCAACTGAGCTCTCAAGTGCACAGTGATTCCTGCTTGGTGCTGCCAGACTCTGTTCATAATCCTCTGTGATACCGTGTGATGTGTGTCCCCCTCCCGACCAGCTCCCTGCAGGCATTAAGGCAAGGCCAGCCTCTGACTTATCCTGGTGTGTCCCCTGGTCCTTGTCGTAATGCTTTGCACAGTTTAGATTTATTTACACCCTGTGTTGTTCCAAAAGGGATTTGGACTGGCTCCCAAAGATGGTATATATATAAGGTATATGATGAGATATATAGAATAATTGAAGAATTTGGGATTGAAATAGTGTGAGAAGAGAAAAGGATGCGAACGTAGATGGTAAGACACATTGAAAGATTCTGTTGTCTGGGTGGTTCTCAGCTCCTTCGGGTTGATGTAAAGAGGGAAATAATCATATCTGTTCTCTATGGAATAGGCACAATGAATAAACATCAACAACTTGTAGTGATATCGGGGACCAAGAAATTTCTCTTCTGGGACCTCCTTGCAAGGGCACTGTGTGCTGTTGTTCTGTAATCCCTGTATTCATTAGCCTAATGTTTGTTTGTTTTTGTTTTGTTGTGGGTTTTTTTAAATTATTTTTTACTAATTTCAGAGAGGAAGGGAGAGGGAGAGAGAGATAGAAACGTCAATGATGATAGCGTCATTGATTGGCTGC
>NW_006295053.1:1037303-1041724 GCF_000327345.1 Myotis davidii | reverse complement strand
AATGTTTGTATGAGCCGAATGTTTGTATGAGCTGTTTCAGAGGATGCTTCTTCAGTGTAGGTATAGTTTGCAGCTTCTGCCAAGAGCCACCTGACAGAAGACCGGCTCCTCGCTTAGTCAGGAGCCTTCTAGCTTTCCAGTGAAGCAGTGCTCCTAATCTTAAATATGCCCTTGACCAGAATCGAACCTGGGATTCTTCGGTCCTCGGGCCGATACTCTAGCCACTGAGCCAAATGTTTGTATGAGCTTAATGTTTGTATGAGCCGAATGTTTGTATGAGCTGTTTCAGAGGATGCTTCTTCAGTGTAGGTATAGTTTGCAGCTTCTGCCAAGAGCCACCTGACAGAAGACCGGCTCCTCGCTTAGTCAGGAGCCTTCTAGCTTTCCAGTGAAGCAGTGCTCCTAATCTTAAATTCATAGCCTCTTTTAAGAAACATAAAAATTTCATACCTCTTCTCCATTCTGATAAAATTCCCCTCAGGTCTCCTCTTATCCTCACCAGCTGAGAATATTTTGTCCTGCTTTTTCTTAAGTTCGTGTTATAAAAACAAGTTATTCCTCTTCCATACAGTTAGGTTACTATATTGAATATGACTTAAACTGTAGATTGTTGTTCTACGAATCTTGGGAGTTTCTGGAACGCCTCGATGAAGAATCATTTCTCTTGAGCCCTCCCTGCAGTTGGTCAGTTTGTTTACATGGGTTAGCTGGGTTCCAGATTTAATTCCAGGAGTCTAGTTAAAGGATTTGTTCTCAGGACTTACATCAGGCAAGTAATTAAATCAACTAGCATGAAGTTTGATCGAAGCTGTCAGCCTGGCAACTTAGTTAAGTGAAAAAGAGAGAACTTTGTATAGAACTTGTTTCTTGGAATTGGCCAAAAGAGAGGTAGATATGCTAGCATTTTAGTTTATCAGGAAGCCCATGGTGAATAGGCATTTGCCAAGCATTTTGTGGACTTTGTGTCAACACCAGGGCCTTCGCTGCTGTCCAGGGAACCTTGCCCTGTAACGGGCTTCAGGCTTACAGCAGGCTTTGCTTTCCCCGGGGTCCAGCTAATAATACTGAGGACGTAGAATTCGCCCTGTGCTCTGCTAAGTGCTTTTGAGCTTATTAATAGATTTTTATTTTCTTTCACTTAGTCCTCAAAATAAACTCCATTTTACAAAAGAGAAACCGGAAGTTGAGCTTTGCCCAGCATCTTCTGGTTCGTGGAAGATGGAGCCAGGGCTTGAAGTCGGTCTGTTTATCATGTCACGGTGCTGGGTGTTGTAACCCATTTTCTACTGTTATAGCGTTTATTGAGACTCTTACTTGGAATAAACCCCACCATTGCAAAGCCCCTGGGAGTTATTCTGTAGAGGCTGTGCATTTTTTTTCTGGATTTGCTCACAGTAGTCAATCTAGATATAGTGAGATGCTCAGGCAGATTTCCAAGCCTTTAAACTTTTGAGGTTTAAAGAGTATTTACTTCAGCTACTGAAATGCCTCCTGAAACACGTGACGATTATACCCAAACCCAAATAATTAAAACGGCCGGACCTAGGCATCTCACTTCCTTAGATATCCATACCTTCCCTAACCATCTGTGCCGTTTCCCTGAGAGCAGCTGCTTAGCTTTCTTAGCCACTATGAGGATTGTCATCACTTTCTCATTAAAGAGAGAGGGAGGGAGGGAGGGAGAGAGAGAGAGAGAGAGAGAAACAGGCTCCCTACTGAGGATTGAGCCTGGCACGGGCCCTGACTGGGAATTGAATGGGCCACCTCTCGGAGCATGGGGCGACACGCAGTCATCTAAGCCACACCAATCATTGAGCCTGGCACGGGCCCTGACTGGGAATTGAACGGGCCACCTCTCAGAGCATGGGGCGACACACAGTCATCTAAGCCACACCAATCATATTTACTCCTTTTGGGAATATTGCCAAACTAGCTGTATCAGTAACTTCGGCCAAGGAGGGAGTAGGAAGGGCCATGATGTGGATTGGGTGAGGTGAGAGAATATTGCCTTTTTTTTAAAAAAATAAGTATTTTGGCCCTGGCTGGTTTGCTCAGTGGATAGAGCATCAGCCTGCAGAGTGAAGGGTCCTGGGTTTGATTCCCAGTGAGGGGGACAAGCCCTGGTTGTGGGCTTGATCCCTAGTAGGAGTGTGCAGGAGGCAGCCAATCAATGATTCTCTCTTATCATTATTGATGTTTCTATCTCTTTCTCCCTTTCCCTTCCTCTCTGAAATCAATAAAAAACATGTAAAAAAATAAAATAAAAAAATTTTACCTCTCTGAAATCAATAAAAACATGTAAAAAAATAAAATAAAAAATTTTTTAAAAGTATTTTGACAGTTTCAGTTTCTGAAATATTCCCTCATTAATGACTAATGTTCTGATTTTCTAGCTAATCTCTCTGACTCTGGGAAACTGTATGAACTATTCCTGATTCTCCCTTTAGCCTCCCTTAAAGATTCTGCTGTTTTCCTGACTCTACAGCGGCCTTCTTATTCTGAAACTAAAGAGAAGGACCTGAGATATCTCAGGATGTCTCTCGCCAGCTCCCCAGCCCGCACAGATGGAGATCTGTGCTCAGAAATTTGCCAGGAGAGTTATTTACACTGCCCTACTCTGAGCAGCTCTGTGCTTGTCATCATTTCTTTTATTAGAAATGTCTAATTTAAAATTTCTGCTTTCACTTTCTCTGTCGTCCTCTGTACCTTTCATGTGTTTGAAAACCACCACACTTTGGTTTTCTCTATATGTTTAGTTTCTCTGCAATTAATGCCTTGTGCATGAGTTAACTCATCTGTAAAATGGGCATAATAGTAGTCTTTTCTTTATAAAGATATTACATATGTGTCCTTAACCCCCCCCAGTGCCCCCCCCCACCCCAATAGTAGTCTTTACTACATCAAAATCATGTTGGTGACCAAGGAGCATGCGTGTAAGTGCTTTTAGAAAGCAACAAAGACTCAGTTATGAAAGGTGCTACTTGTAATGGATTCCAATGGAATGAAAAAACAGCAAAAAATGTCCTTTATTTCAAGCAGTCTTTGATTAAAACCCATGGTGCAACCCTGGCCGGGCGGCTCATTTGGTGGAGCCTCATGCCGTACACTGAAATATTTGGGGCTTAATTCCCAGTCAGAGCATGTACTAGGTTGTGGGTTTCGTCTCTGGTCGGGGCACTTGCAAGAGGCAACCAATCGATGCCCTCCCACCCCTCAAAAATCAGTAAGAACCTACCCTCAGGTGAGGATTAAACAAAACAAAACAAAAAGTAGCCATGGTGCAGTGGAAATGTTCTATCGCTTATAACGGGATTTGCCATGTATCTTTTCCTCCTTTTTTGAAGCTTGGATTATGCTGTGGATCTTCTTTGCGTTGTCCATGGATGTCCTTGAATGTTGTGGGAACCTGGGAAGGGCCCAGAGTGCTCAGAGCTTCCCCCTGCACCTCCATGTGACTCGGTCAGTCTTCCCCGTGGGATGGATGGAGGCCTTTGGACTTCCCTTGCCATCATCGTAGACTTGGGGAACAGGCTGTGGGCAGCTGATGTCTTTGTTCTAGACCCAGAGCCTCACCCTAGCCGGTTTGGCTCCGTGGATAGAGCCTCAGCCTGGGGACTGAAGGGTCCTGGGTTCGATTCCAATCAAGGGCACACACCTGGGTTGTGGGCTCGATCCCCAGAAGGGGACATGCAGGAGGCAGCCGATCAATGATTCCTTCTCATTGGTGTCTCTCTCTCTCTCCCCTTCCTCTCTGAAATCAATAAAAATATATTTTTTAAAAAGTTTTTAAAAAATGAAAATAAAAAATAAACCCAGAGCCTTGGACTCCCGGGAGATCCCACTTAGAAGTGCTGTCCTGGCCAAGCCGCCCTCTGCTGTGCCTGATGCTTCTCATTCCTGTGTTGGTAGCGGGCTGTGCAGCTGCCGCCCTGCTTTTTCCAGGGTCCTCAGAGCCCTTCTTTCCTGTTCTAGGGACACGGACAAAATGATCCCAAGGGCATCGGCGGTCAGTCTCAGGGCGGTGGTTGGAGCCGTGAACCGGCTGTGTCAGAGGCTTGGCCTAAGTGTACATGAACCTGTCAGAGCAGAATCCCAGGGTCACCTGCCGAAGAGAGGTGACACTGGAAATTCAGTGCCTGCTCCCTCTCCCCTTGGGAAGTCTAAAGGAACGTGTTGTTTAAACTCGGGATGGTAAAACCAAGTGGGTGTGGTTTAGGCAAGGCTGCATCTGCCCTGGGTGAGAGGAGTCCGATTCGGGGCCAGTGGCTCAACCCCTGAGCTGTTGCCAGCTATACAGTGAGAAATAAACCCACCAAATATTGCCTCAAGCACTCTGCCAGCTCCTGTGTGTGCCCACCAATTACCGAGGACCAGAGAAGATAGGGTGGGCGTGTGGCTGGTGAGAGGAGAGGGAGGGGGCC
>NW_006295053.1:1035763-1037275 GCF_000327345.1 Myotis davidii | reverse complement strand
CCGGTTTGGCTCAGTGGATAGAGCGTCGGCCTGCAGTCTCAAGGGTCCCAGGTTCGAGTCCGGTAAAAGGGCATGTACCTGTGTTGCGGGCACATCCCCAGTGGGGGGTGTGCAGGAGGCAACTGGTCGATGTTTCTCTCTCGTCGATGTTTCTAACTCTCTATCTCTCTCCCTCCCTCTCTGTGGAGAATCAATGAAATATATTTAGAAAAAAAAAAGAAGTGGAGTGTCCCTGCCCTGTGTGTCATGCTCCTGGGGGCTCAGCATGACAAGCAGGTCCTCACATACGCTTCCCCTTTGGGGGGCAGGGGGTTCACAGCCAGCAGGCAGCAGTGCCATCTTTGAGCAGATTCTGTCACAGCCACAGCATGCAGTGTTTCAGGGAAGCATCCAGGGTCCAGGGGTTGGTCTGCACCCCCCTCCTCCTGTGAACTCGTCTCTCCCATGAGATGGTTGACTCCCTTTGGAGAAGGGAATTATCTTTTTTAAAATTATTATTATTGATTTCAGAGGAAGGACGAGGGAGAGAGAGAAACATCCATGATGAGAGAATCATTGATCGGCTGCCTCCTGCGCGCCCCACACTGGGGATCGAACCCACAACCTGGGCATGTGTCCTGACTGGGAATAGAACCGTGACTTCCTGGTTCATAGGTGGATGCTCAACCACTGAGCCACCATGGCTGGGCCAGGTAATTAATTATCTTTTGTTTCCCCTCCTTCAGTGCCCAGCCTAGTGCTCTGAACATTATTGTGTAGTAAACATTTAAGCCAAAGCAAGTGTCTTCTCCTGGAGCACAGCTTCTTTGCTCATAAAGCGATGCCACGGACCCAGAAGTTCCTCCCTAGAAGGACTGGCCCGCTCCTTGGGAGGGGGCAGGGCTGAGTGGGAGCGGGCAGGGCTATAGAACTGCTGCTTTCGACCACACGAAAACCGCTAAGAACTGTAAAAGGATTAAACACAGGGCAGTGTAGTTATTCCCACCTTGTAGTTGAAGACAGTGAAGTTCCAGGACGTCACCCGGCTGGCATATGGACTCCTAGTCCAGTGCTCACTCCCCTGACCCGGAGATCTGCCGTCTCCTGCCCAACTGATGGCCAGGCTCTCCGCAGCAGGGGAGATGGGGGGTCGGGGGGGGGGGCGTCCCCTTATCCCACCGCCGTTAGACTTCCCCATCCCAGGCGCCTGCCGTGGTTTCTGCCAATGAGCGGACAGAGCCCCCCGGGGGGTGAGGGTGGGGGGCTCCTCTAATACCTGGCACTTGGCGGGGCGCTAACGCCTTTGCGACAAGGGGGGCGGCATCCTCGCCCCCAGTTTTGCCCTCATGAAGGGAGGCTTAGAGGTGAAATCACTCGTTGGGCGAAAGCGGGTGGGAGTGGAGAGGGAGGAGGTCCTTAGCATGAGGAACGGAGGCCCCTGGGGCGGGAGTGCGGGTGTGCAGGTTGTGGGGTCCCCTGACCTGGACCTGGGAGCAGGGCTGATGGGGCGGGGCGGGCACTGGGGGGCGGGCT
>NW_006295053.1:1034813-1035571 GCF_000327345.1 Myotis davidii | reverse complement strand
CCTCACTCAGCTGGGGCCTCCGGGAGCCCCGCAGCCGGGCCGGCAAAATCCGCGTGCACCCGCGGGGCAACCTCTGGGCCACCGGTGAGTCCCTGGGACCCGGGCAAGCGCCCCTCACCAGCACGCTCTCATCCCCTTTTCCTTCTCTGGCCGCCCCTCAGCCACAGACATCAGTGCCTGGGCTGGTGGGGACCCTGCAACTCCTCTAATTAAATGGGGAACTTGGACCCAGGCAGGGGAGAGTGGCTGCGATCACTCAGCTAGTGTCAAACAAGGCTGAGCTGGGTGCTCCATCTGCTCAGAGCTCTGCCCCTGCTTCTTGTTTAAACAAGACCTACGACTCTGCTAACGTCTGTCTTCTCCCTGCACCTCCTCCATCCAGAAACCTCCTCATTTCCACTTCCAAGCAGGCGGCACAACTGGCAGGGTTGGCCCTGGCCCTGGCCCACCCCGCCTTCTAGCTGCGCCCCCTCCACCTGTTCAGGAAAAGTTGAGACACAGGCTCTGCCACCCCAAGGGTCTTTACGGCTCCTGGGTGAGAGTGTATTCCTTCCATGAGAACTAAAAGGTGGGAGAGATGGGAGCGTCCCCACTGGGATAGGATCCTTGCTCCCTCACTTCCTTGTGTCCAGGCACCTCTTTTTTTTTTTTTTTTTTTTTTATCGGAACCTCTTTTCTAGGTCACTTCATGGGCAAGAAGAGCCTGGCGCCCCCCAGCTCATCCCTACTGGAGACAGGTCCCCACGCCTCTCTGGGGG
>NW_006295053.1:1030955-1034755 GCF_000327345.1 Myotis davidii | reverse complement strand
AAGAAAGCTCTGGGCATGAGCCCCGGCGGCCCAGCACCTCACACCCAGGTGAGCCAGGCCCCCACCACTGGCCCGGGAGAGGCTTAGCCGGGGCTGCCCCTGGGTCCAGCCTTGGGATTGGGGGGTGCCTGCCCAACCAGGTGTGATGGGCCCCAGAAATCCAGGGATTCCAGGCTGTCTTTGTGATCCAGAGCTCAAAGGGAGAGGACTCCAAAGAAAGGAAGGTGACGCCCTTGTTGGTTTGGCTCAGTGGACAGAGTGTCAGCCTGCGGACTGAAGGGTCCCGGGTTCGATTCCAGTCAAGAGAACATGCCTGGGTTGTGGGCTCCATCCCCAGTGGGGGCATGCAGGAGGCAGCCTATCAATGATTCTCTCTCATCATTGATGTTTCTATCTCTCTCTCCCTTCCTCTCTGAAGTCTTTAGAGGAAAAATACAAGAAGGTGAAGAAATCAAAAGAAAGGGAAAAAATTTTAAAATAAGAAAGGAAGCTAAATAATTAAAAGGGGCCGGGGGGCTGACCTTCCCAGCAAACCCTAGGGAATAAGAAGTAGGGGGAGAAGTTTCCCCTCCGATTGCCCAGTCTGAGGTCACAGCCTAGGATTATCCAGCCTCTTGCAGCTGGACCTTCTGCCCACAGTCCAGACAGACTTATCCCCACCCCACCTGTCCACCCTGCTGGGCCCTGAATATGCCTGTGGCTAGAGTTGGGCCACTGAGGCCCACAGAGGGGGAGATAAGACTCAGTTAGCAGCCGAGACAGTTCACCTTGACCAGTGCTCTTCCCAGACTGTCTCCTGCCTCAGTGGCTGGCCTATGGCAGGGTTTCTGAGCCTCAGCACACTCTTTTTTTTTTTTTTAAATATATTTTATTGAATTTTTACAGAGAGGAAGGGAGAGGGATAGACAATTAGAAACATCGATGAGCTGCCTCCTGCACACTCCCTACTGGGGATGTGCCCGCAACCAAGGTGCATGCCCTTGACAGGAATCGAACCTGGGACGCTTGAGTCCACAGGCCGATGCTCTATCCACTGAGCCACACCGGTTAGGGCGCCTCAGCATACTCTTGACGAAATGTCTGGACTGTGGAGGCTGTCCTGTGCATCACAGGAAGTTTAGCAGCATCCCTGGTCTCTGTCCACCAGAGCACCCCCCACCTCCCTAACTGTGATAACCCAAAATGCCCTCAGATATCGCCACAGGTGCTCTAGCAAAGGGAAATGAGTGGCGTTAAAATCACCCTTGGTTGACCAAGCCAGCCTTAGTCTGTAGCCATTCCCTGCCCCCTGGGGTGGTCCCTGTCCCACGCCACCTTCCCGGGTACGGTGTGCTGTGTGTGGAAGGCAGAGTGAGTGGTAGGGGTGGGTTCTGGTGACAGTGTGCTTAGATTCAAAACCTAGCTCTTAGTAGCTGTGTGACCTTAGAAATGTCACTTAACCTCTCTAAGCCTCATCTTTCTCACCCATAATATGGGAATAACAGTGCCATTTCCCGTTAAATGAGACCGTATCATTTGCTCAGCATGACGCCAGGCACATAGAAAGTGCTTAGTAAATGGGAGCTAGATGGTCTGAGAACCCTGGCAGCACCTGTTGCTGACTCCCCTTTGTTTTTAATATATTTCTATTGATTTCAGAGAGGAAGGGAGAGGGAGGGAGAGATAGAAACATCAGTGATGAGAGAGAATCATTGATCGGCTGCCTCCTACACAACCCACACTGGGGATTGAGTCCGCAACCCGGGCATGTGCCCTGACAAGGAATCGAACTGTGACCTCCTGGTTCATAGGTTAACACTCGACCACTGAGCCACACTGGCTGGGCCTGGCTCACCTTTGAATCCCCCACTGTGCCTAGCGTATAAAGCCTACATGTTGAAAGAAGGGAGGGGCATGCCCTAGAGACGGTGCAGCTGTGACTCTCCTGATGCACAGACCCACCTGCCCCCGGGGACCTCGGGCTGGCTACTCTGAAGGGAGACGATGTTACCTCAGGGGGCCATTGGTCTAGGCGGCCTGAAACGAGCAGACCAACTAGAGAATCTCAGAGGAAGCAGTCCCTAGCCCTGGGGACGGGCTTCAGAAGTGAGGTGTCAGGGAGTGAAAACGCTAACCCTAGCAGGGGGCCAGCCACCGTACTTGGAATTTACTTCCATAGTCTCCCTTGAATGTCATGACCACTCTGAGGTTTGGGCTGTTAATGTGAGAAAATCACCCTTCTTCAGGCGCTGGGGGGAGAGGGGATGTGGGGGCTGCCTGCCTCAGACGAGAGTCTGTCCCTGTCTGACTCTGTGGATGCCTAGCACTTAGGAATGGCAGAATGCCCTATTATTGGCTCCCTGTGCCCAGGTCAGCTCTTCTGTGTTCCCCTTCAGTATAGGAGGCTGCTGGTGCAAATGCTGCAGAAGTGATGCCATTAATGAGGAAGACACAACGTGGCTTAGACTGTGCCCACCCCGGGAAGGTGCTGAAGGGGACCCTGGTAGTGGCCCCATCTGGATGTAAATTCTGGGCTCAAATCTCTGTTACTCCATTACTGTGATTTCTGGTCGGGTCACCAGGAATATCACCCGTGCAGACACAACTTACGTTCCTGCTGTATTTCTTGCTTCCCTGTTGAAGTTGTGAATAAAACCCTGCTCTTTACATAGAATGTCTGGTCCTCTCCTTCCAGTGTGTTTGAGGGGATAGGGTGGCGGGGAAGGGGGCTGGAGATGGGGTTGGTTCCAAAATGCCCAGAACACTCCATGGTACCAGCCTGGCACTGACTCGGGACACCTCACTAGCTCATTCAGCAAACAGGTACTCCACACCTGCTGTACACCAGGTCCTGTGCCAGGCAATTGGTTCTACTCTCCTCTCTGCCACCTACTGGCACAAGCAAGTCTCTCGAGTTTCCTCACCCATAAAAGGCAGCTGCCTACACTACACCTACATTTCCCGGGGCTTTGCTCACCCCGTTCATTTCGTGCTCACGCCAAGCTTTGCGGGGAGCCCCCAGCACCCACAAGGGTGCGGGCCAGCTGGGATCCAGACCCTGCTGTTCTCTCTCACTCTTCTCTGGCTTTCCGTAGGATTGCCAAAGTTAGCAAAACATAAAGGACACCCAGTTAAATTCGAATTTCAGATAAGCAATCCTTTTTTTCGTATAAGATGGCCTAATATTGCATGGACATACTTACAAGAAAAAGTGTTCCGTTATTTAACCTAAACTTCGAATTTAACCGGCCGTCCTGTATCTTATCTGGCCGTGGCCCTCTGATCTGCAAATACCCGGTCGTAAAACGAACGGTATTTAGTCCCTCAGGCCCCGGCCGGAGCTGATATCCCAGGAATTCCTGATTCCACAAACTTTTGCCGGGAGAAGCCCTAACCTAGCAGAGCACGGGTCCAGCTGGCCATTGGCGGCGCTCGGGCAACTCTAGCCCCGCCCCTGGCGCGAGGCCACACCCCCTGCGTCGGAGCAGGACGCGCCCTCTCCTCGCGAGAAGGCCCCTCCCGCCCGGAAGGTTATGAAGCGGAAGTGGGGTGGCGGAAGTGAGCTACCTGAGCGACAGTTGCCATGGAGTCCGTGCCCGGAGAAGCCCTAACCTAGCAGAGCACGGGTCCAGCTGGCCATTGGCGGCGCTCGGGCAACTCTAGCCCCGCCCCTGGCGCGAGGCCACACCCCCTGCGTCGGAGCAGGACGCGCCCTCTCCTCGCGAGAAGGCCCCTCCCGCCCGGAAGGTTATGAAGCGGAAGTGGGGTGGCGGAAGTGAGCTACCTGAGCGACAGTTGCCATGGAGTCCGCGGAAGACTGG
>NW_006295053.1:1012560-1028909 GCF_000327345.1 Myotis davidii | reverse complement strand
CCAGGTCTGGGGCGGGCGGGACCGCACGAGGACTCCTCCTGGGCCTCGGATCCCGCTTCTGGGAGATGGCACATCCCTGCGGGCGCAAGTTGTGAGGCACTAGTAAGAGCAGAGTTGTGCAGTGTGACCAGTTATTTTGCACCAACCTCTGAATTGAATCCCAGATTAATTGTCTCATGGATTCTTTTTTAATATATTTTTTTTTGATTTCAGAGAGGAAGGCAGAGGGAGAGGGAGAGATGGAAACACCAATGATGAGAGAGAATCATTGATCGGCTTCCTTCTGCACGCCCCCTACTGGGGATCGAGGCCACAACCTGGGCATGTGCCCTTGACCTGAATGGAACCCAGGACCCTTCAGTCCGCAGGCCTACGTTCTGTCCACAGAGCCAAACCGGCTCCAGTGGTCAGCAAACTCAATAGTCAACAGAGCCACATATCAACAGTACTTCAAAATAGACTCGCCCAGGTCGAAAACCGGGGCCACCAAGTGTCAATCGCACTGTATGTGGGCACCCACATGTGGTATTTTGTGGAAGAGCCACAGTCAAGGGGCCAAAAAGCCGCATGTGGCTCGCGAGGCGCAGTTTGCTGACCACGGGCTAGGGCTGTCTCATAGATTCTTCACATCAGCCCGGCGAAGGCTGGGTTCTCTGGGAGGTCCGTGTTACAGATGAGGACTGAGGCTCAGGGTTATTGTGACTGGCCTGGTTCCGGTCACACAGGGAGCAGAATGTGTAACAAGACTCGATTCCAGGTTTGCCTGACTCCAGAGCCTGGGCCTCCAGCCACCAGATGGTGATGCCTCTCTGAATTCTTGAACAGCTGCCAAGTGCCAGGCACCGTGTGACATTGTGTCCCTCTCCTGCAGGTACCAGGATTTCCACGCATTCGACCTCCCAGGAGCCACTCGAGTCCTTGAATGGATTGGTGACAAAGGTGAGGAGATGGAATCCCACTCAGGCTGGGACTCCAGAGCTCAGCCCAGAGGGATCCAGCCCACTTATCTGAGGGCCCCTTGAGCAATTTTGTGCTCCATCAGCGCTTACGAAGTTCTAGATCTCTTCCATCCCCCAGTACAAGCCTGAGTATCAATGGGTTTGGCGGAGTTTCTAGAGCCAGCCATGGTCCGCAGTCTTTCTAGCAGTTTGTCACAGCTACTTCTGCTTCTTTTTTCCAGGAGTTTTTGTTGCTGGCTATGAAAAGTTGAAAAAAAATGAAATTCTTCACCTGACATTACCCCCCCGACTTTCTGTAAATGAAAACCAGGTAATTTGAAATATAAATGCTGAGTATATGTGTCTACTTTTAGTCATTTATTAAACCTCTATGGAGCTCCTGTTGTCTACTAGCTATTGTCCTGGATTCTAGAAAGAGAGCGAGAGAGAGAGAGACCCTGGGCCTGCCCTTCTAGTCTAATAGAGGGAGGCAAATATGCACATGGATAAGCACTAAGGAACCTCCTGTGATTACAGAGAGTTACGAGAGGAAGAAGTCCATTGTAGTTTATCAGAATTAGATACCTGGGGCCATTAGGGAATAGAGCAGTGGTTCTCAACCTTCCTAATGCCGCGACCCTTTCATACAGCTCCTCATGTTGTGGTGACCCCCAACCATAACATTATTTTCTTTTCTTTTTTTTAAATATATTTTATTGAGTTTTTACAGAGAGGAAGGGAGAGAGATAGAGAGCTAAAAACATCGATGAGAGAGAAACATCGATCAGCTGCCTCCTGCACATCTCCTACTGGGTATGTGCCCGCAACTCAGGTACATGCCCTTGACCGGAATCGAACCTGGGACCTTTCAGTCCGCAGGCCGACACTCTATCCACTGAGCCAAACCGGTTTCGGCCATAACATTATTTTCATTGCTACTTCATAACTGTCATTTTGCTACTGTTATGAATCGTAATGTAAATATCTGACATGCAGGATGTATTTTCATTGTTACAAATTGAACATAATTAAAGCATAGTGATTAATCACAAAAGCAATATGTAATTATATATATGTTTTCCGATGGCCTTAGGCGACCCATGTGAAAGGGTCGTTCGACCCCCAAAGGGTCGCGACCCACAGGTTGAGAACCGCTGGTATAGAGGGTGGATGAAACCCTAGAATGGTTAAGAATGAATGTGTGTAATGTATCCTATACAATCAAAGGCTAATATGCAAATCGACCGAACAGCTGAACAGCTGGTTGCTATGACACACACTGACCACCAGGGGGAAGACGCTCAATGCAGGAGCTGCCCCAGGTGGTCAGTGTGCTCCCACAGGGAGCGCACTGCTCAGCCAGAAGCTGGGCTCATGGCTGGTGAGCGCAGTTGTGGCGGGAGCCTCTCCACCTCCAACAGCGCTAAGGATGTGAGACATCCCTCGAGGGCTCCCGGACTGTGAGAGGGCACAGGCCAGGCTGAGGGACCCCCACTCTGAGTGCACGAATTTTATGCACCAGGCCTTTAGTAAGAAATAAGAGGGGAAGGTGGCTAAAGACAGAACTTCAGAGGATACATTTAAGGAATGGGCAGAGGAAAATGAACTCACAAGGAATACAGTGGGGCCTTGACTTATGAGTGTTCCGACTAACGATTTTTTTGAGATACCAGCTGTCTCTCGGCCGATTTTTTGCATTGAGTTGATAGAGTAATTTGAGTTAACAAGCTCCTTAACAAGCTCGGTCTCGAAACGAATTAAACTCTTAAGTCAAGGCCCCACTGTACTAGGAAGGAATAATCTGTAAAGTAGGCAGAGTCTCAGAAAAGGTCAGTGTCTCAAGCCAAGAGAAGAGGATATGACAAAAGAAAAGAGTTGGTAGCCGCCTGGTGTTGCCCTGGGGGAGATTTCTGACCTAGTGCTCTTGATCTCCCCACCCCACCACTCAGGTTTGAGCCAGGAGCTCCCCAGACTGGGCCTTTATGAGAGACCTGATTTACCTCCCACCTCACCCCTGGGTTTTCCTCTTGTGCCACTTCCTTTTTCCCTGCCCCCAGTTCCTCACATGGAGATAGTCGTCCAGTGGCTAAGAGCACGGACTGGTAGACAGGCTTGGGTCCAAATTCACAACATAATCCCCTCTGTGATCTTCAAAAATTGTTTAAATTCCCCAGGCCTTACTTTTGACATTTTATTTTTTTTAAAGGATAGTGTTTGTTGTTGTTTTATTTTATTTATTTTTTATTGATTTCAGAGAGAGGAAGGGAAAGGGAGAGAGAGGTAGAATCATCAATGATGAGAGAGAATCGTTGATTGGCTACCTGGGAATTGAACCCAGAACCCAGGCATGCGCCCTGAACCAGAATTGAATCCGGGACCCTTCAGCCCTCAGGCTGATGCTCTAGCCATTGGGCCACACCGGCTAGGGCTATTTTTGACATTTTAGAGTAGGGTTAATTATAGTACCTACTTCTAGAATTCAATGTGATAAAGTATGTAAAGCACTAAACACAGTGCCTGGTACGGTAAATGCTGGATAATTGGTAGTTGTTATATTTTTATTACTAGAAGAACCCACTTGATTTCCAATGGAAGGTGGCATGAGAAATGAAGATATGTTAGTTGGCTGATACCTTCCACCTTTTTTAAAAAATTAATTTTAGCCGAGCTAGCATACGGTCAGGGCATATGCCCAGTTGCAGACTTGATCCCCAGTGTGGGGTGTGTATGAAGCATCTAATCAGTGATTCTCTCTCATCATTGATGTTTCTATCTTTCTCTCCCTCTCCCTTCTCTGAAATCGATAAAAATATATTTTTTTAAAAATTTAATTTTAGAGAGGAAGGGAGAGAGAGGAACATCGATTTGTTGTTTCACTTGTTGATACACTCATTGGTTGACTTTTTTTTTAATGTATTTTTATTGATTTCAGAGAGGAAGGGAAAGGGAGAGAGAGAGAAACATCAATGATGAGAGAGAATCATGGATCGGCTGCCTCCTGCCCCACACTGGGGACCGAGCCCACAACCCAGGCATGTGCCCTTGACCAGAATCGAACCCGGGACCCTTCCATCCACAGGCCAACGCTCTACCCACTGAGCCAAACCAGCTAGGGCTGATTGATTCTTATATG
Source organism: Myotis davidii (assembly GCF_000327345.1). NCBI lineage: Eukaryota > Metazoa > Chordata > Mammalia > Chiroptera > Vespertilionidae > Myotis > Myotis davidii. The sequence continues at coordinate 1,024,838 of NW_006295053.1, read as the reverse complement.
TGCTCTGACCAGGGATTGAAATCGCAACCTCAGCATATTGGGATGATGCTCTAACCAACTGAGCTACCCAGCCAGGGCTCTAGCTTTTTTTGATGAAGCTGTTAAACCTTGTGACTCCCCTAAGAAGGCCGGGAATGTAACACTTGTGTTAGAATGAAAGGGGCTGGGGAAAGGGTAGCAGAAGGGTTTTGGACGCGCAGGAAAGAAAGGAAGCTGCCCATGTAAGCAGCTGAGACAACGGACAAATAGCAGCACACAAGGCCCTGCAGGGAGGAGCGTCTGTTGCCAGCAGAGCTGCCTCTGTGGCCTCCTGCCAGGCTGGTATCGGGCTTCTCACCTGGAGCGAGTCTGAAAGTCCCTTTGGAGAGCAGGCTCTATCTGATTGGCCCCCCTTCCGTATTTCAGGGCTTATTCCCAGAAAGAGATTTCAAGGTCTGCCACGGAGGATTTTCAGACAGGTCTATCTTCGATCTGAAGCACGTGCCAGACACCAGGTATGGTCAGCTCGGTGACTCAGACCCTCCAGGATGGAGTGGCTGGGAATGTCAAGGGTATTCTGCCTCTTTATCACCGCGCCGCCCCTGACCCCTGAGCACCTGGATACATGTGAGCGCACGCACGCACACACAGAAATCTGGGATACAAAGAACCTTTTGTTTGGCGGCTTCGTGGTCCCTCTGCAGACCTTTCAATGACTATAACCCACAGATCTCCAGAGCTGCTCCAAATAGAGAGTAGAAAGATGCTCTCGGTTTCTCAGAGAGCTGATGGTGGGTGGCGGGCGAATGGCTCCATTGGCAGATGCTGGGAGTCCGGGTCGGCTGTGTGTTCAGGCTCCATGCTGGCGTCCTGTCTGGGACACTTCATGCCACATGGAAGCCTGGGCTCAGTCCCGTGACTCTCATGACCGTGGGCCTGTCCCTAAAGTGGAGTGAGCCTGCTCTGCCTCTGTTAACTGAGGGTAACGGGACAGTCGTTCCTGCAGTGAGCTTTCCTGAGGTGGGCGTGTCGGAATCCCAAGCTGAGTGGGCTGGAGAGCGGAAAGGCTGGGGGGATGTGGGTGAGCTCACTGAATTAAGAGCTCCTATCCCTCCTAAATAGGTTGCTGGTGACCAGTGGCCTTCCAGGTTGTTACCTGCAGGTGTGGCAGATCGCAGAGGACAGTGGTGAGTGAATTTGACATGGTGCGGGTTGACACCTCCATCCCCTAATCCAAGGCAATTAAGCAATAGACTCAGGCCTGGCCAGCGTGGCTCAGTGATTGAGCATCGACCTATGAGCCAGGAGTTCATGGTTCAATTCTTGATGAGGGCACATGCCCGGGTTGTGGGCTCAAATCCCCATAGGGGGCATGCAGGAGGCAGCCGATCATAAGCATAACCAATGGACATAAGACACTGGGGGATAGGGGAGGCTAGGGGACTGTCTAGGGCGGGGGGAAAAATGATAAAAATAAAATAAAATAAAAAAATAAAAAAATTAAAAAAAAAAAAGAAGTAGACTCCGAGCCAGGTGGGAATTAAAATTCAGTGTCGCCATAACCAGTTTGGCTCAGTGGATAGAGCGTCGGCCTGCAGACTGAAGGGTCCCAGGTTCGATTCCGGTCAAGGGCATGTACCTTGGTTGCGAGCACATCCCCAGTAGGGGGTATGCAGGAGGCAGCTGATCGATGTTTCTCTCTCATTGATGTTTCTAACTCTCTATCCCTCTCCCTTCCTCTCTGTAAAAAATCAATAAAATATATCTAAATAAATAAATAAAATAAAATTCAGTGTCTACTTTAATGCGGGTGTAGACAACTTAGCAACTACAGCATGGCACACAGCCCCAACTGGAGCTTCCTGTAACTTGGTCAGGAACCGAGGTTAGCAACCCAGTCACAGGCAGAGCATGGAGTGACCTTCCCCTCCCCAAGGCAGGTGCAGTGGCAGAGGCTAGGACAGAGCTGTGGCCACTCAGGTGAGCTCACCTCTTGGAGGAGGAGGAGGTGGCAGCAGGAGGTCACCTCTCTCTGCCCAGCCTGGTAGAGTGGGCAAGAAGCTGGGCTGACCCATCTCCCTCAGAGGAGTCACTCTACCCCCGCTCCTTCAGGGAGTGGAGGGCGGTTCTGTGCGTTCCAGTCAGGCAGGTGTCAGAGCCTGCAGCCCTGATGCAACCCTTCCCTCCCCCTTCAGTTAGAGCATCCTTGGCCAGCGTGCAAGTGTGCCTCAGACGCACAGGCTGTCGCTCTTGGAGCTGCCCCTTTGCCTGTGTGATTCTGTGCCTGCCAGCGGGTCCCCACGCTCACTTGGATGCTTCCCAGAAACTGGCCGCAGGTGTTGTACAGAGGCGGTGGTTGTGCTCCTTTGCTTTGAGGTCACTGACCCTATGCACCTTCCTTTACTGTTTCCTTTTTGTCATTTCTTGTTGCTTCCAGGTGTTTGTGTCACTTACTTATAGTTATGATTGCTGTTGTTTTTTGTTTTGTTTTGTTTAGATTTTTATTGATTTCAGAAAGGAAGGGAGAGGGAGAGAGAGAAACATCAATGATGAGAGAGAATCATTGATTGGTTGCCTCCTGCATGCCCCCTACTGGGGATCAAGCCCGAAACCCAGGCATGTGCCTTTGGCCAGAATCGAACCTGGGACCCTTTAGTCCGCGGGCCAACGCTCTATCCACTGAGCCAAAATGGCTAGGGCTACTGTTGTTGTTTTTTTAATAAATATTTTTTATTAATGTCAGAGAGAAAGGGAGAGGGAGAGATAGGTAGAAACATCAATGAAAGAAAATCGTTGGTCAGCTGCCTTTGCTGGGGATAGAGCCTGCAACCAGGCATTGACCCTGGACCAGAATTGAACCTGGGACCCTTCCATCTGCAGGCCGACTCTATCCACTGAGCCAAATTGGTTAGGGCCATATTTGTTTTCTTAATAGTGTCCTTTGAAACATAAAAGTGTTAGATTTTGATGAGGTCTAATTTATCACTGTTTTTTGTTAGGGACTATGCTTTTCATGTCATATCTAAGAAATCTTTATTTAACTCATAAATTTTCCCATGTTTTATTTTTCCCAAAAGGAAGTTCTGGTTTTTTTCTCTTCAATATTTAAATCTATGATCTCTTTCGAGTTAACTTTTGTGTATGGTGTGAGGTAAGGATCTCAGTTGATCTTTTTGCATGTGGATATCCCGTTGTTCCATCACCATTTGTCAAAATGCCTAACCTTTCTCCATTGATTTGCCTTAGTGCCTTCATTGAAAATCAATTGACCATAATCTAAGCATTTACTTCTGGACTGTCAGTTCTGTTCCATTGATCTTTATATCTGCTCTTATGCCAGTAACTTGTAGTTTGCCCAAAAGTAGACTGTGTGGGGCCCCAGTGGTTTAAAGATGAGAGAGACCGGAGTATTACCAACCATTAGGAGGCATCTTTTGTCCTGCCAGTGCCTGGGGTACCAGGTACCTTGTAGAACCTGTAGCCCAGGCCCAGGGAGCTGATGAGCCCAGGCTGCTCCGATACTCGTGTGGGATTAGGAAATCAGAGAAGAGTTATCTTCCCTAGATATTAGTGCAGAATATTCTGGAGCCTGGGGAAGGCTGGCCAGCTGTTTACCTGGAAACTTAAAAGCATAGTGTTATTTGGGTGAATTTTCCAGGATCCAGTCTTGACCCACAGCTTTGGTGTCTCAAACCTGATTTTGTCAGCACGTCTAAAATAATTCCAATCTGTTTGTAGGAGCAGAAGCACTCATCAGACTCACATGACTGCCATATAAACCAGAATGCAATTTTATTAGTTTACTAGAGGCCCGATGCATGAAATTTGTGCAAGAATAGGCCTTCCTGCCCTGACCAGTTTGGCTCAGTGGATAGAGCGTCGGCCTATGGACTGAAAGGTCCCAGGTTCTATTCCAGTCAAGGGCATGTACCTTGGTTGCGGGCACATCCCCAGTAGGAGGTGTGCAGGAGGCAGCTGATCGATGTTTCGCTCTCATTGATGTTTCTATCTCTCTATCCTTCTCCCTTCCTCTCTGTAAAAAAATCAACAAAATATATTTAAAAAAAAAAAATAGGCCTTCCTTCTCCCGGCTGCAGGTACTAGCTTCCCTCTGGCACCTGGGACTCGGGCTTCCTTCCAACCGCCAGCAGGCACCCGAGACCCAGGCTTCTCTCTGGCTGCCGACAGGCACCTGGGACCCGGGCTTCGCTTATAACCCCGGCTTCCTCCCGAAGGACGTTGGTCTAATTAGCATATTATGCTTTTATTATTATAGATAATGAAAAAATAAGTATCCCTTAAATATGGAATATTTCAGGCCCTTCTTCTTGCTTGTGGAAGACCTAACCCGGTCAGAGGTGTCATGATAAAGGTGACCGTCACCAGAGGAATCAGCTCAGAGGTTTCCCGAGTGTGTGTTCGTGGCTCTCAGGCAGAAAGTATGAAACTTGTGAAGGCAGCTGCCCAGGCTCCTGCTGTCCATGCCCCTGGACAGTGCCTGGGGCCCCCTCTCAGCTCTGGGGCTGTGGGAAGCACTGAGCTGCATAAATAAATATCCAAAGGTCTCAGCTGAATGTCACCTGCTGCTTCCCCTTTGAAGTTAAGTGTTCAGTCTGGTGTGGCGCCCTCTGCCCCGGACAGGCCTCAGCATTTTCTTTGACCCCTTGGCTGGGCAGCCCTTCCCGTGGATCCCACTTCAGAGCTGTATATGCATGTGCTCAGCCATGCGGTCTGGGCACCAGTCTGACTCCTGAAGGATGTGTCTGCCTCTGCTCTGACCTGCTCTGTGTTGGTTTAATCTTCAGACACAACTGTCTTTCGTCGCCAAGTTCTTGGAGATGCCTGCCTGTGTCTTTTGCTTTGATTTGTAGCGGTTTCTCTTTGCAGTTCGGGGCTGGTTTGGTCCGTGTGGTGTGGATTCCCTAGAGGAGGGCATTTTACTAGAGAGAGGGGAGGAGGAAGCCTGCATATTCACTGTGATTGTGGAGCAGCTCTCTCGTCAGGAGGCTCCAAAGCCTTTGTTTTCCACTGCCTCTTTGAAATACTCCTCTCAGCCTCCTCCTTTCCCGCCCCCCGTCAGGAGACAAATCACTTGTGAGAGCCATCCCCTAGCGCAGAGCAGCAGGTCCTGGGGGCCTGGTACAGGCTCCTCGGGGTCTGTGGAGATGGAAGAGGGAGCTGCTCCGGGTGGCCTGGGAGAGGTGGGAGGCTCTGCTGGGGCCGGTTTGGATCACAGCCTCACTGGCTCTGCCCCGACACAGATTTGGTCCTAAGGCTCTGGTGTTGTCTGCGTGAACCTCTGCCGCTCCTGTACCGGGAGCAGGTGAGGTGAGCAGGTCTGGATTCGGGGCTCAGAGCCCTGGGCTTGGGGAGCAGTAGGCACTCAGGTCCTTGCATTCTCGTCAGCCCACCCCGGTCCTTCTGTGCGCTCCTGGCCTGTGAACTGTCCGGAGGGGCCTTGCTCACGTGCTTGCTGCTGCATAAGTCATGTTAGTTCGTGGTCCTCATCCATTCTGTTCACAGGCTGACTTTTACCTCCTTCAGAATTTAAACAATACATACGTCTCCCTTTTCTTCAGGGATTGTGGGAACCAAATAACGAGTCCCCTCTTGGAGCAGGAAAGCAATTGGTGCAGTAGACAGCTCGTTCTGAACCACGTCATAAATGGCTCCTGTTAAGAGAAGCCTCAGTTGTAGATGCAGAGACGAGAGCCTTCCTGTCCACTAAGCAGGCTGAGACAAACAGAACTAAAACTTGATTCAACTTGAGGTCAGGTGTCTTTCTTGTTCAGTGTCAAAAGGACATGGGCTGTCTTTGTCCAGTTTGTGTTTGAAGACAATGACATTTGCCTTGTGACCTTTACCTGCAAGGTTTCGGCAAAGTGCCGAGGTTGTAGAATAAGTTTTTGAAGAAATAATGGTATTTCATGAATTCTGTTCCTGTTATTTTCTTCACTTAAAGTGTAAATGACACCATCAGTGGATTCTTTCCTTCTATTTGTACTCCACAAAAGTATTAAAAGCCAGAACTGCTTTGGGGGCTTTTGAGATGGCGTCTGAGATTCATTATCTCCCATTTGCAAAACAGTTCATAAGACAATTTTTAAAGAAATTAAAGTGTGCCCTAGCCGGTTTGGCTCAGTGAATAGAGCGTTGGCCTGTGGACTGAAGGGTCCCAGGTTCGATTCCGGTCAAGGGCACGTACCTTGGTTGCCGGCACATCCCGTCAGGCCCAGCCAGTGTGGCTCAGTGGTTGAGTGTCCACCTGTGAGCAGGAGGTCAGGACTCGATTCCTCTCAAGGGCACATGTCCGGGTTGCAGACTCGATCCCCAGTGTGGGGCATGCAGGAGGCAGCCGATCAATGATTCTCTCTTATTGATGTTTCTATCTCTCTCTCCTTCTCCCTTCCTCTCTGAAATCAATAAAAATATATTTTAAAAAAGAAATGAAAGTGCTTCTGACAGTTTCAAAATGTAAATATAACACAGAGTGTTTATGATGCCACATCCTCTCTAGCCAGCTGTCAGTTCCCTTTCTTCCTTGACCTTCTAGCTGTACAGGGGAAGACCTTTGACCGGCGTGCACCAGGTTATGTTTCAAACCTTCACTAACATTCTGGACTTTCCCCTCTTCCACTTGCCCCTAGATGTCATTGAAGCTGTCCGCACCATTGCTGTGCATGAGAAAGAGGGGAGTCTCTGGCCGAGGATCGCCATCTTCTCGTCAGTAGCACCTGGAGTCCTCCACGGGGCGCGGCTCAGCGGCCTGGAGGTTGTAGATCTGGAATCCCAGAAGGTCACGTACACCTCAGGTACGGACAGCGCAGTTTGCCCCTACGCTGCCGCGTTAGAACTGAATCCAACCCTGTGTGCCAGATATTGGGGACACAAGATGAATGAGAGGCAAGCCCCGGCCTCTAGGGGCTCCCTTTCTGGGATTGGAGGAGGCATCCCTGGGACCAGCCCCCACCAATGGATAGAATGGCAAAATGAACAGGAGAGCTCCAGCCAGTTTGGCTCAGTGGATAGAGCGTCGGCCAGCGATCTGGAGGGTCCTGGGTTCAGTTACAGTCGGGGGCACATGCCTGGGTTGCGGGCTCAATCCCCAGTAGGGGACATGCAGGAGGCAGCCAATTAATGATTCTCATCATTGATGTTTCTCTCTCCTTCTCCCTTCCTCTCTGAAATCAGTAAAAATATATTTTTAAAAAAATGAACAGGAGAGGGGAGACGTGGTTTATTCTGCTGGTATTGAGGATGCTTCCCAGAGGAAGGGACTTGTGACCAGCCAGCCCTGCCAGATTGCCAGACCCACGTGACTCCAGCAGCTTTTCTCTTTCGCCCTCTGTCTCCCAGGTGTCAGCGACCGTGAGGAGCTGAGTAGCCTGCAGGTCCTGGATGCAGACACCTTTGCCTTCTGCTGCACCTCGGGCCGGCTGGGGCTCGTTGACACCCGCCAGAAGTGGGCGCCGGCAGAGAATGCCAGCCCCAGCCCCGGGGCTGGTGGAGGGAGGTGGTGTGCAGAAGTCAGGGGCCAGGGCCCTGGGCCCAGCATTGCCAGCCTGTGCTCAGATGGGCTGCTCTGTCTTCGTGACCCTCGGGACCTCCGCCGTCCTGTGCGCTCAGTGCGGTGCCCAGTGTCCACACCCAGCCCTGACCCAGAGCTGCTGCGAGTGACCTGGGCTCCAGGCCTGGACAGCTGCTTGGCCATCTCAGGTACCGCTGAGCAGGCTTCTGCATCTGTTGTTTGAGCTTTCTGTTCTAAGGGACTATCGAGTGCTCAGGAAGGAGCCTCTGGCCCCCAAAGTTAAAGTCTCTCCCCGAAAATCTCCAGATTAACTCTCCAGGTTCCTCAGGGGCAGGCTCTTCCCCAACTAACTACTCAACTTCCATACAGTGGGAGCAGGCCTTTCCCATCCTAGCAGGAATTCAGTTCTGAGGTTGGTCAAGAGCCTGCAGTTAGTAAGACACTGGGCCAGCCATGGGGCTCGACCAGAAAGAGGCCATAGAATTCCAAGGGTGCCTCTTAGTCTGTTTGCTTTTTGAATTATAGCAAGCCCGACCAGAAAGAGGCCATAGAATTCCAAGGGTGCTTCTCAGTCTAATTGCTTTTTGAATTATAGCAAGCCCCTTGGTCAGGAGGCTCCTGGCCCATTCCGGTGCTGTGTCACATATAGAAATTTTTTGATATTTGCAACTATAGTAAAACAAAGACTTATATTTTTGATATTTAGTTTATATATTTAAATGCCATTTAACAAAGAAAAATCAACCAAAAAAATGAGTTCGCGTGTCACCTCTGACACGCATGTCATAGGTTCGCCATCACTGCCCTAGGTCAACAGGCTCCTGGCCTGGCAGTATCTAGTTGAAAGAAGATATTTAGTGAGAGTATCTAAAGGCCAATGGGAAGGCCCTAGCCAGTTTGGCCCAGTGGATAGAGCATCAGCCTGTGGACTGAAGGGTTTCGGGCTTGATTCCCGGTTTCAGGCTCGGTCCCTGGGCATGTATGAAGGCAACCAATCGATGTGTCTCTCTTACGTCGATGTTTCTCTCTCGGTCTCTCTCCCTTCTACTCTCTCTAAAATAAATAAATAAATAAATAATTGTGAGACTAATAGGCACTTAGAAAGACAGAAATGCTTTATGAACCAACATAAAGCTGGATTAAAAAATAATTAATACAGATTCATCCAAATGACCCATCAAAGGGTCATTCCAGAGATTACCAGTCAGCCCTAATTTTAGGCATTAAACATCACTGGCTTTTAACAAGAAGACAGCAGATGGAGCTAGGTCGTGGGGGGAACATGAGAATGGGCCTCTAGCGCAGGGGTTCTCAACCTGTGGGTCACGACCCCTTTGGGGGTCGAACGACCCTTTCACAGGGATCGCCTAAGACCATCTGAAAACACATATATAATTACATATTGTTTTTGTGATTAATCACTATGCCTTAATTGTGTTCAATTTGTAACAATGAAAATACATCCTGCATATCAGATATTTACATTATGATTCATAACAGTAGCGAAATTACAGTTAAGTAGCAACGAAAATAATGTTATGGTTAGGGGTCACCACAACATGAGGAACTGTATTAAAGGGTCGCGGCATTAGGAAGGTTGAGAACCACTGCTCTAGCGGCTTCGATTTTCTCCATCAGTGTGGAGATGAGGCCATCTATTGAGACCCAGATGGATTAGAATTTGGGGCAAGTGGAAAGGTTTAAAAAAGTCTTAAGCCTCAGTTTCCTGGGGTAAGTATTAGTACCTACTTCATACAGTTGTGAGAATAAAAAGAGGGAATGTAGATCCAGGATTAACCTCAGACCTGCCACATGATATACTACAGATTCTCAGCGTCACGTGCCCCATGGAGTTGGCAGCTGCCGGCATGTGGTCAGATGTTCCACGCCCTTGATTGGCCATTAAGTATCTAGTTTACTATTAGGTTCCTCGTCCTATAGTTTTGGTGCCATAGAGCAAGTTATAAAAATTATTTTAGAGATTCATTGTTGCTCTTCTCATTTCTCGTTCCTCAGGTTTTGATGGGACAGTCCAGGTCTATGATGTCACGTCTCGGGATGGAATGGAGGGCCACGTAGAACCTCTCTTCACTCACAGAGGTCACGTCTTCCTAGATGACCATGGGACAGGCGCTGCTCCGCTGGTCACCACCCACACCTGGCACCCCCACAAGTCAAGGACTTTGTTGTCGGCAGCAAGTGACACCTCTGTGCACGTGTGGGACTGGGTGGACCTCCGTGCCTCCCGCTGACACCAGCGTCTTCCTGCCAGGCCCCTGGAAGAGGAGCTGCTGTACGCACAACAAGGGCACTGATTTAGGACTCAAGTGACCACAGTCCCTGTTACCAGCGGAGTGGCCTTGGGCCAGTGATGCAGCCTTTCTTAGCCTCAGTGTCTTTTTTGGTAAAATGAGAAGAGTAGTAACTACCTCGCAGGGTTGTTGGGGAAGTTAGAAGAAATATATGGGGAAATACCAGGTAGGATGCAGGATAGAGATTTGGTGGCTACTCTTAGATCAGAGCAGTTGTGGGCGACAGGATCCTGCTGCTTCCAGCAGGTGTCAATCCCACGGGTTTTGGCACGAGAGACGCCTTCCTGACCTAATGGACGGTGGGAGGCCTTCTCAAGAGCAGTGCTGCCGAAACCGGTTTGGCTCAGTGGATAGAGCGTCGGCCTGTGGACTGAAAGGTCCCAGGTTCGATTCCGGTCAAGGGCATGTACCTGGGTTGAAAAGAGCAGTGCTGACCGTGCGCAGCCATTCCCGGTGTCCTGACTTTACAGCCCCACCCCCATGTAAGCTCTGGGTCCCGGCACTTTGTACAGTTGGGAGGCTAATATAACATAGTGATTAAGACACTTGTGTTGGAGTCAGATCAGAGTGTGCATGTGTGGAAGGCTTCAGAGACACAGGTCTGGGGCCCAGGCCCACTGCAACCTGCCCACCAGCTCTCTTGGGGCTGCTCCTGTCAACCCCGAATCAAAACTCAGAGATCCATCCAACAATACAGCTACTTTGCAATAGGACCCAAAGGTTCAATCATGTCAGTAAAGACCAGTGAAGCCCCGTGATTCAGGCTGGCTGCTGCTGGTTGACAGCTCCTCCTTGATCAGCGTGGTGCCCAGCATTTTAAGAAGTTTTCATTTAGCCCTAGCCTGTTTGGCTCAATGGATAGAGCATCGGCCTACAGACTGAAGGGTCCCAGGTTTGATTCTGGCCAAGGGCACATGCCTGGGTTGTGGGCTCGATCTCCACTCATCTAACAGGGACAGCTCAGAGCAATCAAGGCTTTGCATTCTCTGAAGAGTCCGTGTGAACTTGGGAGGAAAAGTGTAGTTCCAGGGAATAAGCAAATTCCACTTTGACACAAACAGCGAAGTACTGCACATCCCCCTCACTGCTGGCAACCCGGGTGGCTCTGTCTCTCACATTCCTCTATTTTTGACTAGTCAGAACTAGGTTCCATTTCTCACCTGCAGCCCCCATCTTCCGGGTTTTGCAAGTCCTCCAGCCACTGCCTCCTCTCCACTTTCTGGGTGTTTTGTCTCACCCGGATCTGAGTCCCCTGGGGCAGGACAGTCAGGTACTCTTCCAGGACTAGCAACTCCAGATCTGCTCTTTCGTACACTTCTCTGGTCTCAGCCCCTGGCGACAGAGCTCCCGGAGATGGATGAGAGTATCCTGGGGTGCTGACGCTTCTTGAGAGTAGAAATGCCAAAAGCATTGGTCTGGGGCCACTCCCTTGAAGGGAAATTTCCAGTGAAAATCTTCCAGCTTCACTATTCAAAGCTCTCCTTGTACTTGAGGAGCCCGGATTTGTCGGTCCCCAGCTACAGCCATTGCTCAGCTCCAAGAAGAACCTTATGACTGTGCTCTGAAGTCGAAACCTCTTCCTTTACCTCGTTGGGAAGCCACCGTCAGAGGGGAGCCACTCAGTAGAACTAGAACCAGAGACAGACATTACAGAGTGAACCCTAGTGAAAGCCGCCAGTGTCAGCCATCCCAGCAGGACTGAGGTGAAGAAAGAGCCTTCCTGTTCTTCCCTCCCCGTGTCTTGGTGCCCATGGAGTCTGGCCCTCTGTCACGGGGGAGGCAGCTCCAGAAGTGTGATAGGAGGGGGCAAAGGCAGGTGATCTGGTTGGAAAGTAAAGGCGTATGGAGCTGTGTTTGCATAGCATTTTGAGAAAATGCCAGTTATCCATGCTGAAGAATGAGGATGGGCTGCAGAGATAATAGGGACAATAAACTCACCCTCCCCAGCCACTGGTCCCCAGTGTTGCAAAGTGAATGTGCAGGGCCAGCACAGAGGGCGCCCAACGTAGCAGCACCTTGGAGAGCAGCACCGGACCGGGTGGAGGCGGCTGGCCCTTCAGATTCAAACGCTCCAACTGCTCAGCTGCCTCGCATCTGGCTGAGTTCTCAGTTTTGTGCGACCGGTTCAGGATTCCTCAGTCCTGGCACCATAACTCTCCCAAACAGGAAGGCTTACCGTGGTTAAGGTTACAGGCTTTAAGAGCAAAGATGATAAAAACAGGTTCACAGGGTGTTAAGAGTTGGAAGGAAAGTTAAGATATTCCGGCTTCGACTCAAAGCTGAGGCAGTCGGGGCTTAAACTCGCCCCAGGTCTCACAGCTGGTTTATGGCAAGAACTGGGACAGTGGCTCTGCTCTTGGATCGTGGGCTGGGCGACAGGCCTGCAGAGCCTGACTTACGCCGCTCCAAGGGCCACCCTGGCTGGGGGCGAGGTCGTCCCCGCCGGGCCGGAGGGCGGT
>NW_006295053.1:1012039-1012495 GCF_000327345.1 Myotis davidii | reverse complement strand
GACCCAGGATCTCGGCCCGGCCACGCCCACTCGGCAAGGGCGACCCAAGCCGCTCCGTCCGCCAAGGCCCTGCGACTGCGGGAGGTCTGGCCCCACCGTGCACTCGGACCCCGGCCCAGACCCCAAATCTGGGCCCTCGGTCGCCCACCAAACACCAGGAGCTAAAAAGCCAGCCCCAGGAGAGTTCGAGCTTCCCCGGACTTCATTTCCCATAAGTCTCCGCTTGTGCCCAAAGACTGACGGCAGCGGTAGCCAATAAAATTCGGAGATGGCTTAGGCGCGTATTTTGTTCCGGACGAATCATTGCCGAGGGGTGGGACTTTCCCACAAAGTGAAGTCGGGGTTCGGAGCTGCAGCTGGAAGTGACTGAGCGGGAATTTGGGGAGCCGGCAGCCTCTCACCCTACCGGCCGGCGGCACGGAGAGGGGGTCCTTTCCAAACTGTCCCTGGCCGCCG
>NW_006295053.1:1011443-1011911 GCF_000327345.1 Myotis davidii | reverse complement strand
CGTATCCCCGCGAGCCCCCGCTGACCCGCGTCACACCGGCGGGCACCCAGCCGGCGGCTCGGCCGAGGCCGCTCGTGTGGAGCTGAGACCCAGTTATTTTGCCACCAGAGAAAGTACTTCTCCGTCCTCGGTGTCCTCTGTGGTGACGCGTCACCCCCCTCAGTCCTCACCTGACACCCCGCACCCCCACTCCCTCACGTCTGTGAGCACAGCCCTGGGAGAGGCAGAGGAGCCCCGCCGGCGCTAGAGCGCAGCCATCAGCTGTGGAGCCACCGCTCGGAGCCCAGCAAACACCGTTCCCTTAGGGACTGGACTGCGGTGCAGCAGGACGGATGCATTTCCTCAGACCTGCAGTGAGCAGCGCAAATACCCCAGGGAGTGTGGTAGGTGCTCAGTGAGGAGTGTGCGCTGCAAGTGTGCGGAGAGAAACAGTGGAGGGGCCGGGAGAGCCTGGAAGGAAGATGATTG
>NW_006295053.1:1010426-1011298 GCF_000327345.1 Myotis davidii | reverse complement strand
CTCTGGCAGTCCAGGAGCCCTCCGGGGATGTCCGACTGGTGCCGACTGATGGCGGTGGGACATCCTTAGTGCTGCCACCTATGTGCTCCCTGGCCATGAGCCCCGCTTCTGGCTGAGTGTTGCTCCCCCTGTGGGAGCACACTGACCACCAGGGGGCAGCTCCTGCATTGAGCGTCTGCCCCCTGGTGGTCAGTGTGCATCATAGCAGCCGGTCGTTCCACTGTTCGGTCGATTTGCATATTAGCCTTTTATTATACAGGATGGTTTAGATCTTGACAATGAGTCCTGCAGTGTAGGGCTCACTCCCTGTTTAACAGGAGAAAGGTTCAAAATTCAGTTGAAAGTGGATGAAGTGGTGGTCCTCCCCGCAGGAAGGGAAGCTGGCGGTGGGACATGGTAACGGGGGGCTCTCCAGAGAGTCCCCAGTCCAGCATTGAGTCTGGGCCAGGGAGACTTCTGACCTTAAGAGCAGTGGTTCTGAGAGGGCCACCGTGGAAATTCAGGCCAGCACATTCGGGACACGCACCCTGGCTTTCAAACCACTCCCCAGGCCAGCCTAGAAGTCCCTCAGGGCTGCCTCGGGGACTGCTAGGTGGGTAGACCCCAGCCAGGTCTGGTCACCTCTGCTGCCACATGTTTTCTGTTACTGTAAGATTGCACTTCAAAAGAGGTTCCACTGTTAAAAAAGAAAATTGAGCCCTGACCGGTTTGGCTCAGTGGATAGAGCGTTGGCCTGTGGACTGAAGGGTCCCGGGTTCAATTCCAGTCAAGGGCATATACCTTGGTTGCAGGCACATCCCCAGTAGGGGGAGTGCAGGAGGCAGCTGATCGATGTTTCTCTCTCATCGATGTTTCTGGCTCTCTATCCCTCT
>NW_006295053.1:1007345-1010413 GCF_000327345.1 Myotis davidii | reverse complement strand
CTTCTGAGCCCATGGAACTCTGACTGGCAGTGAAATCAGCCTGAAAAGGGTAGCCCCAAACACAACTCCTATCACCTTCACCATTGCACCACACCCAGTACCTCAAGGAAGAAGACAGGCATGCATGTCCTTGAGTTGCGTCCCAAAGCCTGGGACTAAAGGACCCCCAGTAGTCTACATGCGCGGGATGCTTTTCCAGTTGCAGCCTTCCCGGTTCCTCAGAGGACAGTTAGTCTCAGAAAGCTAGACAGAAAATTCTTTGGTAAAAGCAGGCCCCACGTAGGTCAGAGTTATCATTATCATCACAGAGAATAGGATGTCCATGTCCACTGCCATACAGAGTGACTGACCCTTTCCCCGCAGCCTTCTGGAATGGGAAGAGCAAGTACTGTCATCGATTTTGCAGATGAGCCCAGCTGGTGTGGCTCATAGTTGAGCATAGACCTATGAATCAGGAAGTCACGGTTCAATTCCCAGTCAGGGCACATGCCCGGGCTTCCCTTTTTTCACCCTCTTTACTTGATAAAATAGCCACAGGCCATAGAGGAATGTGCCCTTGACCGGAATCGAACCTCAGACCCTTCAGTCCACAGGCCAACGCTCTATCCGCTGAGTCAAACCAGTTAGGGCTCATTGATATAGTTAGAAAAGTAATGCACAGAGGGGTCTATAAGCAGTGCATAAGGAGAGAGGATTTTGAGATGAAAGAAATAGGCATATTCTCTAGGAACTCAATTACAGCCACAGGTAATGAGTGGAGGTTAATGTTTCCTAGGTCTACTAGAGCATTCTTTTTTTTTTTTAAATTGATTTCAGAGAGGAAGGGAGAGGCAGAGAAAGATAGAAACATCAATGATGATAGAGAATCATTGATTGGTTGCCTCTTGCACGCCCCCTACTGGGGATCAAGCCCACAACCCGGGTATGTGCCTTTGACCGAAATCGAACCCGGGACCCTTCAGTCTGCAGGCCAACGCTCTATCCACTGAGCCAAATCGGCTAGGGCTGGATCATTTTTAACAATGGTAAATAATTATTTCACTTTATAAACAACCTTTCAACCTTACATGATGCTTACAACAGGAAGGGTTAACGAGGGAGCCTTGGGCACTAAGCAGACAGCACTGGGAGCAGGGAAGAGAAATAGGACTTTGAAGTGAGGGGGTTCATGGCTGGTGTCTACCTGTCCCTCACTTGACCCCTTTCTTTCATTACATGTTGGATCAACCACTATCTGATCACAAAGCCACCTTTTCAGTCACCGGAGACCAGGAGCAAGGGGTCCCCTGCAGGTGGCTTAGTATTGGAGATTCCTCCACTGTCGATAGTCATTAGGGTTCCAGAATCTATCAGGCTCTTGGAAATTGTTAACAGAAGCTTAGCACCCTAGTTCTAGTCACCTCTGAGTGCACTGCATCAGAAAGGCTGGGACCAGAACTCAGCTGTGGTGCATTTGCCAAGATGTGCCACCCCCTGAGGCCTCCTGGCAAGGCACCCCTCCCTCCCTCAGACACCAGCAGAATAAACAAACAGCAGAGATGCTGTGGCTGCCAGGCCTGTGAGCCAGGAGGGGCCCAGGCAAATGTTTCCTTGGAGCCAGACCCTTCTTCATGAAGTTCTCCAGCTGCCTTGGGCCTGTGAACAGATGGAAAATTCTCAGTTGATACTAGGGAAGAGGGAGAAGAGAGGGAGCCAGGGGCAGGTAGCCCCTGGAGCCACACAGTCCCTGCTGATGCCAGAGGCATGAGCTCATTGGTACCAGTGACTGGGTGGAAAGCCAAAGGGGATGAACCACCAGCCCTGCTCTCCACCAGGTTCTGAAATCTTGTCTCAAAGTCTGACCATCCATACAATTCTACTTCTACTGCCTTTATAGCAGCGGTTCTCAACCTGTGGGTCGCGGCCCCTTTGGCGGTGGAACGACCCTTTCACAGGGGTCGCCTAAGACCATCCTGCATATCAGATATTTACATGACGATTCATCACAGTAGCAACATTACAGTGATGAAGTAGCAACGAAAATAATTTTATGGTTGGTGCACAACATGAGGAACTGTATTTAAAGGGCCAGAAGGTTGAGAACCACTGCTCTATAGCCTTTGGCTATTTTATCAAGTAAAGAGGATGAAAAAAGGAAAGACTTTAATATTCTGTCCAAAGATTTGAAATAGTTCCCAGGCAGCAGGGTTTGAATTTGAAAGTGAGGAACTCCATGGCCGGGCAACCTGCTTGGGTCTCCTCCCTGCGGCAGGAAGCTGTTCGGTAATAAACCTTTACCTTTACTTTTGCTCAAAAAAACAGAAAGAAAAACTCCAGAGGCTTCTGGGACACGATGGGTGCAGCAAACCCAGTATACTGGGCCCAGCTAAACACCTTGGTTATGAGATAGGAACCCCAGCCGCGGATAAAGGGCTGGAAAGAGCAGCCACTAGTCACATGCAAGGAAGGACCAATTACAGTTCTGGATCATTTTGATACTAGCCAAGGAAAAGACTCAAACCATGTAACCAATACATTGTTTTTAACGTTTTGTTTTCTCAATCTGTTCCATAGATATTGCTCCTGGCTTTGATAATACAATGGAGTTAACCATTAACCGTCTTCAGGACTAGAGTGGTTGAGTAGCAGGTGCTAGGTAAGTCACTTATTAACCTTTCCTGAGTGCCACTTCCTCAGCTGGGGAGTGGGGATAGAGACCTGTCATATAGGGTTGTTGTCATTGCCCTAGCTCAGTGGTTCTCAACCTCCCTAAGGGTTCTCAACCCTTTAATACAGTTCCTCGTGTTGTGGTGACCCCCAACCATAACATTATTTTCGTTGCTACTTCATAACTGTAATTTTGCTATTGTTATGAATCGGAATGTAAATATCTGATATGCAGGATGTATTTTCAGGGGTTGCGACCCACAGGTTGAGAATCACTGAACTAGAGGAATTATCATAGTATTTACTTGCCATAATGATACTAGCTATACTTTACCTAGAGACATCACACTCATCTAATGGTCTTGGTGAGTGACATGGCTTCTGAGTTCTCCCATGGAATATAACCAACTGGGATGTGTTGT
>NW_006295053.1:997156-1007299 GCF_000327345.1 Myotis davidii | reverse complement strand
AGAGACATGCATGTCAAGAGCTTAGCACAGAGCCTGTGCAGAGTAACCACTCCATAAATTGTGTTACTATATAACCTATTGTGGCTTATGTAAACTATAAGTACAACCCAAAAGGAGGTAAAATTCCATGGGGGGAAGAAAGGGAAGTCTCATTATAACTTGCCTGGAGTGGTAAAATCTCTGATGAGAATGTGTGGTTAGTGGCACAGGTGTGTCTAGAACCAGGTCTGTCCAACTCCCTCGATTCTATCCACCACACCACTGGTTTTTCAATGGTTTTAAGGCTCTGTGACATTTCAAAAATATAAAGTTTTCATTAGGATACAGGCTGGGTGGTTTTTATAAATGTCTTCAGATTTGTCTCACCAATAGCAATAGATCACAACTTTTGTGAGCATTGAAGTTAAAACTTACATTTATTGTCTTAGTAAAGTGTAGAAAATCTAATCATTTTTCAGGCCAGAATTTTGAACTCCACCTGCCTCTTGCATTTTATATACAGGGTGTCCCCAAAAATATATACATATTTTGAATTATTATAAAGTCAGTGTCTGTTAAACCTGAAAAGGAGTAAAAATTGACTCATCAGCTGTTAAAGTATGTATACAGGTTTTTGGGACACCCCATATATCTCCATGAAGAGAACTCAGTTGGCAAAAATTTACTGAGTTCTTATAGTATTCCAGGCCCTGAGCTGGGTGCTGGAGACAGAGTTTGGGACCTCAGTATGGGTGTGAACATAAAAAAATAGAAGAGGGCCCTAACCGGTTTGGCTCAGCGGATAGAGCATAGGCCTGTGGACTGAAGGGTCCCAGGTTCGATTCCGGTCAAGGACATGTACCTTGATTGCGGGCATATCCCCAGTGGGGGGGCGTGCAAGAGGACGCTGATCCATGTTTCTCTCTCATCGATGTTTCTAACTTTCTATCCCTCTCCATTCCTCTCTGTATAAAAAAAATCAATAAAATATATATTTAAAAAAATAGAAGAGGGAAGGGGCAAAATTATGTAAGAGAGAGATGTAGCCGGGTAGCTCAGTTGGTTAGAGTGTCATCCTGATACGCCAAGGTTGTGGGTTTGATCCCTGGTCAGGCACATACAAAAATCAACCAATAAATGCACGACTAAGTGAAACAACAAATCAATGTTTTTCTGTCTCTCTCTAAAATCAATTTTAAAAAATTGGGAAAAAAGAGAGATGTAATAGGTCGCAGGCACTGAAGTTGGAGAGGGTAGGGGTATGGTAGGCAGGGTCAGGCCTGCCACCAGGAAGTGCAGGGAAGGCCTCATGGAGGAGGTGGTGGGGATCTTTCTTCTAGTAAAACTTGATGAAGCCAGGTCATGGAACTTCCTGTTCGCAACCTTCCCCAGTACCTAGCAGGGATGGAATTAATGATGCGGATTTTAACACCAATGTGGTTGGTTTAACAAGTCAGGTGATTCCGGATAGAGATGATTCAGGAGGCCATCTGGCTCCTTAGCCAAGTCTTGGTTGACAGATTGGGTACAGAGTGGCAAAGGACTCTGGGAAGGTGTGTGCCCTAGTCAGGCACACAGATCTAGGTTCACCCAAAGGTGTGCTCTTTGAAGCAACTGATTTTTTTTTAAAATAATTTTATTGATTTCTTACAGAGGAAGGGAGAGGGAGAATAAGAAACATCGATGAGAGAGAAACATTGATCAGCTGCCTCCTGCACAACCCCTAGTGGGGATGTGCCTGCAACCCAGGTACATGCCCTTGACCGGAATCGAACCTGGGACCCTTCAGTCCCCAGGCCGATGCTCTATCCAGTGAGCCAAACCAGCTTGGGCTGAAGCAACTGACTTTTAAAAATATATATATATTTTATTGATTTTTTTTTTACAGAGAGGAAGGGAGAGGGATAGAGTAAGAAACATCGATGAGAGAGGACCATTGATCAGCTGCCTCCTGCACAACCCCTACTGGGGATATGCCTGCAACCAAGGTACGTGCCCTTGACTGGAATCGAACCTGAGACCCTTCAGTCCGCAGGCCGACGCTCTATCCACTGAGCCAAACCGGTTAGGGCAAAGCAACTGATTTTTACTTCCTGAAGGTCTTGGACCGTTTTCAGCTTGGGGCAGGAGGCGGGATGGTGGGCAGTGAGGTGTGGGTTTCTTAATGACAGTCAAGTTCAGGTTTTTGACACACATCACAAGTCAGAGTCCGGAAGAGAACGGGGCTCTGCTTTATTAGGCAACATTGAGCATCCATCCTATGAGGACCAAGGCCCATTCCGAGAGCAGGCCCCATGCACAGGAGGTGGAGTTACATTTCCCAGAAACGCCCTCTACACTCTCCTTTTCTCATAATAAACCCCTTCACCTGCTATCACCCATCTTTACTGTTTCAAGGCTCAAGGACCCAAGAACAAAGCCCTGGTGGCACCCTAAAAGCAAAGGCAACCTCTGTAGGACAACTCCTGATGCAAGCCCAGATCTCTCCAGGGGACAGATGACGTGTCCTCAAAACCAACGCTTCCTTCAAAGTAACATTCTTAGTGTACAAAAGCTGCTGGACAGAATTCTAGCTCTGCCGGTAGAAAATAAAAAAAAACACGTAAGAATGAGGAACTGACAGGCGCACAGAGTAATGACTGCGGAGCTTTGTGTCTGTGGGGTAGACACAGGCCCACCCTGCCGAGTGCAGGGCTGCCTCACTGAACCTGGTGAGAGAGAAACTGCCACCCACCAGGGTGGACAGCTGGGAGTCGCCGCCTTCACACTCCGAAAACGAAGCCCCACAAAAGCTAGTGCGCTCCCCCTGGCAGCTGACTCACCACCGGACAATAGCAGAGACAGAGCAAAGGTGTAAATCTCATTTTATACCTCCCTGGCAGGCCCCGTTCCACTCTTACAATAGAAAGGCTACTGGGACGCTGGTTCCAGGACATACACAGCTCCTCAGTGCTCCTGACACTTTCAAGAGAGGACTTTTCCTTCATGTGATGACTCAGAATTACAGGAGCCGCTCCACCTTCACCTGAAATCACAGCCCAGGTCAGAGCCAGGAAGAAATGGTGCTGACGTGGGCAAGGGGCCTGGAATGCTAGCAGCTGAGGCTGAGGGCGCCTCAGCCTAACAAAGGGGCAGTACAACAAGCAGGCTGCACCAATAGATTTCCAGTGTTTCTCTGAGGATTCCGCGGGATGTGGGCCATGCTGTCTTCCGTTCCACGTGGAGGAACACTCCCCCGTCTACCAAGGAGAAAACGGGGGCACAGAGGGATCAGGAGAGAGAAAGTCAATCAAGCCATGAAATGAAACAGAAAAAGACCCAACTTCCCGACCTTCCAGTCCTACACTGTTCTTGGGGTTTGGCTCCGACCACTAAGATGATGGGATCCTAGGAATGAGGATGAGCAGTGGTGAGATTCTGGCACAAATCCCCTAAGACCATTCAGGAAGAATGGCTCTTCTAATGAGATAGCCTGACTTGGGCGCAGTGGGACAGTTCCCTCTCCTGGGCTGGCCCCTTTTCCACTTTTCCTTTTCGCCCCATCAATAAAGTTTCTCTTTCGTGTGAGTTCTCTGATGTGTAATGAAATTGGAGCTATTGCTGAAGCCTTTGCCACACTCAGGGCATTTGTAGGGCTTCTCCCCTGTGTGGATTCGTTGGTGTATAATGAGAACTGAATTCCAGCTAAAGCCCTTCCCACATTCGGGGCACCTGTAGGGCTTGTCCCCCAAGTGGGCTCTCTGGTGCATGACCAGGATGGAGCCCCGGCTGAAGCTCTTGCCACACATGAGACATTCGTAGGGCTTCTCGCCCGTGTGGGTCCGCTGGTGCACCACCAGCTGGGAGCGCTGGCTGAAGCACTTCCCACAGTCGCCGCATTTGTAGGGTTTCTCGCCCGTATGGATCCTCTGGTGCTTGATGAGGTTGGAGCTCCAGCTGAAGCTCTCCCCGCAGGTCAGGCACTCGTAGGGCTTCTCGCCCGTGTGCATCCCCTGGTGAGCAATCAGGCTGGAGCTCTGGCTGAAGCTCTTCCCACACTCCCCACATTTATAGGGCTTCTCCACCAGGTGGGTTCTGCGGTGTGTGGCCAGGTTGGAGCTGCGGCTGAAGCTTTTCCCACACTCGCCACACTGATAGGGCTTCTCTCCCGTGTGAGTTCTCCGGTGGGTGATGAGGGCTGAGCTCTGACTGAACCTCTGCCCACAGTCGGGGCATTTGTATGGTTTCTCCCCGGTGTGGATCCTCTGGTGTCTGATTAGGTTGGAGTTGTAACTAAAGCTCTCGCCACATTCTTTACATTCGTAGGGCTTTTCTCCAGTGTGGATTCCCTGATGTGTATTAAGGCTGGACCGGTTGCCAAAGCTCTTGCCACACTCAGGGCATGAGTATGGTTTCTCTCCCGTGTGGGTTCGCTGGTGAGCGATGAGGTTGGGGCTCCGGCTGAAACTCTTGCCACACTCGGCACACTGGAAGGGTTTCTCACCTGTGTGGATCCTCTGGTGGGTTATGAGGTTCGCGCTCCGGCTAAAGCTTTTCCCACAATCCCTGCATTTATAAGGTTTCTCCCCGGTGTGAGTCGTTTGGTGTCTACTAAAGTTGGAACCATCACTAAAGCTTTTTCCACATTCGTCGCATTTGTAGTATTTCTCTCCCGTGTGGGTCCGCTCGTGCGTGATGAGGTGGGATTTCCGACTGAAGGTTTTCCCACACTGGGGACATTCGTAGGGCTTCTCACCCAGGTAGGTGCCCTGAAGGCCGATGAGCTGTCCAGCTTCCCTGCCCTGTGGTGGCACTTCCCTGTGGTCTTCACTTGAGGCCTTTCCCTGGGGACCCCTAGAGCCACAGTCTCTCTCAAGGTCACTTTCCCAATCAGACTGCTGGACACCTTCCCCTTCAGGTGTTTCAGAGAAGAGCCCATGTGATTCCGTGTCCTCAAATATGTCTTGATTAGAGTTCTCCCCGTTTTCACTCGGGATCTCAAAATCTGAAATGATGAAGAAAAAACATACAATTTATACTCAATTCCCTGTGATGAGAAAAGGAAACCAAGGGAGGTTGGGGCTCCGGTAAATATATTTTATTGATTTTTTACAGAGAGGAAGGGAGAGAGATAGAGAGTCAGAAACATCGATGAGAGAGAAACATCGACCAGCTGCCTCCTGCACATCTCCTACTGGAGATGTGCCCGCAACCCAGGTACATGCCCCTGACCAGAATCGAACTTGGGACCTTTCAGTCTGCAGGCCGATGCTCTATCCACTGAGCCAAACGGGTTTCGGCCCAAGGGGGAAACTTTTAAAATTTCAACTTCTAATGAAAATAAAGAGGCTAAAGAATCCTGAAGACTTTTAAAAACCAGGTTTATTTTCTTCTGATTATCTAGTTACCAGGCCTCAAACTTCCTGGTAATCACCCAGAATTTCTAAGTCTTAAAGCTGTGGGTTCTGTCTCTAATCGTTTCTCCGCTGGGAAATGAGGGCAAGTAGAAATTTGAAGATCCTAATCAAGGGAAAGTAACGGGGTACATGACCCCCAGTGCACACCATGGTGCCTGATGCTTAGTAGGGGCTCAATTAAATTTGATGCATGAATTTTTTTATTGGCATCACGGATATTTCCCTAAAGCTGACTCTCCTTTCAAAAGGAGCTTATATAATAATCTCATGCATTAAAATATCTCATGTTTATAATCTTTTTTAAAATAGATTTTTATTGATTTTTTTACAGAGAGGAAGGGAGAAGGATAGAGAGCTAGAAATATCAATGAGAGAGAGAGATTGATTAGCTGCCTCCTGCACACCCCCCACTGGGGATGTGCCCGCAGCCAAGGTACATGCCCTTGACCGGAATTGAACCTGGGACCTTTCAGTCCTCAGGCCGACGCTCTATCCACTGAGCCAAACCAGTTAGGGCCATGTTTATAATCTTAGTTGGCATGTAAGACACAGACAAGACGACAGGACCCCTGCAACAAGGGGTCTTGTAATCCTCCAGATGACTGGAAACTCGTAAGGGGGCAGTTTACAAAGCCCTTAGCTTTATCTACAGAGTGTGCTTATATATGTATTTCCCATCTGCAATACAAAATACCTACCTTCCAGAACCTTGTCAAACCCTCTACTACCCAGTACTTACCAAGCATTTGGGTGAAAGAAATCACCAGGGAGGCTTTCTGGAAGAAAATGCAAGCCCTTCCTGAGACTAGAGACTCTAATGAATCTATCCCAGGATTAAGCCAGAGCAGCAGAAAGCTGTGAGCCCAGGCCACACTGTTCTGACTCCCCCGGGAACCCGCTCAGTGAACTGTGTGTTGGTGTAATGGCTCTGGCTGATTGGGACAAACATGATAAGAAGTGTCATTAGTACTTAGGGGCTGTCAGAAACATTAACGCTGCCAGGAAGTTGCTGATGACATTGTTTGTAACACACAATGTTTCCTCTTGATGAGCCCAAGGAGGAAATCTCCCTTGGACCAAACTACCAAAACGCTGCTCTCCTGAGCAACCAATTCGTGTCGGCCTCAATCCCCAGGCTGTGGCTTTGTCTTTGCGTTGCCTGTTTGGAAACTTGGAACCAAAAACTCAGAGCAGGAACATGAATGGCTTTACAGCATGCAGTGTGTGTTCTTCCATTTTTCCCTCCCATGATGTTCTTTTTTACTATAATTTCCCTGTGCACGATTTCTATAAGGTGTCTTCAATTCTTTTTTGATTTTTTTTCAAATTCTGAAGCACATTCAGAAATAAATCAATGGTTTATTGATAAAGACCATTGCCTGAGTATTTCTAAGACCTAACCTCAGACCCCATTTAGAAAAGCAAATCTAGCCCAGCCGGTGTGGGTCAGTGGTTGAGCATCTACCTATGAACCAGGAGGTCACTGTTTGATTCCCGGTCAGGGCACATGTCCGGGTTGAGGGCTCGATCCCTAGTAGTGGGTGTGCAGGAAGCAGCTGATCAATGATTCTCTCTCATCATTGATGTCTCGCTCTCTCTCTCCCTTCCTCTCTGAAATCAATAAAAAGTATATTAAAAGAAAAGAAAATCTAACCATAGCAGGAAAGACAATTAGCAAAATAATCCCAAAGTCCTAGTGACATTTCCATTATTAAAGCTAATAAACTACATGTACAGTCATGCTCAACTCAGTGATTAGTTTCTATGGCTTCATGTAAATCTCCATTTATGCACATGATTAAATTTGACATGTATCCTTTAGGTAGAACCTGGGTTCCACTCATGCCTTTAGTCAATATAAAATTATATTTAAACCTGCAAATAGGCATCTAATTACAATTCGTGCTCACACTGACATAAACTGCTGGTAATCTGTGAGTACGTATAGTTGCCCTCTGTCACACGCCCCCTAGATCTCCAGGGTATGGGTGTAGGCATGACGGGCACCATGCTGGTTCCCACCTGGCCAGGGCCAGTAGGTCTCTGGTTCCTCAACTTCCTGCAACAGTGTTTTTCAAGTTTCTAGCCCAGAGGTTTGCTATAAAACAGGGCCTCCAGGTTGAGGCCCCGGTTTATTTTCTACAAGCTCACACAGCCAAAAACATTTTTTTATGACTTAACTAACTGTTCTCTTCTGAGTAGGAACATTTGCTATTAAAGCCTTCGCTGCCTTAACATCCGAAGCCCTGGTATGTTCTAGGGCAGTGATGGCGAACCTTTTGAGCTCGGCGTGTCAGCATTTGGAAAAACCCTAACTTAACTCTGGTGCCGTGTCACATATAGAAATTTTTTGATCTTTGCAACCATAGTAAAACCAAGACTTATATTTTTTGATATTTATTTTATATATTTAAATGCCATTTAACAAAGAAAAATCAACCAAAAAAATGAGTTCGTGTGTCACCTCTGACACGCGTGTCATAGGTTCGCCATCACTGTCCTAGGATGATCCCAGAAGCAACAGGGAAAACAAACACTCAAGCTTCATTTCAGTGGGCTTAGGAAGAGGGTTCATTTGCAGACACTAATATATGTAATATGTGAGGAAGGGCACGCATATTCTTCCAAAAACGGCGGAGACTGTGCAGAAGCCCGTGAGGGAGGGAGAGGGAGGACAAGCATGGAGAGCAGTGTGAGCAGAGGGCCAGTACCCAGGTGAAGGAGACCCCCAACAGCTCGGGCAGAAAAGCTCTTTCTGAAGGTAAGGACTTGCCTTCGAGGCAGCACTGCCTCTGGGGCTGGGATGGGCCAGGCTGGCCTCTTGGGCTCAGACAAGAAAAGGAAGTGAAGCTACAACCAGGATCACACAGAAGGGCCACCTGAGGACAGCGCCTCTGACTCCCGGGCAGTAGTCATAGGAGTTGTTATTATGGAAAAAGTGGCAATTTTTCATCCATAAAAAAAGTTAAAGCCCTAGCCAGTTTGGCTCAGGGGCTAGAGCCTGAGGACTGAAGGGTCACGGGTTCGATTCTGGTCAAGGGCACATACCTGGTTTGGGGCTCGATCCTCAGTAGGGGGATGTGCAGGGGGCAGCCAATCAATGATTCTCTCTCATCACTGATGTCTCTATCTCTCTCTCCCTCTCTTTCCTCTCTGAGACATATATATATATATAAAGTTAAAGGAAGCAACCGCCTCTGTGCAGAAAGATCCTAAAGGAGAACTTGAGGAAAAGATGGTGAAACAATGAAACGTGAGCTGGCAAAACGCAGGAAAGGAGCCCTAACCGGTTTGGCTCAGTGGATAGAGCGTCGGCCTGCGGACTGAAGGGTCCCAGGTTCGATTCCAGTCAAGGGCATGTACCTTGGTTGCGGGCACATCCCCAGTAGGGGGTGTGCAGGAGGCAGCTGATCGGTGTTTCGGTGTTTCTCTCTCATCGATGTTGCTAACTCTCTATCCCTCCCCCTTCCTCGCTGTAAAAAATAAATAAGTAAAAAAAATTAAAAAAAAAAAACGCAGGAAAGGAGGGGAAAATCCCGAGAAATGAACACAAATGGGAAGAAACACAAAAGAATACAGGCACCAGGGAAAGCACAGACATGGAGGAGGAATGAAATGAGAAGAGCAGTGAAATAAAATGGAAACGAAGGAAGAGGTGAGAAGGATCAAAGAGAATGATAGAGACAGACGTTAGACAAAGGAGAATCAATAAATATAACTGGAATTCTCAAAAAACGAAACTAAACCACAGGAACCGAATAAACAGCTTAACCTATGAAGATATAAGAACTCTTGAAAGGCATTGTGTGTGCCAAGGAAAACTAACCCGGGGTGGTTAATAATGAGACAAAGGGTAACAAGGACAAAGATCAAACCACTTATAAGGGGGAGGAAACCAATGGGTCTCAGATTTCTCTGCAGTAACGCTCAATGCCGGCAGACAGTGCAGCAGCAGCTGCCAGCTATGTAAGAAAAGAAATGCATGCCAAGGATTTTATGTTCAACTGGGCTGTCCTTCAAGTGTAAAGTTGACAGGCAGCCGAAACCGGTTTGGCTCAGTGGATAGAGCGTCGGCCTACGGACTGAAAGGTCCCGGGTTCGATTCCAGTCAAGGGCATGTACCTGGGTTGCGGGCACATCCCCAATGGGAGATGTGCAGGAGGCAGCTGATCGATGTTTCTCTCTCATCGATGTTTCTGACTCTCTGTCTCTCTCCCTTCCTCTCCAAAATGTAGTTATAAAGCCCACCAATAAAGTGGATTTTATCTCTATGAAAATAAAATAATCACATACTATTGACAACACAGTTGGCAAACTTAACAGCAGATACATCTTTTTATGGAATGCATAAATTCAGATACTGCCTTCACAAGCTTTTCATATAATTCTATATAATAAAAGCCTAATATGCTAAGTGTCTGGTCATTTGGTCAGCCATTCAACCAATCAAATCATAATATGCTAATGATATGCTAAGGCCACTCAACTGCTCGTTATGACATGCACTGACCACCAGGGGGAAAACAGTCGACCGGGTGACCAGTCACTATGACATGCACTTACCATCAGGGGGCAGACACTCCAACCGGTAGGTTAGCTTGTTGCTGGGGCCCAGCTGAACGGGACTGAGCGAGATGGGCCCGACACACCCCGGAGGCCTCTCAGGGTCCCTCCCCAGCTGGCCAACCTCCTGCATCTCTCCCTGGCCCCGATCTTGCACCGGTGGGGTCCTTTGGCCTGGCCTGCTCCCTCTTGGCCTGGCCTGCTC
>NW_006295053.1:996487-996955 GCF_000327345.1 Myotis davidii | reverse complement strand
CAATCAATGATTCTCTCTCATCATTGATGTTTCTCTCTCTCGCTCCCTCTCTCTCTGAAATCAATAAAAGCATATACTAACTATGTGCATGTATTACCCTATATAATAAAAGCCTAATATGCAAATCAACCAAATGGAGGAACAACCAGTGCTCAACCGCTTGCTATGACATGCACTTACCACCAGGGGGAAAACAGTCGACCAGGTGACCACTCACTATGACATGCACTGACCATCAGGGGGCAGACACTACAACCGGTAGGTTAGCTTGTTGCTGGGGTCCAGCTGAACGGGACTGAGCGAGATGGGCCCAACACACCCCGGAGCCCTCTCAGGGTCTCTCCCCAGCTGGCCAACCTCCTGCATCTCTCCCTGGCCCCGATCTTGCACCAGTGGGGTCCCTTGGCCTGGCCTGCTCCCTCTTGGGCCTGGCCTGCTCCATCTCAGGGGATGTCGGAGAGCCGGATC
>NW_006295053.1:981647-995886 GCF_000327345.1 Myotis davidii | reverse complement strand
TACCAAACGGCAGAACGACTGGTCACTATGACACGCACTGACCACCAGGGGGCAGACACTCAACGCAGGAGCTTCCCCCAGCCCGCAGGCCCCAGGTCAGCCAAGGCAGGTGCCAGCGGGGGGCAGGGCTGGCATGTGGGTAGTGTCAGGCCAGCCAAGGTGGGTGCCATTGGGAGCCCCCCAATCACCCCACAGATTGGTCCTGATCACCAGCCAGGCCTAGGGACCTTATCTGTGCATGAACTTCACACACCGGGCCTCTAATTTATTTATAACAATGGAATTGGTCACTAACTGTGGTGCTTTAGTGTGGGTCAGGCTCAAAACACTCAAAACCTGATTGTGACGGTGGTCAGAGGGATTGGTCTAAAATACAGAAGTGTGCCCAGCCGATGTGGCTCAGTGGTTGAGCATTAACCCATCAACCAGGAGGGCATGGTTCGATTTCTGGTCAGGGCACATGCCTGGGTTGCAGACTTGATCCCCAATGTGGGTCGTGTGGGAGGCAGCCAATCAATGATTCTCTTTCATCATTGGCGTTTCTCTTTCTCTCTCCCTCTCCCTTTTTCTGTGAAGTTAATAAAAGTATATATAAAATAAGAATTCTCCTCAAAAAAATGAACAAAGAAGTAAGGGTAGAGGACGCCCTGACTGGAGAGGGCGGTGGGTCTCTGCTGTGGCCCCACGTAAAAATACCTGGGGAGGTTCCATAGACAAGCCCCTCTCCTGCTGGGCTAACGCCTCCGGTCCTGGTGGGCCCTCTTCCAAAGTGATCAGAAGGTCTATGGTGATTCTGCTGCACAGCCGAGTCCAGCACCACCGGCTAAGTGTGCGGGATGCTGATCTCACAGGGAATTTTACATTATGACATTGCATCTAAGAGTTCTGTATGGTATACATTTCAAATACTTAAGTGAGTTCAAAGTGATTTTGTTTTGAAGCTGAGAATCATAGCTTTAAAAACACATACACCTTTCCAACCCTCCAACCCTCTCCACTCGCCTTCTTGTTAAGTAAAATGAATATTTTTTGTTCATTTGTTGCCCTGAAGGGAGCACTTTGCTGGGGCTACAGGCTCAAAGTAGTGCCCACAGAAAGCCGGGTGATGCGGGGGATGGCTGGAGAGGTCAGCCGTCACTCTTTGGATCACGTGTTGGAAAAGAGTAGGTTTGAAGTTGACAATCTCCGTTTCTCTATAGATAGAAGAAGAAAAGAAAGACAGGTTCCTTGCCTTCTGGGATTTTATAGGTTCCTAGAAAAAAAATGAGACATATATTCACAGAAATAGAAAATAAGATGGAATGTGATAAAACGCCAAAAGAGAAGAAGAATCAGAAAAATCAAAATGCGCTGGAGAGAAAACTTCAGTTTTCTCTGATCCGAGCAGAGTTGATCCGAGAGGCCCCCAGGTGGGTGGAGCTGGGGACAGGGAAGAGAGACCGGAAGTAAGGACAGCTTTGATGGAGCGGGTCTCCAGGGGTGCACACTCCAACGACAACCGGGACGTTAACTCGTAGGGACAGGACCAAAGCATTCCAAGTCAGAATTCAGGAGCACAGGTGAACGCTAGAAAGCACAGGCCTCTTCAAGAAACAGCAAGACCAGGTCTGGATGGGGCAGGAGCTGCGGCAAGGGGACCTGGGAAAACTGGCTGCAGGGCCAGGTCTCAGAGGCCCCGGGCTCCAAGGAGAACAAGGTGACACTTGATTTGGAGAAACTGGGAAACTCACGAAGACTTTTAAGCAGGAACCCAAGCCGGTGTGGCTCAGTGGATAGAGCATCGGCCTGCGGACTGAAGGGTCCTGGGTTCGATTCCGGTCCAGGGCACATGCCCAGGTTGCAGGCTCAATCCCCAGTAAGGGGTGTGCTGGAAGCAACCAATCAATGATTCTCTCTTTCCATTTATCTCTCTCTCATCATTAATGTTTCTATCTCTCTTCCTCTATATTAAAAAAAAAAAAAGACTTTTAAGCAGAAGAATGACTGATCACTCAGGTAGAAGTGGAGCAATACACGTTTCTGCCGGGGAAGGGGTTAAGCAGAAGAATGACCACTCAGGTAGGAATGGAGCGGCTGTAATGAAGGGGAGAGAAGCAGGTTCCCTTTGGAGGCTCCTGCAAGAGTTCGGAGAAACACGAAGAGCCTGACTCAGGGCTCAGGACTAACATGTGGGAAACACTCACTGAGAGAGAGGAGCTTTTAGTACAGGTCCAATCTCAACTGCGATAGTAGGATACATGCCTGCGAGTCAATATTAAACCACCATCCTGGGTAAGTGCGTCCAAAGGTCCCGAGCCTGGCAGAGTGGAGGTCTTAGGCTGAGTAAATGTTCCAGAAGGGATGCAGATAATTGCAGAGGTTCCTCTGCGCAATCATGAGGAAGGCCAGGGGCATTTGTTAAACAAAGGCCAGCAAAGATGATCTCAAAGGCGGAAGGCAGAGGACTGACAAACTCATCTGGGAGTCCCAGGAGAGATGATGGCAGGAAGCAGGAAGCCAGGTGGGGAGGGCTGGCGCAGTGGGTGCCTATCATCGCCTGAGGCACCTGCTGAGACCTAACCTCCTGCTCTGTGACTTCCCCAACCAAACCACAACCCCTCTGGCCTCCCTGCAGCATCTGCCTAACGATCCTGAAGTTCATTCCAACCTGTCCCATCCATCAGGAGGCAGGTAAACCAAGGATGAGCTGGCCAACATGGCTCACTGGTTGAGCACTGACCTAGGAACCAGGAGGTCACGGTTCGATTCCCGGTCAGGGCACATGCCCGGGGTTGCAGGCTCGATCCCCAGTGTGGAGCGTGGAGGAGGCAGCCGATCCGTGATTCTCTCTCATCATTGATGTTTCTCTCTCTTGCTGCCTTTCCCTTCCTCTCTCAAATCAGTAAAAATATATTAAATAAATAGGATGCGAGATCTTTGTCTTTTTCTTTTTTAATAAGAGTAAAATTAAAAGCTACGTTTTTTATATTTTATTGATTTTTTATAGAGAGAAAGGGAGAGATGGAGAGTTATAAACATCGATGAGAGAGAAACATCGATCAGCTGCCTCCTTCCTGCACACTCCCTACTGGGGATGTGCCCGAAACCAAAGTACATGCCCTTGACCGGAATCGAACCTGGCACCCTTCAGTCCGCAGTCCGACACTCCATCCACTGAACCAAACCGGTTAGGGCAAAGGCTACTTGTCAAGACCAAAGAAAATCAGGTACTTTGCTTTAGATGCAACCTAGGATCTACCCAACACAAGTGGAAGCGAACAGACTGGAGTTTCCGTCCTGGCTCCTCCACTTACCCGCTGTGTGACCTCGAGTAAGGGCTGACCTTACTGCACTCCCATGACCTCGCCTGTAGCATGTTAGTGAGAGGGACATGTAAGGTGCCTGCTGCAGGACCGGGCTCACCGTAGCAGTTCCTTTCTCCAAAAGATGGCTTTCCTCATATCTCCCCAGTCCCTGAAGGTTGTCACAACCTCTGTCCTTTCTCCTCTTCCCAGTCCTCTGCATCCTCCAGACCACACACCCCTGGTTGGTCACCTTTGGCTCAGTGCCGCCTGCATCCCCTCTGCCAACACCCCACTGGGAACCATCACTTGGCATCACAGACGAGATGAACAGGAGTTCAATCCTCAGACCCATGAGTTCCCATCTTGGCTTCGCACCCTGAGGGCGCTGGGCTGTCCAGCCCAGGAAGAGGCGGGAGCACATGGCTGAAATCACACACAAGTGAGTTCGCCTGCAATAAGAGATGGACCCGGGGCCCAGCCAGCATGGCTCAGCGGTTGAGCATCGAACTATGAACCAGGAGTTCACGGTTCGATTCCCGGTCAGGGCACGTGCCCGGGTTGCAGGCTCGATCCCCAGTACGGGGCGTGGAGGAGGCAGCCGATCCATGATTCTCTCTCATCATTGATGTTTCTCTCTCTTGCTGCCTTTCCCTTCCTCTCTCAAATCAGTAAAAATATATTAAATAAATAGGATGAGAGGTCTTTGTCTTTTTCTTTTTTAATAGGAGGAGTAAAATTAAAAGCTATGTTTTTTACATTTTATTGATTTTTATAGAGAGGAAGGGAGAGATAGAGAGTTAGAAACATCGATAAGAGAGAAACATCGATCAGCTGCCTCCTGCACACCCCCTACTGGGGATGTGCCCGCAACCAAAGTACATGCCCTTGACCGGAATCGAACCTGGCACCCTTCAGTCCGCAGTCCGACACTCCATCCACTGAACCAAACCGGTTAGGGCAAAGGCTACTTGTCAAGACCAAAGAAAATCAGGTACTTTGCTTTAGATGCAACCTAGGATCTACCCAACACAAGTGGAAGCGAACAGACTGGAGTTTCCGTCCTGGCTCCTCCACTTACCCGCTGTGTGACCTCGAGTAAGGGCTGACCTTGCTGCACTCCCATGACCTCGCCTGTAGCATGTTAGTGAGAGGGACACGTAAGGTGCCCGCTGCAGGACCAGGCTCACCGTAGGCCCTCAATAGCAGTCCCTTTCTCCAAAAGATGGCTTTCCTCCTATCTCCCCAGTCCCTGAAGGTTGTCACAACCTCTGTCCTTTCTCCTCTTCCCAGTCCTCTGCATCCTCCAGACCACACACCCCTGGTTGGTCACCTTTGGCTCAGTGCCGCCTGCATCCCCTCTGCCAACACCCCACTGGGAACCATCACTTGGCATCACAGACGAGATGAACAGGAGTTCAATCCTCAGACCCATGAGTTCCCATCTTGGCTTCGCACTAGCTGCACGGCATCATGGGAGTCAGTGAACTTCTCTCACTTAACTCACAGGCCGTGCAGTGGTAATGACCTCGCTTCCCCCCAAGGTGGTCAAGTTCCCGTTGAGTTTTGCATAGTAGATGCCACGCACACTGTCTGGCCCACAAAAAAGGGATGGATAAATGCCAGCTATGGTCACCGGGTTCTTTCTCACACGTGTCCAGTCTCCTCTCCTCCCCGCCCCCGTTGTCCCCATCCTGGCCTGACCCCTGTACACCTGATGTCTAAGTGGCTTCCTGGCTGCTCTCCTGCCTCCAGCCTCTCCCGACTCTAATCAAACCCACATCCTGTTGCCAAACTCGGCTTCCTCCCCTGCCCCTTGGGCCCCACTTCAAGAACCTGCTGAGGCCAAGCCTCCACCCACCCTTCCCCCACACCCTACTTCCTACCACTTCCAAAACACACCCTTTCCACTCTCATCAGCCAGCCTTTCTCCTGCCACCTGAACTATGCCACGCTGGTCCACCCTTCCGAGCCTCTGCTTCACACAGCTCCTCCCGGATGCCACCCTCCGCCTGCCCTGCACCTCTCCAAATTCGACCCCAGCCTGCAACTCCTGCTCAGGTTCCACACCCTCCAGAAAGCCTCACTGGCCTCGCCTCTCCTCCTGCAGTTCTCATCACACTCAGCAGCTGTTTCCCGTGGGCCCTCAAGCAGTGCTGGGGGCACCCGTGGATGGGAAGTAAATATCTGGAGATCAAGGGAGTCCAGTTGACAAGTGAGGAGCAGGATGGCGGAGACTGAGTCAGGAGACAAATATATTAACGGTTGCAATGAACTCATGTTTGTAATTCCTCTTGTGAGAGCCCAGGGTGACTCTGGGCCACAGAAAAGCCCCTGGTTTGCTCGCCATTCCTCTTGGATTCATAAAAAATAATCCCTTTTTTAAAACTAGGATTTGTTTTTTCTAGCTGCTGGAACGTCACACATTCGGATGTTCATTGCACAACCAAGTGAAGGTTCCAAGGAGTGATTTATAGGCTCATCAGCCCCTCCCCCAAGCCTCCTCCAGCTTCCCAACCACTCAGAATAAACACAGAAGTGAAAACCAGGCTTGCTACGCACATACAGTTCCAAGAATACTCAGTTCCGCACTGAAATTCTGGAACTTTCACTGCACCCAAGGACTTTAAAAAAGTGACAATGTCCGGGTGCTGTAGGCTAAAAAAATAAAATAAAAATGACAATGTGCCCTGGCTGGTTTGGCTCAGTAGACGGAGCGTCGGCCTGCTGACTGAAGGGTCACAGGTTCAATTCCAGTCAAGGGCACATGCCCAGGTTGTGAGCTTGATCCCCAGTGGGGGGCTTACAGGAGTCAGCCTATCATTGATGTTTCTATTTTTCTCCCTCTCCCTGACTATCTGAAATCAATAAAGATATATTTTAAAAAATTAAAAAGTAACAATGTGCCCTGGCTGGTTTGGCTCAGTGGATTGAGCGTCGGTCCGGGACTGAAGGGTGCCAGGTTCGATTCCCATCAAGGGCACGTATGAAAGGGTCCCAGGTTCGATTCCCGTCAAGGGCACGTATGAACCTTGGTTGTAGGCTCCCCAGCCCTAGTCGGGATGCATGCAGGAGGCAACCAATCGATGTGTCTCTCTCACATCGATGTTTCTCTCTGTCTCTCCCTCTCCCTTCCACTCTCTCTAAAAATCAACGGAAAAAATATCCTCGGATGAGAAGATTAACAAAAACCAAAATAAATAAACAAGTGACAACGTGCCGATTTTCCACAGACAGCACAGAGACACGGGGCTGTCCCCAACTTTGTCCTGGATCCCACCTTGACCTCCCCGACCTCAGAGGGGACCCCCACCTTCTCCCTATGAGTTTCAGCCTCTCACCGCTGTCCCGAAGGGTCTGGGTCAAGTCTTCCATCAGGGCCACTGTGTCCTCGCTGCTTTCGGGCCTGTGTTCCTGCAGCCAGGCCTGGATTTCCCTGGGCATCACGGTCAGCATCTGCTCCTTGGTGTGCACCTCTGGCCTCAGCCAGCGCCGACAGAGCTCTCGGAGGCGGCCGAGGGCCTCCTGCGGCCCTCCAGCCACCTCCTCTCCGGGGCTGCCCTTGCCGGCGTTCTGGGGAAAGGGCTCGGACTCCGGGCCATCCTCCTGCAGCACTGCTTCCTGTACCCAAGAGTCGTCCTCCAGGATCATGGTGGTGACCTCCGCCTCCTGTTCGTCTTCCTCTTGAGGGACCTGGGCCAAGGGGCTCAGGGGAGTGGCCACTCCGGGCACCTCTGCAGCCATCACCCACGTTCCCGGGACAATCGTGCAGGCTTCTAGCCTTAAACTTCAGTCTGATCCAGCCAAGCTCTCTGAGAAGACACGTCCCTCCTTGAATTTCAACCAGTAGCCCAGCTGAGAAATGAGAAAGAGAACCGGGATCAGTAAGTAAACGGTCCCAAAATGATCTAACCCACAGCAGCCCAGATCAGGCCACCAAGTAATTCTTACGTCCACAAAGCAACAAGTTTCCTGTCCCTCTTAAAGGCAAAATGGCTTATTCCTGAAAACCTCTCTCTTTCTCTCGATGGCGAGAGAAGTTAAGAAGAAGCATACACACAAAATATACAGCATTTTTCTTTCCAAAAGACCGAAGCATGAGTGTCAGAAGTCCTGGCAAGAATCCAGGACTGAGTTATCCTGCCCTAAGTCAGTTCAGACTCGCTGCAGAGTGAGTGACCTTGACCTCGCACACTCAAATCAACCTCAATGACCACCACTAAGCAGAGATAATAACATCATCCTTCTTATTTTACGGGGATATCTTAAGGATTAGCAATGGCTCAGATGTCAAGAGACTGAGCCTCCCTAGAAGGAAGACAGTGTCTCTTTTTTTTTTTTTAATATATTTTATTGATTTTTCACAGAGAGGAAGGGAGAGAGATAGAGAGTTAGAAACATCGATGAGAGAGAAACATCGATCAACTGCCTCCTGCACATCCTCCACTGGGGATGTGCCTGCAACCCAGGTACATGCCCTTGACCGGAATCGAACCCGGGACCTTTCAGTCCGCAGGCCGACGCTCTATCCACTGAGCCAAACCAGTTTCGGCGGAAGACAATATCTCAACTGCATGATTACCATATTTAAAAGTATGAAGTTTTGCCCTAGCCAGTTTGGCTCAGCAGATAGAGCATTGGCCTACGGACCGAAGGGTCCCGGGTTTGATTCCAGTCAAGGGCATGTACCTCGGTTGCAGGCTCCTCCCTGGCCCGGGCCCGGGTCCCGGCGTATGCAGGAGGCAACCAATCGATGTTTCTCTCTGTCTGTCCTTCTCTCTTCTACTCTCTCTAAAAATCAATGGAAAAACATCCTTGGGAGGATTTAAAAAAAAATTTTTTTTCATGAAGTTCTAAATGTTCAGACTCTTCCATCTAGTCTTGGCTTCTCAGGAATTTTTCTTTTAGAATAACTATCTTTGTAAAGAGAATTTTATTTGCAAGGACATCCAACTATAGCATTCTAATTGCAAAAAAATAAAAATTAAAAAATGGACACATTAAAAATCCAGCAGTCAGGGTACGGTTAATAAATTATGGCACATCCATAGAGTAAAATGTATTAAAAACGATGCTGATGTTATGATGGCTACCTTGGGGAGGTACTGACTGAGAAGGAGCTCAAAGGAGCCACTTTTGGGGTGCTGGGAACGTTGTTATCTTGATTTGATGATTGCTGCACAAAAGCATAAATATGAAATTTGTGCACCCTGCTGTGTGTACTTTAAAGTATTTTTAAAAGTATGCTGACAAAGGTTATTAATTATTAAAGATTTAAGATATCTGCAATATGAAAATTAGGAATAAAGACAAAACTAGCAAGGCTTTTTTTTTAATTTTTGTGAGTTTTGGGGTTTTTTTAGCAAGGCATTAAAACTACAGTTATAGTATGATCCCAATTCCCTTTAAAAATGAACACACACAATGCCAAAACCGGTTTGGCTCAGTGGATAGAGCGTCGGCCTGCGGACTGAAGGGTCCCGGGTTCGATTCCGGTCAGGGGCATGTGCCTGGGTTGCGGGCACTTCCCCGGTGGGGGATGTGCAGGAGGCAGCTGATCGATGTTTCTAACTCTCTATCTCTCTCCCTTCCTCTCTGTAAAAAAATCAATAAAATATATTTTAAAAAAATAAAAATAAAAACAAATAAAAATGAACACACACAAGACTAAAAAAAAAAAAAGAGCTGGACGGAAATTCTACAAGATGTTGAGAGCAGTGAAATTACAAAAGATTTAAAGACTATAAAAGCAATGAAAAATTATTTTTTAAAATCAATATAACATACTCAGATAACACCACCTCCCCCCAAAAAGGAAAAGCTTTAAAAAAAAATAATAAAATCGGAATGCTAGTGGGAAAAGCGAAGTTCCCAATGTGTATTTACAAGGACTAGAAGAAATAGGGTAACAGGACTCTTACTCAGAAACCCGGGGAAACTGCTCCTAATAAGCCAAGTCTCCCTGTGACCCGGGCCAAGACACGCCCCCTCTGGGCTCAGTTTCCCCACGTGCAAACCGAGGCGCTGCGCGGGTCGGCGGCCAGTGCGCATCCAGTCCAAACCCTGCGCCCCGGTTGGATATGCGGGGAGCTCAGTGCAGGGAGAAGAGCACGAGCGGTTCGCCGGACGGACCAACGCGTACACCGAGACCCCCGGGTCCGCGGAGAGCGCCCCCCACGCCCCTCCCCCAGCAGGCTGCCAGCACTGGCTCCAGGCCCGTTATTCCCACGCCTCGCGCTACCCTCCTGGGTCGCGAGGCTCCAGGCCTGTCTCTCCGGGCTCACCTCCCCGGGGACCAGATCCTGCTCCGGCGGCGGCTTTGTGTGCACAAGCGCCCGGGGCACGGCCCGGCCCCGGGAATCGCGACGGCTCCGGCCCAAGGGGCACCGAGAACAATGGACGGTAGAGACCCGCCCCCAACCGCTCTCATTGGCTACCTAGAACGGCCCTTGAAACTCTGCTTTCCTATTGGTAGATACGGTGTCCAGCCGGCGGCGGGAAGGAGGGCTAGGCCGAAGGCATTGTGGGAGATGTAGTCCATCCAACCAGACCACCCAGGCTGCAGGCCTGGGAGAGGCGTTTGGGGTTAAGAATCTGGGGCGGTGCTCGAGGGCCAGAGGCAGAAAATCCGCGGGCTGGCCCTCAGGACTGCAGTGTTGGCCAGAGCTGTGACCTGGAACAGGTCATTACGCCTCTTTGAAGCTTTCCTATATTTGTCTATAAAAAGTGAAAGTTAGATGAAGGGACTTGAAGGTCCTTTCCAGCTGTGGTTAAGGCCCTGGACGGTCAAAAGCAGCCCTGAAGGAGAAAAAGCATCTACATAGTAATAGCCCCCCATCGCCCCAGCCCAGCACCCCTCCCCCAACTTGAAGATGCACCTGGCTGGTGCATACACCCTTTTTTTAAAAAAAAAAAACATATATTTTTATTGATTTCAGAGAGGAAGAGAGAGGGAGAGGAAGATAGAAACATCAATGATGAGAATTATTGATCGGCTGCCTCCTGCACGCCCCCCCACTGGGGATTTGAGTCCACAACCCTGGGCATGTGCCCTTGACTGGAATCGAACCATGACCTCCTGGTTCATAGGTCAATGTTCAACCACTGAGCCACACTGTCTGGGCCACAGTGGCTTATTTTTATAGCATAGATATGAGCTGGTACTTTTGTATTGTTCTTCCTGTGTCTAGAATGCCCTGTCCTGTCTCTTCGGCCAGGAACTCCCATTCTTCCGTCTGTTTCCATCAGCAAACCCCCAGAGATACCGCCCTCAGCACACCTTTCCAGGTCTCGCTGCTGTCAATGGGAGGTGGACCTCTATCCTGGTGTTCCCACGCTTGGGGTGCCTGAAGATAAGGCTTGAGGATAAGCGGAGGCTGTATGGCAAGTAAGAAACTGCCTGGAAGTCCAAGGGGAAATATAAAGATGGAGAGAAAGACACTCTTAAAGATCTGTGATAGATGGAACAATCGTGCGTGTTTGTACAGAGCAATTACTGGAGGCACACACAAATGACTTCATTTGTTGTTTTAATTTTCATGGAAATTTCATTTCATGGAAATTTAATTTTCATTTTGTGAATGTTTAATAAAGGTTTATGTTTATTGGCGTTTTTAATCTCATTTTCTATGAACAGATTGTTCCTATAGTCTTCCTGCTTTTAAAATTGTATTTATCCAGCCCTGACCGGTTTGGCTCAGTGGATGGAGCGTCGGTCTGCGGACTCAAGGGTCCCAGGTTCGATTACGGTCAAGGGCATGTACCTTGGTTGTGGGCACATCCCCAGTAGGGAGTGTGCAGGAGGCAGCTGATCGATGTTTCTCTCTCATCGATGTTTCGAACTCTCTATCCCTCTCCTTCAGGTACACACACACAATGTAAGAGATATGCATAAGACTATGCTCTGCAAAATTCCCCAGGGCAGAAGTAAGTTTCAAAACAATTGTAATGAGCTGCATGCTCTTCCATCATGCTGTTGTAGTTTCAATCCGGGATCTCTGTAGTAAAAAATTTATCTTACTCAAAGAAAGGTTTGGCTTTTTTTTAAATAATATATTTTATTGATTTCTTACAGAGAGGAAGGAAGAGGGATAGAGAGTCAGAAACATCGATGAGAAACATCGATCAGCTGCCTCCTGCAGCCCCCTACTGGGGATGTGCCCGCAGCCAACGTACATGCCCTTGACCGGAATGGAACCTGGGACCCTTGAGTCTGCAGGCCGACGCTCTATCCACTGAGCCAAACCGGTTAGGGCGGACTAGTCTTTTTATAGCTCCTGAGTTTTCTATGATTCTTAGAAAGTTCTCTGCCGCACTCCAAAGATTGAGTTTCACTCATTTTTCACTAATTATAAGCCCTTTAATCCAAGTATAAACATGCAAAGCAAGGTTCCACTGTTAAATCTTACTGTCCCTCTTGGTGTCTTGATTTATTAGCCCAAAGTGACCACGTGCAAACAGCGCCACCTCCAGGCTAGCCTGAGGACTGCACTAAGTGCTTAAAGGCAGAATTGCCCAACCCTACCTCCCCCAGCACCTCTTGGTAGTCAGCATTCCTAGAGTGCAAGATATCCAAACTGTTTGAGGATGATAATTCCAGGAGATAATCATGTACTAATAAAGATTAGTTTCTCCACTTTTCCATCCTCACTAGAGATGTAAATTTACATAAAAGACAAGATATGTTTGGCTAGGGTTGGGGTGGGGAGATAGCTGACCCTTTCCAGCAGCCTAGGAGTTCACTTACCTTTGTTTGTATCTACCTAACCCAAGCCAACCCTAGACCACGAGACACCGACACTATCTTGTTACAGGAGAATTCTGAAGTCAGCCATCTCTGCCCTGTGCCTGATTCTCTAGGAAGTTGGTCCTGGCCAATGTCAACTGTCCCAGGTTTAGATAGAGTCCAGGGGTCCTCAAACTACAGCCCGCGGGCCACATGCAAATACAAATATTGTATTTGTTCCCATTTTGTTTTTTTACTTCAAAATAAGATATGTGCAGTGTGCATAGGAATTTGTTCATAGTTTTTTTAACTATAGTCCGGCCCTCCAATGGTCTGAGGGACAGTGAACTGGCCCCCTGTTTAAAAAGTTTGAGGACCCCTGAGATAGACAGTAAGACACAGTTAAGACCAATTTCTGGCATAACCTTGTCCCCAAACTGCCAGAACTGACCAGCAGACCTTAAGCGACAGATGAGTGGATTACTCTGACACACATTTCTGTGAAAGAGAGGGCTAAGGGACTGCCTGGCTAGAGGAACTGGACAGCCCCATTAGCCTGCCTCCTCAGGCTTTTATTGTGACAACAGCTTGAACTCAAATTAACCTCTAGACACAACCAGTAGGATAAGTATCCTTGAGAAAGCACCTGCTTCTACACAGTCGGGTCTAAAGACTAAACAAAAAGATTCCAGTAAGACACCCGGCGGCTCGGACTTGTTTGGAAAAGTTAAGGCAGGAACTGCCGCCTTCGGCAAGGTCCCCCTAGAGGCCCCCAACCTTTTGGAGAATCCTTCTTCCAGACTTTCCAACCAGGTCCCGTGCTTCCCCACACCAAGCCAGAGCCCTACGACCAGCCTAAGACAGTGAGCAAGCCTAGGACCACAGCCCCACTCCCCGAGTGGGACTCCTCCTGCAATTGATTCCTTTCACCAAGCCACAGGGTGACAGAGGCTCTGTTCGGCCAGGGAGTGGTCATGCTTAAAAGCTTCAGAGACCTGCCCTAGCCAGTTTGGCTCAGTGGATAGAGCGTCAGCCTGCGGACTGAAAGGTCCCAGGTTTGATTCTGGTCAAGAGCACATGCTTGAGTTATGGGCTTGATCCCCAGTGGGGGACTTGCAGGAGGCAGCCGATCAATGATTCTCTCTCATCATGGAAGTTTCTATCTCTCTCTCCCTCTCTTCCTTCCTCTCTGAAATCAATAAAAAATATATCTTTTTTAAAAAAGCTCCAGAGAACTACTCTGGCTAACTTAAGTAAAAGACTACCAGGGCCCTAGCTGGCTTGGCTCAGTGGATAGAGCGTCGGCCTGTGGACTGAGGGGTCCCGGGTTCGATTCCGGCCAAGGGCACATGCCTAGGTTGCGGGCTCAATCCCCGGTGGGGGGTGTGCACAAGGCAGCCAATCAGTGATTCTCTCTCATCACTGATGTTTCTATCTCTCCTTCTCCCTTCCTCTCTGAAATCAATAAAGAAATATATTTTAATCGGTGTTTCTAGCTCTCTATCTCTCTCCCTTCCTCTCTGTAAAAAATCAATAAAATATATTTAAAAAAAAAAAAAGACTACCAGGGAACTCACAAAGTACCTGGGAGATGAAGGATCAGGCTTGAGAAGTTGGGAACCAGGAAACAGAGTAAGGCCCCAAGAACCACAGCAAAAATCTTGCAGCAGCCCCGGCCAGTTTGGCTCAGTAGATAAAGCATCGGCCTGTGGACTGAAGGGTCCCAGGTTCGATTCCAGTCAAGGGCACATGACTGGGTTATGCGCTCAATTCCCGCCATGGGGACGTGCAGGAGGCAGCCGATCCATGATTCTCTCTCATCATTGCTGTTTCTATCTCTCTCTCCCTCTCCCTTCCTCTCTGCAATTAATAAAAATACACATTTTAAAAAATCTTGTAGCAGAAACAGTCCAGCCTGCCCTCCCGTGGGTCCTGGTGCAAACAGCCATCTCTGTCTGCCTGCCTTCCTCTCAGAGTTCAATTCCGGGAAAGAGCATTTGGTAGGCCCACCCCATGTAAAAAGAAGCTAAAACAGGATTTTATTATTTTTTATTTTTTAAATATATTTTATTGATTTTTTACAGAGAGGAAGGGAGAGGGATAGAGAGTCAGAAACATCGATGAGAGAGAAACATCAATCAGCTGCCTCCTGCACACCCCCTACTAGGGATGTGCCCGCAACCAAGGTACATGCCCTTGACTGGATTCGAACCTGGGACCCTTCAGTCAGAAG
>NW_006295053.1:980827-981512 GCF_000327345.1 Myotis davidii | reverse complement strand
TTTTAAAATATATTTTATTGATTTTTTACAGAGAGGAAGGGAGAGGGATAGAGAGTTAGAAACATCAATGAGAGAGAAACATCGATCAGCTGCCTCCTGCACACCCCCCCACTGGGGATGTGCCCGCAACCAAGGTACATGCCCTTGACCGGAATCGAACCTGGGACCCTTGAAGTCCGCAGGCCGACACTCTATCCACTGAGCCAAACCGTTCAGGGTGCTCTTTTTTTTTGATGAATGGTGTGTATTTAGTGTGGCAGAGGGAGGCCCTTGGACCTTGTGTTGCTCCTCCAGAGATGCTGGCTTTTCCCTCTCTCCCGTGTCTTGTGCTGGCCTGGGCTTCTCCAGCCCCATCGTGCCAAGAGGAGGATGGATGTACAGCCTCCGGCCAGTTCCCATGGCCTATTCTGAACAGCTCCATTCACGGATATTTCTGGGAAGACGCAGGGGTGCTCTGGGATGGAAGGAATGACTCAGGAGGCAGCCCCAGTGTGAGGGGGTGCTGCCAAAACACAGAAGCACCAGCGGCACAGGGTGGCTTGAGACAGGGTGCGTTTCAGAGGGAAGTTTGCTCTAGAAATATCCCCCAAGCTATCACAAATGAAAACTAATTATAGAGATAGGAAGAAAAAGAAGGAAGAAATTTAAATACATGCACACACACACACAATATCACACACACACA
>NW_006295053.1:979559-980351 GCF_000327345.1 Myotis davidii | reverse complement strand
ATCTCACACACACAATATCTCTCTCACACACAATATCTCACACACACAATATCTCTCACACACAATATCTCACACACACAATATCACACACACACAATATCACACACACACACAATATCACACACACAATATCTCACACACACAATATCACACACACAGACAGACACACACCCTAGGCTGCTTACTTCATAGGAAGAAAGTTATCACTAGAGTAGTTAGTTGACTATTGCAAAGAGAAAAAAATCATCTTGCAACCTCCAGTACAAGCTTGCAATACACTTGGCATGCAAAAGAGGCTTCGAGTTCCCTAACAAAGGGTAAGAATAAGCAGGTCAGAGGGAGAGGTGGAGAGAGACAGAGAGACAGAGGGAAAAAAGCTAAACCACACAAATAATTGTA
This sequence comes from Myotis davidii, assembly GCF_000327345.1. NCBI lineage: Eukaryota > Metazoa > Chordata > Mammalia > Chiroptera > Vespertilionidae > Myotis > Myotis davidii. Next base: position 979,952 of record NW_006295053.1, on the reverse strand, counting down.
AAAATGCAAATCAAAGCAAATATACTAGCAGATAATGTTTGGAACTCCTACCCTTGGAATTCTATGAGCTTTTTAAAAGTGAGGTTGATCTCTATATGCTCACATAGAAAGGTCTTCAAAGGGGTAAATACAGCCCTAACCGGTTTGGCTCAGTGGATAGAGCGTCAGCCTGCGGACTGAAGGGTCTCGGGTTCGATTCTGGTGAAGGACATGTACCTTGGTTGCGGGCACGTTCCCAGTGGGGGGTGTTCAGGAGGCAGCTGATTGATCTCTCTCATCGATGTTTCTGACTCTCTATCCCTCTCCTTTCTTCTCTGTAAAAAAAAAAAAATCAATAAAATAAATATTTTAAAAAAAATATATCAAGTTGAAAATGCATTTAAAACAACTAAC
>NW_006295053.1:975575-978800 GCF_000327345.1 Myotis davidii | reverse complement strand
TCAATCCCCAGTAGGGGTCATGCAGGAGGCAGCTGATCCATGATTCTCTTTCATTGTTAATGTTTCTATTTCTCCTCTCTCTCCCTCTCCCTTCCTCTCTGAAATCAATAAAAAACACATATTTTTAAAATGTGCACACAAAACTTTTAAGGTCCCCAAAGGAGGAACATATGAGGCCAAAAGGGGTAAAGAATTATACACTTATTACGTCATCTGGAAAACCAGATGGATAAACCCCCAAATGGTGCCATCACCCAGGGATGGGGAGTCAGTGATTTTAAAGGACTCTAGGCAGGCTTTTTCTGGGCGGAAAATTCTCTGGGCGAGTCCTGAGGGGAAAGATAAGGGTCTTAGCAAGTGGAATGTCATCTTAGCAAGTGGAATGTGGTCTAGGCAAAAGGAAATGTCGTTTGTGACGTGGTCTAAAGGTCAGTTCCCAGGGGAGAGGGTGTCAATTCAATTATTCATTCAGACCTAACAAAAACAAAAAACAAAAAGCAAGGTGATGATGTATGCTTATTGTTGAAATTACGGAAAATACAGAAACCTTTAAAAAGATAACAAAAATCTATGTATAATCTCAATACCCAACTATAACCTCTAATACCATTATAGTGAAATTCCTTTTATTCTTTTTTTTAAAATATATTTTATTGATTTTTTACAGAGAGGAAGGGAGAGAGATAGAGAGTTAGAAACATCGATGAGAGAGAAACATCGATCAGCCGCCTCCTGCACATCTCCCACTGGGGATGCGCCCGCAACCCAGGTACATGCCCTTGACCGGAATTGAACCCGGGACCCCCCAGTCCGCAGGCCGACGCTCTATCCACTGAGCCAAACCGGTTTCGGCCCTTTTATTATTTTATCTATGCATGAGTGTGGCCAATCTGAACTGTACCACAACATCAGGATGCCTTTAAATTATTTTCTTTTTAAAAAAATATATTTTTATTGCCCTAACCGTTTTGGCTCAGTGGATAGAGTGTCAGTCTTCAGACTCAAGGGTCCCAGGTTCGAGTCCAGTCAAGGGCATGTACCTTGGGTGCGGGCACATCCCCAGTAGGGATGCAGGAGGCAGCTGATCGATGTCTCTCTCTCATCGATGTTTCTAACTCTCTATCTCTCTCCCTTTCTCTCTGTAAAAAATCAATAAAATATATTTTAAATATATATATGTATATTTTTTATTGATTTCAGAGAGGAAGAGGGAGAGGCAAAAACATCAATGATGAGAGAGGATAATTGATTGGCTGCCTCCTGAATGCCCCCTTCAGGGGATAGAGACCACAACCCAGGTATATGCCCTTGACCAGAATCGAACCTGGGACCCCTTCAGTCTGCAGGCCGATGCTCTATCCACTGAGCGAAACTGGCTAGGGCTAAATTATTTTCCAAAATAAAGGAAACTAAAACTACCTCTAGCCTCTACTGGATTAGCCATTAACCTCCTTTGTGGACCTCCCCCTTCCCCTGGACTGCCCAGGACCCTGGAGTTTATGTAACACACACAGCAGCCCTGTGGACACTCACACCTGTTGGGGGAAAAGCCCAAAGCAGCGACTTAAACTCTGGACAGTGGCTGTCTCTGCAATTGCTCTGAGTGGCCACAAGGTGTCACTCGATGCACATTCAAATCAACGTGACGCTGTAGGGCGGCTGTTAGACGCCTGGGAGGAAAGATCTCATTCCCACAGCATGCATCAGCCTTGGTACCTGGCCTGTGGTTCCTACGCTGCTCTTGCCTGTCCATCGGCCTACTATATCACGGCCAGCAGCAAGCAGGATACAGAAGCTTAACTCACTGCATCCTTATGAAAAGTAATTAAAACAATTTGTAAAAATCTCTGATCATTGAATAAGTGAAAAAAAATTTGGAGGGGGGGGGCAGGTTATAAATGCTTTATTGTTTTACTTAAAAATTTTTAATCCTCACCTGAGGGTATTTTTTCCATTGTTTTTTTGAAAGAGAGAGAAAGAGAGAGAGAGTGGAATGGAGGGAGGAGGAGGGGAGAGAGAGAAGCATTGATGTGAGAGAGACACATTGATTGGTTTCCTCCCCGACATGATACCAGTTGGGGTACAGGGAATGGAGCCTGCAACCGAGGTACACCATTAGGAATCGAACCTGTGACCCTTAGGTCCAAAAGCCCTTAGGTCTCTAACTATTGAGAAAACCGATCGGGGCTATTATTATTATTATTATTATTTTAACACAGAGGAAGGTTGGTGGTGGAGATTTGGCCATTTGATGCTTTATTTTTAAATTTTCATTAATTTCAGAGAGAAAGGGAGAGGGAGAGAGATAGAAACATCAATGGTGAGAGTGACTCATTGATTGGCTGCCCCAACCTGGGGACTGAGCCCGCGGCCCAGACATGTGCCCTGACTGGGAATTGAACCTTCTGGTTCATAGATCGATGCTCAACCACTGAGCCACGCCAGCTGGTTGGGCTGATGCTTTTATTGACTAAGGGTTCAAGTTCAGGCTCTCTTTCTGATAGAACGTAAAACACACCTACACATGCCTATATGTGATTGTTATAAAAATTAAGCTTAGACACTAAAAGAAGATTCATTATCTGAACTTCCTCCTGTGTTTTTTCACCTTCGCCATCAGGCACTGGAGCATCTGGTATCTCACAAAGATCTGGGTCTAATCCTTCTGATATCATTTTGTTTATTTTCTTTTAAAAATATATTTTTTATATATTTTATTGATTTTTTTACAGAGAAGAAGGGAGAGGAATAGAGAGTTAGAAACATCAATGAGAAAGAAACATCAATCAGCTGCCTCCTGCACACTCCTACTGGGGATATGCCTCAACCAATAGACCCTTGACTGGAATCGAACCCAGGACCCTTAACTCCGCAGGCTGATGCTCTATCCGCTAAGCCAAACCAGTCAGGGCTCATTTTGTCTCTTATTGCCATCACTGGATCACCCTCAGCAGGTGGGGATGAAAAAGAAATTTTTTTAAATTTGCAATTTATTACTAGTATGAATAGTTTAAAATTATGTTTCTGCTTCTATAAATTTTCTGTTAGTATCTTTTGTTTATTTACTTATTGGGGGTATTAATTTTTGTATTTATTTATTGATTGGTTTTGAAAGAGAGAGAGAAAAGCATCAATTTGTTGTTCCACTTATTTGTGCATTCATTAGTTGCCTTCTGTATATGCCCTGACCAGGGATGGGATCCACAACTTTGGCATGTTGGGACG
>NW_006295053.1:972425-975433 GCF_000327345.1 Myotis davidii | reverse complement strand
TTTGAACTAATATAAATTCAAAATAAACATCATTACATAAAAGGGTACGATCTTTTTTTTCCATAGTTTTATTCATTTCAAACGGGCCGTAGTTTGCCCACAGCTGGCTAGAGTGTCGGCCTGCAAACTGAAAGGTCCTGCATTCGATTCCGGTGAAAGACACATGTCCGGGTTGCAGGCTCAATCCCCAGTGGGGGGCGTGCAAGAGGCAGCCAATCAATGATTCTCTCTCATCATTGATGTTTCTATCTCTCCCTCTCCCTTCCTCTCTGAAATCAATAAAAAATACATTTAAAAAATTGATTCTTGTGAGCCCTTTATTTATTGAAGAGATTGACCTATTGTCTTTTGTGTTTGTTACCAATATTTCCTCAGTGTAATGCTTATTTTAATGTCTACAAGTTTTCAACTTGTAATTTTTAAAGATTAAGTTATTTAAATTGAGGTACAATTATACGCAATGAAATGCACAGATCTTAAGAGCACACATTAAAGAGTTTTAACATACATACACAATCATGCACATGTTTTTAATTTTTATATATTCAAATTTCTTGGTCTTTTCCTCCAGTGGTCACTGTTAGGAAAAAGTGAAAGACTTTTGAAATGAGCAACAACAATAAAAACTTTATGGGTGTCGTAGTATCTAGAGTACCCTTTCATGTTATCTTTTGTTGTCTGTGACCTATTTCACAACTCTGCAAGTTGTAGAAAACCAATATTAATGCAAATTATTCTTGTCCATAGAAATGCAAATTAGTTGTGGAATACAATTGATTATTGCCCTGGAATTGATACATTTGCCTCTGTTTATAAATACATTTTAGCATTTCTTATCTGCCTAGGTAGTGTGTGTACTTCTTTGAATTCTCCTGTGAATTAGCAAGCAACATCTTTTTTAAAAAAATATATATTCTATTGATTTTTTACAGAGAGGAAGGGAGAGAGAGTCAGAAACATCGATGGGAGAGAAACATCGATCAGCCGCCTCCTGCACATCTCTACTGGGGATGTGCCCGCAACCCAGGTACATGCCCTTGACCGGAATCGAACCTGGGACCCTTCAGTCCACAGGCCGACGCTCTATCATCCACTGAGTCAAACCGGTTTTGGCTAGTAAGCAACATCTTACTGGTTCCCTGATGATAATCAATTAATGAGTTAAATAAAATCTCTGACATATGTTCATTTTATATCTGCACGAGAGTCATGATTATGTCCTTTTAAAAACATTATCTTCAAGCATTGCCCATATTCAAGGCATGAGTAATAGGTCATGGTATGCATTCATTCTGTAAACAGTTTATAGAGAGAGAGAGATAGAAACATCAATGATGAGAGAGAATCATTGATCGGCTGCCGCCTGCACGCCCCCTACTGGGGATCGAGCCCACAACCCGGGCATGGAACTGGTGACCTCCTAGTTGGCGCGGGTGACGCTCAATCACTGAGCTACACCCGACTAGGCACCCCTCCCCCCCTTTTTTTTAAAGATTTCAGGGAGGAAAGGAGATGGAGAGAGAGATAGAAACATCAATGATGAGAGAGAATCATTGATTGGCTGCCTTCTGCAGGTCCCCTACTGGGGATCGAGCCCACAACCGGGGCATGGAACTGGTGACCTCCTAGTTCGCGGGTCCACGCTCAATCACTGAGCTACACCCGACTAGGCAACCCCCGCCCCCCCTTTTTTTTTTAAAGTAAGAAAGCTAGAATTACTCTTTTTGCTTAGAAAACATAAATAAATACATTCACTTATGTCCCCAAAATTCCAATAAAACAAGGTGGGATCCATACACTGTAGTCATTTGTTTTGTTTTCCCCAACTTAGCTTCTCCTTAAGACCTTAAAACTTCAGGAGCACGTGACTTGATAGGGGAGTCCCTGGAGGGCAAACACTATTTTCATTCATTTCCAGTAATAAGTTCTCAGTTGACTCAACACATTTGTGAAATCAAACCATTGCCATCAGCGATGTGAACGTTTCTCTACAAGGGAAGTGGGCAGGCCTCCAGGCAGAACAGGAGAAGGCTAGACTCTCTTCCAGGCGGGGCAGCCCAGGGCTCGGAGGACCAGAGGTTTATGTCCCTCCCTGGTCCTTCCCATCTCCTCGCCACTCCCCAGGCCGCTCAGATGGCAGAAACCAGGACAAGAAACTGGAGGAGAGAGAGAAAGGCGGGTGGAGCCGGCGTGGGAGCTGCGCTGGCTGGACAGGTGCCTGTGGTGGATGCTCATGTCCAGCCTGAGCCTGGCAGAAGTAGGCGACAGGGAGCCCCCTGCTTGGGGAATGGCACAAGATCAGAGAGTTGAAGAACCAGGACTCTAGGCACAACCAAGAACACGGTTCCCTAATACCGGATTCCTTCGCCTGCCTCCTCTGGCTACGGACAGGGGCATGAATCAATGGCAGGCGGATAGCCTGGGAATTGTGATGTTAGTGGCAAGTAGCATAGCTGTCTTTTTTTTTGGGGGGGGGGTTATATCTACTTTTTTGCTGTTATTTATAGTGCTGCAATGAACATTTATTTGCATTCATGTTTTTGTGTACACATATATTTTCATTTCTCTTGGGTATACACCTAGAAGTGGAATTGCTGGATCATACAGTAATTATAGATTTCACCATGTGAGGAGCTTTCAAAATGTTTTCCGAAGCTACTGCCACCAGCAGTGTATGAGGGTCCCAATTTCTTGACATCTTCTTGCTAATACTGTCTTTTTTTAAAATATATTTTTTTATTGATTTCAGAGATGAATAAAAAGGGAGAGAGAGATAGAAACATCAATGATGAAAGAGAGTCATTGATCGGCTGCCTCTTGCACACCACACATTGGGGATTGAGCCCACCTTGTGCTCTGACTAGGAAGCCAGCTCTGACCTCTTGGTTCATAGGTCAATGCTCAACCACTGAGCCACATCAGCAGGGCAACACTATCTTTTTTATTCCAGCTGGTTTAATGGATATGAAGTGGTATAGGCTATATTCATAGCCACTATATCTTAGCTC
>NW_006295053.1:971364-971759 GCF_000327345.1 Myotis davidii | reverse complement strand
CTGCTCTGCGCCCTGAGAGGGGCTGGGTGCCAGAGCGCGGGAGACGGCGCGGTGGGTACCCGGCTGCTCCGCCGTTGTCCGGTGAGACCAGGGGGTTCACATCTGCAGATCCCTTTCAGGGGACACAGTTTTTGACCCCCCCCCCTCTCAGCTCCGGAGACGCGGTTCCCACAGTCGGGTAGCTGGGGGATTGTGTTTAGTACTTGTCACCGTTCCGAACTGCGCGTCCCGGACTCCGAATCCTTGTAAGTGTTTGCTCAGGACTACATTTCCCAGAAGGCGCCGCGGTGATCGACAGCCCGATCAGCCTACGGGTAGGGGAAACGCCTCGTCACGGAAACTGAGAAGCCAATGGCAAGAGGTCATGGGCGGTGTTTTCCGGCGGCTGGCTGCGG
>NW_006295053.1:969458-971021 GCF_000327345.1 Myotis davidii | reverse complement strand
GTCTGCTGAGCAGCGGGGACCGGGAGCTGCGGTTTTCTGTGCCGTCGTGGAGATGGCAACCCTCGTATCCATTTTCTTGCTCCTCGAGGGTGGTCCCGGGTGGCAGCCTGGCTTGGTGACCCCCCTGACCGCAGCACCCCGACTGGGCCTGCTGCACGGCGAGGGGGGGAGCATGGGTGGCGGCCCTGCCCGGGGCAGTCATGTTCCTATTAATAAATCCAGCGACAAACCGCTGCTTCGCACAAAGGCACTCGGACACCGCACCTGGCGCGCTCGGGGGGCCTCTGAGGTCACCGGCCCCGGAGACAGCGTGGGAGGCAGGGTCCCCGTCCCCGCTCCCGCCGGCTCCTGCAGGGGGCGCTGCTGTGGGGGCTTGGTGATGGACGCAGACATGAAATGATGGCTCCAAACTCAGCACGGCTCTCGCTCCCCAATGACGTTATTTTTGCTCGGGAAGGGTTTAAGCCAGAGAGGTGAAATGTATTCCTACGGTTTTTAGGTGCTTTAAGAATTCGGGACTTTATACGTGACCAATAGCAGTGGCTGTAAAGGGATTCCATGTTTCCATGAAAAGTGTGCGTGTGTGATTCGTATATCCTAGTTCTAGGTGCTTTGATTGCGGAGACGAAGATGGGAAAAGAATAAAAACTTCCTCACCCCCCCATCTGGTCCATCCTGAATTCTGAAACACAGAATATTTTTGTAGCAGGTTCAGTGGTTGACTTGTGTTTGTTTCTGTTGGAAACTTTTTATTTATTTATTTTTTCAAATATATTTTTAATTGATTTCAGAGAGGAAGGAAGAGGGGGGAGATAGAAACATCAGTGATGAGAGAGAATCACTGATGGGCTGCCTCCTGCACGCCCCTCAGTGGGAATTGAGCCCCCCAAAACCCTGGCATGTGTGCGGAATCGAACCTGAGACCCTTTAGTCCGCAGGCCAACTCTCTATCCACTGAGCAAAACTGGCTAGGGCTGCTGAAAACTTTATACCTTCAGCCTGCTTCTCATGAATAACAGTTTGAAGAATTAAAAAAAAAAAAAAAAAAAAGCTTGTATTTGTAACATCCCCCAGGGCCTGACAATCACAGCATTGCCCGGGTGGGTGGATGCAGGCCAGTGGGGGCTTTACCCCTGTTGGTGTGCCACCCGCAGACCCCACACGGGACCAGTGCTTTGGGGACCGCTTCAGCCGCCTGCTGCTGGCCGAGTTCCTGGGCTATGATGACATCCTCATGTCCAGTGTGAAGGGTCTGGCTGAGAACGAAGAGAACAAGGGTGCGATTGGGACCAGGGCTGGGGAGGGTGTGGGGTACAGTGTTGGGGGCTGGAGGGCAGACCGTGGGGCTCACAGCCTCCCTGTATAGGCTTCCTGCGGAACGTGGTGTCAGGCGAGCACTACCGATTTGTGAGCATGTGGATGGCCCGAGCATCCTATCTGGCTGCCTTCATCATCATGGTCATCTTCGTGAGTGTCTTGATACTGGGCTGGGCAGAGGGTGTGGGGGCAGGTGGCCCTTCCCCAGCCTTACACACCTTCCTTTGCAGACCCTGAGCGTGTCCA
>NW_006295053.1:966154-969368 GCF_000327345.1 Myotis davidii | reverse complement strand
TGTACCTGGGTTGCAGGCACATCCCCAGTAGGGGGTGTGCAGGAGGCAGCTGATCGATGTTTCTCTCTCATCGATGTTTCTAACTCTCTATCCCTCTTCCTTCCTCTCTGTAAATAAATCAATAAAATATATTTTTTAAAAAAAGTTAGTGTACAAAGACAGGGTTCTGTTCATGTGTTTCGAGGAGGCCCAGTCCTCTCTAGTGATGGGAAAGTTGGCCAAGGGTAGGATTATGTGACAATAGAATAAGAACATCCAGCCTCACTCCTGGGCTGCCCTGCCACCCGTCCATGGAGACAGCCCCTGGGCCCTGAGAGTCGGGAGGAGGTGGCCCTCTGGGCTGTGGCAGGGTGCCTCCCACCCAGACCCTCTCCCTCCCTGGCCGCCCTCCAGCCACAGACACTCAAGTTACCAAGGACCTGACCTTCAGGGGAAAGCAATAGAGACTCTCTTATCTCTCTTTTTAAAAGATTTCTTTTTTTTTTTAATATTGTATTGATTTTTTACAGAGAGGAAGGGAGAGGGACAGAGAGTTAGAAACATCAGTGAGAGAGAAACATCGATCAGCTGCCTCCTGCACACTCCCTACTGGGGATGTGCCCTCAACCAAGGTACATGCCCTTGACCGGACTCGAACCCGGGACCCTTCAGTCCGCAGGCCGACGCTCTATCCACTGAGCCAAACCGGTCAGGGCAAAAAGATTTATTTCTTGAAGTAATAAATATTTTATTGGGATGTGAGGTGCAAAATAAATAAATAAATAGAAATAAAGAAACCAAACCTTGTATGGTGGACAGAATTTACCTGAGAGCTAGTCTAGTGTTTGAGTATACGGATATCCTTGATAGCTGTCTTTTGCTTTTCAGACCATGCTGAGGATATCCTGAGAGCTACGGATGCATAATGGGTCTGTTGCTTTAGGACCTGATGACCCTCAATGATGTGGCTGGGGACTTCAGGGGAGAAGGGGCACTACTTACAGAATCCTCTTCAGGGATATGACCCAGCGCCGTTAGAAGAATGGGCTCTCAAAGGGTAAGGATGCTACTCTCCTTTATTTATTTACTCTTAATATGTTTTTATTGATTTTGACAGAGAGAGGAAGGGAGAGAGAGAGAGAGAGAAACGAGAGAGAGAGAGAGAGAAACATCAATGATGCGAGAGAAACATCATCCATTGACTGCCTCCTGCACGCCCCCTACTGGGGATCAAGCCCACAACCCGGGTATGTGCCCTGACTAGGAATCGAACCAGTGACCTTTAGGTTCCTGGGTGGACGCTCAACCACTGAGCCATACCCAGCCAGGCAGGATGCTACTCTCCTTTAGATTTAAGCCCTATATTTTAAAAGGGCCAAGGTCTAAATGGTCCCTAGGGATGCTGGCCTCTTAGAGCTCCAGATCCCTGTGAGAATAACTGTTGCCTTCCTGGCAGAGAAAGGAGGACTTCCTTTTTTAAAAAAAATATATTTTATTGATTTTTTACAGAGAGGAAGGGAGAGGGATAGAGAATTAGAAACATTGATGAGAGAGAAACATTGATCAGCTGCCTTCGATGAGAGAGAAACATCGATCAGCCGCCTCCTGCAAACTCACCACTGGGGAGGTGCCCGCAACCAAGGTACATGGCCTTGATCAGATTCGAACCTGGGATCCTTGAGTTCCCAGTCCGATGCTCTATCCACTGAGCCAAACCGGTTAGGGCAGGACTTCCATTTTTATGGCACTTTATGGTTGGCAGATGCCTTTGTATTTATTATCTTGGTAATAACTCACCATAACCTTTCGATGCATGCATTATCTTCCACCTTTTCCAGCTCAGGACACTGGGACTAAAAGGTAAGTGCCAGAGGTGAGAGTACAAATCAGGTCTTTGTGGAAAATTGGGAATATGTACATACAAGTAATATATACTTGTTGAAGGAAAAAAACATGCAAAATGAAAACAAAAGTTATCCATTTCACCACTAAAAAGTTACTGTGCCTCCATATATAAAATTCAAAGCATAATACACATACATACTTATAAAATTAAAAAAACAAGTACATATAGAATTAGAAAATGATACAAAAACAAAAGAAAAAATTGGGATCATACTGTATATTCAGTTGTACATCCTATTTTCTTTTTTTTAAATATATTTTTATTGATTTCAGAGAGGGAGGGTAAGGGAGAGGGAGGTAGAAACATCAATGATGAGAGAGAGTCGTGGATCGACTGTCTCCTACACGTCTCACACTGGGGATCAAGCCCGGAACCCGGGCATGTGCCCTGACCAGGAATCGAACCGTGACCTCCTGGTTCATAGGTCAACACTCAATCACTGAGCCATGCCAGCTGAGCCATTCTACTTTCTTATACCTTATATTATGAATGAATATATTTTGACAACAATATCTTCCTCTATACCACTTAAAATAACCATTTAGTATTCTGTCATGTGAGTACAATAATTTGAATTAGATTGAACTATATATTTGACCATTTTTTACTTACAAAATGGCAGTTTCGAAAGGTAGGGGGAGGGTGGGTGGGTGGTAAGTGATTAAAGAGCTTGTATGCATATATGCATAACACATGGACACAGGGACGGTGAAGGCCTGGGGTGGGGAACAGAGGTGGGCTAGACAGGGTCAATGAGGGAAAAAGAAGAGGCACATATGTAATGCTTTCAACAATAAAGAATTACGCACGCACATCCCCAGTGGGGGGCGAGGGTGCAGGAGGCAGCTGATCGATGTTTCTAACTATCCCTCTCCCTTCCTCTCTGTAAAAGAATCAATAAAATATATTTAAAAAAAAAACAGGTAATAGGTTGATTCCCGATGATCACGGGGTGTGGACTCAATCCCTGTTAGGTATGATTAAGTAATTAAATGTATACCCCCTCACCTGGGAATTGACCTTTATTTTTATTATTTATTATTTTTTAATTTTTAATTTTTTATTTTCATTGATTTCAGAGAGGAAGGGAGAGGGAGAGAGAGATAGAAACATCGAAAATGAGAGGGAATCATCAATTGGCCACCTCCTGCACACTCCCTCCTGGGGATTGAGCCCGCAACCCAGGCATTTCAGGGACATTTCTCTGACTGGAATTGAACCCTGGACCTTCAGTCCTCAGGCCGACGCTCCATCTACTGACTCAAACCAGCTAGGGCTGGGAATTGACCTTTAGAACATTTTACCACCAACATTCCCCTTCACTTAGAT
>NW_006295053.1:958586-966096 GCF_000327345.1 Myotis davidii | reverse complement strand
TATTTTCATTGATTTCAGAGAGGAAGGGAGAGGGAGAGAGAGATAGAAACATCGATAATGAGAGGGAATCATCAATTGGCCACCTCCTGCACACTCCCTCCTGGGGATTGAGCCCGCAACCCAGGCATTTCAGGGACATTTCTCTGACTGGAACTGAACCCTGGACCTTCAGTCCGCAGGCCGACGCTCCATCTACTGACTCAAACAAGCTAGGGCTGGGAATTGACCTTTAGACCACTTTACCACCGACATTCCCCTTCGCTTAGACCACATTCCACCTTCTAAGACCACATTCTACTTGCTAAGTTAGATAGTTAGAAACATCGATGGGAGAGAAACATTGATCAGCCGCCTGCTGCACATCTCCCACTGGGGATGTGCCCGCAACCCAAGTACATGCCCTTGACCGGAATCTAACCTGGGACCCTTCAGTCTGCAAGCCAACGCTCTATCCACTGAGCCAAACCAGTTTCGGCTATAAGTTCATTCTTTATTCCCTTTGGCCTCCTGCGCTCCTCCTTGGAGACTCTAGTCCTTTAAAATCTCTGACTCCCTGTCCCTGGGGGCTGGCACCATGTTGGGGCCCAGCCTGTCTGGTTTTCCAGGTGGCCGAATAAGTTCATTCTTTATTCCTTTTGGCTCCTGCGTTCCTCCTTGGAGACTCTAACAATCCCCATTCGGGGGCGTGCAGGAGGCAGCTGGTGGATGATGTTTCTCTCTCATCGATGTTTCCATCTATCGCTCTCCCTTCATCTCTCTAAAAATCAATAAAAACGTATTTAAAAAAAATAAATGGCAGTTTCGTATGGCTCCAATATGCTTTTCGTATGCCTTTGTTGTGGGACATTTAATTGATTTATGTCCTTTCCAGATTCTCACCAGTATGGTGATAAACAACTCTTAGATAATTGTCTTTTTTTTTCTGTCTTCTTTATTGAAGTATAATTAGTTAATAAATAGCTAATATGTCTTTTGCACAACTTTTATTTTTTCATTTTCTTACAATTCCCAGAATTGGAATTGCTGGGTCCAAAAATAGGTACATTTCTTGGGTATTTGATATTTTTGCCAAATGCCTTCTAAAAAGATTAAATCAATTTATTTATTCCATTTCTTCATAGTCTACCATCATGGTAGATATTATATTTTAGCAGTGTGGGTTAATTAATAGTGATAGGTAACATTTATTGAGGACTTACCACTTAATCCTTATAACTCTATAAAGTAGACCTTATCATTATCCTTAATTTATAGATAAAGACATCGGCACAGAGAGTTGAAGTAACTTTCCTGAGGTCACACAGCTAGTAAGAGACAGGGTTAGCATTCAAACTCAGGCAATATGACTCTTGAGTTTGCACTCTTCACCTCTACACTTATTGCCTAAGTGTATCATTGTTTTAATTTTTTTAAATATGTTTTTTTAAAAATTGGTTTTAGAGAGAGGAAGGGAGAGGGACACAGAGATAGCAACATCGATGAGAGAGAAACATCATCAATTGGCTGCCTCCTGCACACGCCCTACTGGGGATCAAGCCCAAAACCTGGGCATGTGCCCTGACTGGGAATCCAACCAGTGACCTCTTGTTTCATGGGTCGATGCTCAACCACTGAGCCACAGAGGCCGGACAATCGTTTTAATTTAAATTTCTTTGGTTAATAGTAAGTGTAAGATTTTCCATATATTTATAGGCTAGTTTTCTTTCTTTTGTGAATTGCCTATGTTCATTATTTTTTTCTTACAAGTATTTGTCTTTTTCTCATAGCTGTATCTATTACTGTCCTTCTGGGAAAAATTTAAAGGCCAATATAATAGTTAACTTCCTTGATTCTCTCTAAGGGTGAGGTCATGGCGGCTTTGTTAAAGATGAAATTATCTTTCCACAGGGGTTTAGCCTTGTGCCTTCAGAGATGAGTTATTGTATTTACCCTAGAGTTTCAATGACCTATGTCTGATTTTTTAAAAAAAAATTTATTGTTGAAAGTATTACATATGTCCCCTTTTATCCTTCATCCACCCCCATCAGCCCCCTCACCCCCCACTCCAGGCCCTCACCACCCCACTGTCTGCATCCATGGGTTATGCATATATGCATGCACAGTCTTTGGTTGATTACCCCCCACCCACACATCCTCCCCCGCCCTCCCTCTGAGAGTCTGCTGGTTTTTGTGTGTTTGTTTTTTAATGGGAGGAAAAGGGCTTTTCCTCAGCCTCTTGGGGAGATCACCCTCTTTTATCACTTTACCGTGGCTGCCCTTTTAATGAGACAAAACACACATGAGCGTTTCTCTGGATGTCCCCTTCTACCTAGGGAAGGAGGAGGGCGTACATTTTGGCCAGGCCTCGTGTGATTGGCTCAGATCAACATCTTCTGTTCATCTTCCTGTGTAGGATTTCTAGACCAAGTGTCATCTCCCAGCTGGAACAGAAAGACAAGCCATGGCTCCTACCACTCCAACATTTTGAGGCAAGGGAGATCCTAAAGGAAAGTCACCCAGGTGAGATGTGAGTGTTACTTGGTGGGAGAAGAATGTGAAATGCTGCCCTGGAGTTTTGTTCTTTCCATCAGAAGTTTAAATTTGCGTTCTTGGGCAGTCACGAATTGACCAAATAAAGTCTCTTTTTAAGTAAGCATGTCACTTTCGTTTCCACTGTGACATCTTTGAAAGGAGGTGCCTAATTTTGACAACATGTGGCTTACTCTTGAAGGATGTAAAGGTCATCTCAAGATTTATCTGGTCATCCTATATAATGAAGAGGTAATATGCAAATTGACCATCACTCCAACACACAAGATGGCCATCACAAGATGGCCAGCAGGGGAGGACAGTTGGAGGCGACCAGACCGTCAAGGGAGGGCAGTTAGGGGTGACTGGGCCAGCAGGGGAGGGCAGTTGGAGGCGACCAGACCATCAAGGGAGGGCAGTTAGGGGTGACCGGGCCATCAGGGGAGGGCAGTTGGGGGCTACCAGGCCTGCAGGGGAAGACAGTTAGGGGCAACCAGGCTGGCAGGGGAGGGCAGTTAGGGGCAATTGGGCTGGTAAGGGAGCAGTTAGGCAGGGGAGTGGTTAGGGGGTGATCAGGCAGGCGGGCAGATGAGCAGTTGAGAGCCAGCAGTCTACTGGGATCAGGCCTAAACGGGCAGTCGGACATCCCTCAAGGGGTCCCAGATTGGAAAGGGTGCAGGCTGGGCTGAGGGACACCCCCCCGCCTCCCCCGCATGAATTTTGTGCACCGGGCCTCCAGTCTTAAAATAAAAATGGTTTAGGAATTCATGTTTTCTGTGAGCTCAATGAACATCAATAAACTTTTCACAGAGTGAAAACCAAAGTAGTCAAATTAAGTATAGTCTGTTGCAAAAACACTAATTTTAATCTTTCTTGCTGCCTTCTGATGTACGTCCCTGACAACTTTATTCTCAGTCACTTCTGTTACTTTTTCAGACTTGGAGAATCAGCTGGAAAAACTCCATCAGGATGTTTCTGAAACAGGAGGACAACGCGGAACATCCTCAGAAGGGGCGAATAAAGATGTTTATCAGACTCCTAGCTGGGGAGGAAGCTGGGAGAGGGGCCTTGAATTAGAACCTGAAACCCTTCCAGGGAAGGGCCATCGGGACAAGGATTTAAACAAGCTCCTGGAGGGATATGCAGGAAAGAAGCCTGTGTGTGCAGAATGTGGGAAAACCTTTAACCAGAGCTCCTATCTCATTAGACACCTGAGAACCCACACCGGCGAGAGGCCTTATAAATGCACCGAGTGTGGGAAAGGCTTCAAGCAGAGTTCAGACCTCGTCACCCATCGCAGAACACACACTGGAGAGAAACCCTACCAGTGCAGTGGGTGTGAGAAAAAATTCGGCGACAGCTCAACACTCCTCAAACATCAGAGGACCCACACAGGCGAGAGGCCCTATGAGTGCCCAGAGTGTGGGAAGACTTTTGGGCGGAAGCCACACCTCATCATGCACCAAAGAACCCACACCGGAGAGAAGCCCTACACGTGCCTCAAATGTCACAAAAGCTTCAGTCGAAGCTCCAATTTCATCACCCACCAGAGGACGCACACAGGGGTGAAGCCTTACCGGTGTGATGACTGCGGGGAGAGTTTCAGCCAAAGCTCGGATCTGATCAAGCACCAGCGAACCCACACCGGGGAGCGGCCCTTTAAATGCCCCGAGTGCGGGAAGGGCTTCACGGACAGTTCCCATTTCATCGCGCACATGAGCACGCACTCGGGAGAAAGGCCATTCAGCTGCCCCTCCTGCCCCAAGAGTTTCAGCCAGAGCTCCCATCTGGTCACGCACCAGAGGACGCACACTGGCGAGCGGCCTTTTAAGTGTGACAACTGTGGCAAAGGGTTCGCCGACAGCTCTGCCCTCGTTAAGCACCAGCGGATCCACACGGGAGAGAGACCCTACAGGTGTGGCGAGTGCGGGAAGAGCTTCAATCAGAGCTCCCACTTCGTGACCCATCAGCGGATCCACTTAGGAGAGAGGCCGTATCCGTGCCCCGAGTGTGGCAAAACCTTCAACCAGCGTTCCCACTTCCTGACACACCAGAGAACGCACACAGGAGAAAAACCTTTCCACTGTAGTAAATGTGACAAGAGTTTCCGTCAGAAAGCACACCTTTTATGCCATCAAAACACTCATTTGATTTAGGAAATAATCTTTAGTGGTTTTGCTGCTCCCTTCCAAAAATTTAAAATATATATATATATTCCTATTGACTTCAGAGAGAAAGAGAGAGAGAGAAAGACAGAGAGAAAGAAAGAAACATCAATGATGAGAGAATCATTGATCGGCTGCCTCCTGCACGCCCCCTAATGGGGATCGAGCCTGCAACCCAGGCATGCGCCCTTGACCAGATCAAACCTGGGACCCTTCAGTCCACAGGTGGACGTTCTATCCACTGAGCCAAACTGGCTAGGGCCAAATTTTAATCTTTAAGTACCCCAATAGAGAAAACGATCTTCAAGTACTCCAACTAGGAACCTGGGCACTGGTGGTTCAAGTTAGGCCCTAATCTGTTCCCTCTCTTATTTTTTTTTTCCATGTTTTTTTTTTTCTTCATGTTTTAATGGTAAGGATAAACCTATAGGCTCCAAACAATGTTTGAACACAAAAGGCACTCCTTCAATGTTTTTTTTTGTTCCTTCAATGTTTTTGATGGATTCTTAGGGAAATATAAATTGAAGGGTTGATGCCTGGTTACTATAAGAGAAGTGAAATAAATGTGACCTAAAGGTCTCCTGTAAGCCACCTAGTACAGTGCCTGGCACAAAATAGGCTCCTAGTAACAAAATGGTCACGTTAGCATTAAAATGATGAATACTTGAGATCTTATATAAAGCCCTCAATATTGTGCCTGCCCCTTAAAAGACACTCCATGCCAAGCTGGCTGTGTATATCAGCCTTATTACACAGGAAGGCATTTATTAGGGCAGCCCTGCAAGCCGAGGACTTGCAAGCCATTAGGTTGGCATTAGATTTGGGGTGTGAGCGCCCAGATTTCATAAAACAGAAAACACTCTCCCAAGCCCGTGCTGTGCAGGCATTAGTCACCAGATGTCTCATTGACATGACGAGGCAGAATTAGTCTTAGAGGATGTTTGCGGTTTTGTGACTAAGAGGCCGAAAGAATTTCTGAAGCTCTCAGTACAGCAGCAGTGCCTGCCATCCGAGGCACAGAAAGATCCCGGGACAAGCCAGCCAGAGGGACCTGGAAGAGCACTGTCACGTTGTGGAAACAAGATTCCTGAGACGACTGGGCAACGCTACAGGGACCCTTCCCGGCATCCAGCTGCAGGAAACGGCTCCTGTCTTCAAATCCGCTGGCTCCTTTGCCTTTTAGTTTTAAGTTACTGCAACCCTCTGACCTTCTCAGGGTCATTCATTTGACACACTGGTCCAGTCCTGTATTTAATTGGAACGCACTGAGGGAAAGGCAGTGTTGGCAAGAACGCTGACTTCGCTGAGAAGGTGAGCAGTTTGAGTCCTGGCCCTGACAGTTCACCTTGGCCAGACTTCTGCCTTTGGTCAGGCCCTACCTTCCCTACCTCACAAGGTGGTCGTGAGAGCTTGCACGCACGCACACACGCCGGCACGCACGCAAGCACTTTGTTGTTAAACCATAAAGTGTAACATCCCTACAGTATTGTTGCAAGTGTCTTTTTTTCCAAGGACCTCTGGATAATATTTCTCCAGATGTCTCATTTTCTCTCCCGATGACAGACTTCTTTTTTCACATGTTGAAAACCTAAGGCCTGAAAAAGGCCAAACCACTCACTGTGGGTCACGTAGTTAACAGAAGAGCCAGGTTTTTGGCTGCAGGTCTCCTGTCAGCAACACGGAACCGACCAGTCCTGGGGTTTGTCAGTGTCTCGTATTATAGCCATCAGACCGTTCTGCGTTTGGAAATGATGGAGGCGTGGAGCCTAAATTCCCGGGAGCTTTACAGGATTCTGGGCTGGGGGTCCTTGGTCCTGGAGGAGTAAGAGTGGACAGGTAAGGGCAGATGCAAGGGGCTAAGGAGGGCGTGTTTTGGGTGTTTAATACTCTAGAGCAGCGGTTCTCAACCTGTGGGCCGCGACCCCTTTGGGGATCGAACGACTCTTTTACAGAGATTGCCTAAGACCATCGGAAAACACATATATAATTACATATTGTTTTAGTGATGAATCACTATGCTTTAATTATGTTCAATTTGTAACCATGAAAATACATCCTGCATATCAGATATTTACATGATGATTCATAACAGTAGCAAAATTACAGTTATGAAGTAGCAACAAAAATAATGTTATGGTTGGGGGTCACCACAACATGAGGAACTGTATTAAAGGGTAGCAGCATTAGGAAGGTTGAGAACCACTGCTCTAGAGGGAAAAGTCGGTGCCTGAAGGTTTTCTTACAAGCCTTCCTGTGTTACTCAGACTAAATTACTACATCAGCTTTGGAACAACTAGTTTGTTCCCGTCCAGTCTATGGAATGCCCCCTGAGGGCTTTAACTCATGGGGACACAGAACTTGCTGATGATCTAAGCCAGTGATGGCGAGCCTTTTGAGCTCGGCGTGTCAGCATTTTGAAAAACCCTAACTTAACTCTGCTGCCGTGTCACATATAGAAATTTTTTGATCTTTGCAACCATATAAAACAAAGATTTATATTTTTGATATTTATTTTTTACTAGGGGCCCGGTGCACGAAATTCGTGCACTGGGTGGGGGTGAGGGGGAGTGTCCCTCAGCCCAGCCTGCCCCCTCTCACATACTGGGAGCCCTCAGGCATTGACCCCCATCAATCTCCAATCGCAGGATCGGCCCCTTGCCCAGGCCTGACCCCTCTGCCAGAGGTGTCAGGCTTGGGCAGGGGACCCTCATTTCCCCTCATCACTGGTTCTGCTCCCAGCCTAGGCCTGATGCCTCTGGCCCAGGATTCAGGCCTGGGCAGGGGGCCCCCCTCGCCCCCCATCACCGGCTCTGACCCCCGCCCACGCCTCATGCCTC
>NW_006295053.1:956213-958231 GCF_000327345.1 Myotis davidii | reverse complement strand
AGGAAAATGCCCAACACATAGGAACAAACACAGGGAAGCAGTTAAAATGAGGAGGCTAGGAAACATCCCAAGTGAAAGAACAAAATGCCAGAAAAAGGAACTAAACAAAAATGGAGACAAGCAATCTACCAGATGCAGAGTTCAAAACACTGGTTATAAGGCCCGGCCGCCTTTGCCCTGCCCCCCAGCTCTTAGCTGCCCCCTGGGTTTCTGATCACTGTCAGTGGCAGGGGGCTTCTTCCTGCTTTCCCTTTTGCCTCCCTGAATTGTGCCTACATATGCAAATTAACCGCCATCTTTGTGGCAGTTAACTGCCATCTGAGTTGGCAGTTAATTTGCATATCCCTGATTAGCCAATGAAAAGGGTAGCGTCGTACGCCAATTACCATTTTTCTCTTTTATTAGTGTAGATATTTAAATGCCATTTAACAGAAAAATCAACCAAAAAAATGAGTTCGCGTGTCATAGGTTTGCCATCACTGACCTAAGCTCTTTCTTTGTCAAGAAAGTTAGATAATTGACCAGGAAAAAACAATCTGGTTCATTCAGTGCAATGGTTTGCAAAATGTAAACCCAGATCAGTAGCTTTAGCATCTGGGAACTTATTAGAAATGCAAAGTCTAAGTCCTCACCCCAGATCTACTGCATCAGAACCTTTAGGGATAGCCCGAGCCGGTTTGGCTCAGTGGATAGAGCATTGACCTGCAGACCAAAGGGTCCCGGGTTCGATTCTGGTCAAGGGCACATACCTTGGTTGCAGGCTCCCCCCTGGCCCGGGCCCCAGTCGGGCTCATGCAGGAGGCAACCAATCGATGTGTTTCTCTCACATCGATATTTCTCTGTCTTTCCCTCTCTCTTCCACTCTCTCTGACAATCAATGGAAAAATATCCTTGGGTGAGGATTAACAAAACAAATACTCTAGGGGTGATATATGTGAACTCCAGGGGTACCATCTCTACGGGGGTGGGAGTGTTTTGGCCAGGGGTAGGACATGGAATATGAGACTGCAGAGTTGAGTACGATATCCCTCAGAAGAGACATTCTGACAGTTTTTCACTGGATTAATGTAAAGTGTCCTGGAAGAGTGTCCCACAAGAGGGAGCCAGCCCAGCCGGTGTGGCTCAGTGGTTAAGTGTCGACCTATGAACCAGGACAGCCGTAGGCAAACTACGGCCTGTGGGCCGGATCCGGCCTGTTTGAAATGAATAAAACTATTGAAAAAAAAGACCGTACCCTTGTATGTAATGATGTTTACTTTGAATTTATATTAGTTCACACAAACACTCCATCCATGCTTTTGTTCAGGCCCTCCGGTCCAGTTTAAGAACCCATTGTGGCCCTCGAGTCAAAAAGTTTGCCCACCCCTGAACCAGGAGGTCACGGTTCAATTCCCAGTCAGGGCAGATGCCCAGGTTGTGGGCTCCATCCCCAGTGTGGGGTGTGCGGAAGGCAGCCGATCAATGATTCTTTCCCTCCTCATTGATGTTTCTATCTCTCCCTCTCCTTTCCCCTCTCTGAAATAAAATAAATAATAAATAAATAATTGGGGGCTCTCACAGACCCCGGCCAACATGGGAAGCAGGCTCTTCCATATGCGCACCGTCACGCTCTGAGAGAGAAAAGCAGGTGGTCTGTAGCCTGGCTTCCTCTCCATCTCCCTCTCCTCAGCCCTCCCCCAGTTCTTGGAGGAGAGGAGGCTGGCTGGCAACCTAGTTGCTGCCAGCAGAGTTGGCACATTCCCTCCAAACTCAAGCCCCCCAGGCTCCAGCCGCTCCTATTCCGACTTCCTTAACAGTATTGAACAGACACAGGTCATTGGCTTGTAACATAAATTGCGTCTTTTTCTATCACCTTGTTTTTCATGCTGTACATCTACAGAGGTGTCTCTCCCATAACATGAGCTCTTGCAGGGTGACATGGGACTTGCTTTGGGGGCTCTGCCACCTCCCCCCAACCCTCCAGCCTTGAGCAGGGAATCCCTCAATGTATTGGTGAGAGTCAAGGTAACTGACTTTCC
>NW_006295053.1:953432-956136 GCF_000327345.1 Myotis davidii | reverse complement strand
CAAAGAAGGAAAATGGAATTCATGGGTGACAGATTAAGGAGGAGGGATAAAGCAAAGCAGGGAAACCCCTGGGATTGGATAAAAAGTAAAATGATGGACACACACTTAGGTGGGTGCAGGATCAATTAACATGATAATGAAGGAATTTGTGGCATCTGTCCTGGCACCCAGCACATTTGGTCGTGCCCCAGGGGCTCCAGAAAAAGGGAAGTTACAAGTTACCCAGACATTTCAAGGGTGTGTTATCATCGATGCAAAAAGACAGACAGGCTCCGTTAAGGTAAAGGTTGGCCTTGTCAGTGAAGATACTGGCCTAGCACGTAGGGCGTAACTACCCACCATCACTGCTTTAGTTCAAGTGTAATTTCAGACCATCCTTTGTGGTGACTTTAGGTCTCTGAGTTTGCAAGACCGCCACGCAGGCCTCCCCTGGGCCTGTCAGGTCAGTATGTGGCCCCTTTCGTCCACACCATATTTTCCCTTTGTTGCTACCCCGTGACGGGCCATTAGCTCCTTGTACATGCTCCAAACCTCCTCTCTCCTTCACTCCATTGATTTTTTCTTTTTTCTTTAAAGCTCAGGGTTCTGCCAAGGAATATTTTAAAAAAATTTTATTGATTTCAGAGAGGAAGGAAGAAGGAGAGAGAGATAGAAACATCAATGATGAGGATTATTGACCGGCTGCCTCCTGCATGCCTCCTACTGGGGAACGAGCCTGCAACCCAGGCATGTGCCCTTGACTGGAATCAAACCCAGGACCCTTCAGTCCGCAGGCTGATGCTCTATCCACTGAGCAAACCGGCTAGGGCCTCTCTCCACTTTTAAACCCACGTCATCTCCAGGCCCTGTCAACTTCACCTCTCAAGCTCCTCTCAGAACCATCTACCATTCTCTCCATCTCCAAGGCCATTCTCTAGTCCCAAATGACCACCATCCCTTACCTAAGTCCCTGGAGTAGCTTCCTACTGATACCCCAGATACTATTTTTGCTAATTTCTTCTCAGAGAAGTCAGAGTGATCTTTTAAAAACCTTAAATCGAATCATATCACCAAAATGCTTTAAATTGACAGCTTTTAGGATAAAGAACCAAATCTAAAAACAAGATCCACCCTGGCCGGTTAGCTCAGTTGGTTAGAGCGTCATCTCGATATGCCAGGGTTGCGGGTTCTATCCCCGGTCAGGGCGCATACAAGCATCATCCAATGAATGCATCAATAAGTAGAACAACAAATTGATGTTCTCTCTCTTTCTCTCTCCCTAAAGAAAAAAAAAAAAAGAAAAGAAAGAAAGAAAACGAAAACAAAGGACTTATCAAAGCCAGGGTAGCGGTTGACTAAAACAAGGAGGAAGAATACTAAGTTTCTATTTCTTAAGCTGGGTATTGAGCACACAGAGTTTAAAATTGTTTTATTTTTTTATATTTTATTGATTTTTTTACAGAGAGGAAGGGAGAGAGATAGAGAGTTAGAAACATCGGTGAGCGAGAAACATGGATCAGCTACCTCCTGCACATCTCCCACTGGGGATGTGCCCGTAACCCAGGTACATGCCCTTGACCGGAATTGAACCTGGGACCCTTGAGTCCGCAGGCTGACGCTCTATCCACTGAGCCAAACCGGTTTCGGCCAGAGTTTAAAATTTTTAAAATTTAAATTAATCTGCATTATTTATATCCTTTTAGTTTAGAGGATATTTCACAAGAGGAAAAGCAAATAGGAAAACAGAACACTCTAGCAAAGACTCACCTTTTCCACTCAAATCTCATAAAGTTGAGTTATACTGAGAATAAAAAAAGGAGCGACAGTCCAAGTGCCTGGACCCGGACAAGCACTAGGCCAGTCCTCCCCATTCTTTCTCATCACACTTTCTCATTTTTCCCTCGGCTGGAAAACAAACCCTCCCCTCATGTAGTACAAACAACGTCCAGGAAACTATAGGCCCACGCGTCTATAACCGGCCACGCTCGGACCTTCTGTCTGAAGGCAAGAGGCCCTGCTACATCAATAGTCCTCTTGTGCAAACCTTCTTTTTTCCTCCCAGAAAAAAATGTTTCCACAACTTAGATGATTTCTGCAGGGTGGGAACATTTTTACAGCTCTCGTTACTTCTTGCTAAATCTCTTTCCGAGCCAACTGTACCAATTTGCCATGCTACCAGCCACAGATGCGCACCAGCGTCCCCACACCCTCATCCCTGAAAAACAGTTGTGCTCACTTAAGAGACAGGATTTTTACAGATTGTTCTCATTTGCTTTTCTTTGATTAGCAGTGAAGTTGAACGTTTTTTTTCATATGTTAGCTTCTTTCTTTCTTTCTTTTTTTTTAAATATATTTTATTGATTTTTTACAGAGAGGAAGGGAGAGAGATAGAGAGTCAGAAACATCGATGAGAGAGAGACATCGATCAGCCGCCTCCTGCATACCCCCCACTGGGGATGTGCCCGCAACCCAGGTACATGCCCTTGACCGGAATCGAACCCGGGACCTTTTAGTCCGCAGGCCGACGCTCCATCCACTGAGCCAAACCGGCCTCGGCTTCTTTCTTTTTTTAAAAAAAATATATTTTTATTGATTTCAGAGAGGAAGGGAGAGGGAGAGAGAGAGATAGAAACATCAATGATGAGAGAGAATCCAAAAACTTTATTATTTGGCTTTAAGGACGTCACTTGCTTTATTTCCTGTTCCCTTCCCTTTCCCTCACTTC
>NW_006295053.1:943131-953334 GCF_000327345.1 Myotis davidii | reverse complement strand
TTCAGAGAGGAAGGGGGAGAGAGAGAGAGAGAGAGAGAGAGAGAAGCATCAATGATGAAAGAAAATCATTGACTGGCGGCCTCCTGCATACCCCCTACTTGGGATGGAGCCTGCAACCCGGGCATGTGTGTGCCCTTGGCCGGAATCAAACCCGGGATCCTTCAGTCTGCAGGTTGACACTCTATCCACTGAGCCAAACCAGTTAGGGCTCCCTTACTTCTTTATTACTTTTTTAGTTCATACATAGTACATGTTCATTTTAGAAATATCACAAAAATACAATTAAGCAAACAAAAAAATTCCCCTATTATTCCACCTTGCAGAGGTAACCACCACCATTTATTTCATATCTTTTTAAACATTTTCTATAACAAAAATGGAAATATATCACCTAACCTTTCTGTGTATATAAAGAGAGAATACTTGAGAATCAAATGAGTTAGCGTGTGTGAAAGTAATTTATCAAGCGCAGGATGTTGTATAAGCGCAGTTTGATATAAAATGCCCTTTACTTCTGTTCTGATGACACAAATACCCTTTACCCTGCCAAGCAAGCAGAGTGGTGACACGTGTTCCCTGAACACAGCACAGTTTCTTCTCAAAAATGACTTCCTGTCTCAATTTTTCCTACTGAACAGGTTTCCACTTTATTTGAAAAAATTCAATCTGTAAGCTATACGGAAGGTATAAAGGGCAGTGCAAAGGGCAACCGTGTATCTACCATACAGCTTAAGAAATAAAATTTTGGCCCTCGCCGGTTTTGCTCAGTGAATAGAGCATCTGCGTGTACACTGAAGGGTCCTGGGTTCAATTCCAGTCAAGGGTAGGTACCTCCATTGGGTTGCAGGCTCCTCCCTGGCCTGGGCCCTGGACAGGGTGCGTGCAGGAGGCAACCAATCGATGTGTTTCTCTCGCATCAAATGTTTCTCTCTGTCTTTCCCTCTCTCTTACACTCTCTCCAAAAATCAATGGAAAAATATCCTCGGGTGAGGATTATGAATAAATAAATTAATTAATAAATAAATTAATTAATTAATAAAATGTTGGCTCGGCCAGCATGGTTCCGTGGTTGAGCATTGATCTATGAGCCAGGAAATCATGGTTCGATTCCTGGTCAGGGCACATGCACGGGTTGGGGATTCAATCCAAGTGTGTGGTGTGCAGGCAGCAGCCGATTAATGATTCTCTCTCATCATCGATGTTTCTCCCTCTCCCTCTCCCTTCCTCTCTGAAATCAATAAAAATATATTTTAAAAATAAAAAATGAAGTGTTGTCAACTACACTTTAATAAAACATGAAAGAAAAAGCACACTTAAAGGTTCCTGTGAACCATTCCTCAATTACAGCCCCTTCCCCAACCCTTATTGCCCTGTCCTGAATTTGGTATTTCTCACTCCTGTGACTTCACATTTATTTATGCTTCCTCTCTCTATAGATTTATATGGAAATATTGATATAGATCCCTAAGTAATGTATAATACTGATTTGCATAAATTTGTTTAAACTGTCTGCGAATGGATATCAAGGCAAGTATTTTATACTTTCCCTCCTCAATACTATATTTGTGAAAGACGTCCATATTCAATGTAGTTGTCCTTCATTCATTTCCACGCTTTAATATTCACTATATAATCACACCACAATTTACCTGTTTTTTTAAAAAATATGTTTTTATTGATTTCAGAGAGAAGGAGAGAAACATCAATGATGAGAGAGAATAATTGATCGACTGCCTCCTGCACGCCCCCTACTGGGCATCGAGCCCACAACCCTGGGCATGTGCCCTTGACCAGAATCAAACCTGGGACCCTTTGGTCTGCAGGCTGACGCTCTATCCATTGAGCCAAACCCTAGGGCTTACCTGTTTTTTTGCTGATGGCTATTTAGATCACTTCTGGTTTTTGCTGTCACAGGCATTGCTGCGTGTGACATTCTATGTCTGCTTGCATACATGTGTAGGAGTCTCTGGGTATGTACACCTAAGAATGGAATTCTGAAGTCATAGGTGAAGTGCATCTTTAACGAGATATTTTCAAATTATTCTCCCAAGTGGTTGTACTGGTTTCCATTCTCACAGTAGGTATTCCCTTCACTGTTCTTCCTTGCCAACTCTATATTTCATCAGAGTTTAAAATGTTTCTAATCTGATGGGTGTGAATGACATTGCATTGTGGTTTTAATATGCATCCCTCTGATTAGCAGGGAAGTTGCACAACTTTTTACAAGGGTATTGGTTGTCCATGTAGCCGATTCAGGGAATTCTAGTTCATAAAGTACTCATTCTTCAAAGCCCTTTAAAACCCTCCCCTCTCCATGAAATATTCCAGATATCTCCCATCAGGCAGATGGGATGTCTCTCTCTTTCTTAAAAGAATATATTTATTGATTTCAGAGAGGAAAGGAGAGGGAGAGAGAAATAGGAACATCAATGATGAGATTCCTTCACCGGCTGCCTCCTGAACACCCCCTACTGGGGATTGAGCCCACAACCTAGGCATGTACCGTTGACGGGAATCGAACCTGAGACCCTTCAGTCTGCAGGCTGAGGCTCTATCCCCACGGAGCCAAACCAGGTAGGGCGGGATCTCTTTTGGGTCTCTTGTTTATACAGTTTTTGTTGAGTCAAATTATATCCCTCCCTGCTTTCAAAAACGTAGTTTCCTATTAGAAGAGAGTTGAATGTCCTTAATGTAGAATTTAAGACCCTGACATGGGCTCTGGCGTCAACTTTCCCTTCCTGCTGCTTCTCCCGGTGTGACCCTGCCTTCTGCCCCAGATACTAGCTTCTTTGTCCACAATGAGGTCCCAGTCTGCAAACGGCTGCCTGCAGCCTGGATGGCAGGTCCATCCCACCTGCGTTAGCTGCCCATCAGATTCTTCAGGAGACAATTCTAGGGATCCTGAAGCCAGAAGCTTGCTTTTATTACCCAGCATGGCTTTGGCTCTGAATCTGTTAGTTGTGTGCTAAATACAGGAATAGCTACTGAGGCTAGTAACCCATTGTCAGTCTATAGCTGTTGAAATGTGTGCCACTGAGGGAACCCTGCCCATCTCAGCGTCCGTCTTGGGGAGGAATCTGGTGATCTTTGCCCCACCTGCTTCTCTTTTCTGCATCCTTGGGTCTGGCTTATGGTTCTAACTATGTCTCTTGATGGGTCCTTATATTCGTCCTTTGTCTTTAGCCGTGAGTCTGCAGCAGTGTCTGTGGCCCATTCTAACCTCAGCCGGAAACCAAAGCCCCGACTTCATCATGGGCTGACTTCCTGGCTTCCTGCCACAACTTCTAGGTCTCTGCTGTCCGTTGTCTTTAGACCAGGACACGGGTGTTCATATATGTTTGCTGAAGGGTTTTCAGAGACCATTTGGCGTGTGCGGGAAGTGAATGAATACCTTCTCGGTGATCATCTATTCTATAATCTGGGATGTGATGCTAGTGATATGCCAGAGGTTTTAGAACCAGAAAGATCCGCTCTGATTCCTAACGCTAAATCTTACGACGTGAGCAAAATACCAAACTTCTGTGTGCTTGTTTTCTCATTTATAAAAGGGGTCCTATGGACCCCATCCTTCTGGAAAATTCCTACATAAACGAAATGAAAAGCAGATCTTAAAAATCCAACAGGAAGGATGTTACACTTGTTAACTATTCACATTGAGTATATTTACCCATTTTTCTGCCGTTGAGCTGTTTAGTGGTCTGTCTGGGAAGCCTGGCCAGCTTGGCTCAGTAGTTGAGCATCACCCCAGAAGGTCACTGTTGGGTTCCGGGTCAGGGCATATGCATGGGTTGCGGGGTCCATCCCCAGTATGGGGCATGTAGGAGGCAGCCGATCAATGATTCTCTCTCATCACTGATGTTTCTATCTCTCTCTCCCTCTCCCTTCCTCTCTGAAATCAATAAAAATATTATATTTTTTTAAAAAAAGGAAGATGGACAGGTAAATAACTGATTGTAATTCAGTGAGCTAAGTGCTATAATAGAGCCATTTAAGGTCATACACTTCCTTGAAGACACCTTTGATTGTGGGATGCACCATCAACTTCCAACAGCTTTTTGGAACATTATGAATACCTTATCAGCTGTAGCTGGTTTTGCTCAGTGGTTAGAGCATTGGCCTGTGGACTGAAGGGTCCCAGGTTCAATTCTGGTCAAGGGCACTTACTTCTCAGTCCCCAGGAGGGGGAGTGCAGGAGGCAGCCAATTGATGATGTCATTCTTTCGTGGATGTTTCTAACTCTCCCTCTCCTTTCTTTCTCTAAATATATATATATATATTTTTTAAATATATCTTACCAAATGTATATGTTTTTAAAACATATGTTGTCTGATAGACAACAGCATAAATGTATCACTGAAATTACTAGCCTCGTCTCTAAATCAATGTTGGAGCCAAGCTTTTGGGAAGAGTCTAACTCTATTTAGATCCACACAGTCATTCCTGAGATGTGAATCTGTCATCACTTCTAAC
Organism: Myotis davidii; assembly: GCF_000327345.1. NCBI lineage: Eukaryota > Metazoa > Chordata > Mammalia > Chiroptera > Vespertilionidae > Myotis > Myotis davidii. The sequence continues at coordinate 948,864 of NW_006295053.1, read as the reverse complement.
TCAGAAAATCTTTTGACCTTTACTGAGAATTTAAAGGGACACATCTGCAAGCAATTACAATTATGTTATTTTTCCATTGACTTCTCTGTCTACCTGGTATCTGGTTAATTTCCTTTTTTATTTTATTTTATTTTTTTTAAAAAATATATTTTATTGATTTTCCACAGAGAGGAAGGGAGAGGGATAGAGAGCCAGAAACATTGATGAGAGAGAAACACCGATCAGCTGCCTCCTGCACACCTCCCACTGGAGATGTGCCCGCAACCAAGGCACATGCCCTTGACCGGAACCGAACCCGGGACCTTTCAGTCCGCAGGCTGACGCTCTATCCACTGAGCCAAACCAGTTAGGGCTGGTTAATTTCCTTTAATACTGATTGTAAGACCTATCCTGATTCTGAAGTATTACAATGTGAAAAAAAACTTGGGACTTATTTTTGAAGACAAATGGTTTTTAAAGTGCTCCTAGCATCCTGGCCACATAGCTCAGTTGGTTAGAGCCTCAGCCCAGTACCCCAAGGTTGCAGGTTCTATCCCTGGTCAGGGCATGTGCAAGAGTCAACCAATGAATGCACAAATAAGTGGAACAACAAATTGGTGTTCTCTCTCTCTCTCCCTGTCCCCTTCTCTTTTTCTCTCTCCCTCTCCCCCCTTTCATCAATAAATAGTTTTTTAAAATATATTTTTATTGATTTCAGAGAGGAAAGGAGAGGGAGAGAGAAATAGAAATATCAATGATGAGAGAGAATCATTGATTGGCTGCCTCCTGCAAGGGAGGCATGTGTCCCAACTGGTAAATGAACCGTGACCTCCAGGTTCATAGGTCGACCCTCAACCACTGAACCATGCCAGCTGGGATATATATATATTTTAAAGTGCTCCTGGGGGAAAAATAAAATAAAGTGTTCCTGGGAAATAAGCAAGGAAGTGATTAATTTAGCCTGGAGGAGAAGGTGACATTTGAGTTGGGTCTGGCAAGTTAGTAGGAATTTCCCAAACAGATAAAGAGACTAAAAGGTATTCCAGGCCCAGAGAAATCTCTATTACGATGCTTATCTGAAGCTATCCTGTTCATATTGCTCCATTCCCATGCGTCTTGTAAATTCTTGAGGTCATGAACCAATTCCATCTCCCAAAATGACCATGCAGCTCATTATTGCCATTTAATTTTATTTATTCGTTTCATATTTACTAACTTTATACTTACTGATAAATCTTATTCCAAGTAGCTCATGGTAGAAAACTTGGTAAATAAAAATAAGTAAATAAACAAATCCTAGACAAATCCATTTTAAGTTTACCACCTCAAGAAACCACTGTGGCCGGGGCCGGTTTGGCTCAGTGGATGGAGCGTCGGCCTGCGGACTGGGGGGTCCCGGGTTCGATTCCGGTCGGGGGCGTGTGCCTGGGTTGCGGGCACATCCCCAGTGGGAGATGTGCAGGAAGCGGCTGATCGATGTTTCTCTCTCATCGATGTTTCTGGCTCTCTGTCTCTCTCCTCTCCTCTCTGTGGAGAGTCAATAGAATATATTTAAAAAAAAAAAAAAAAGAAACCACTGTGAATATATTGCTTCAAGTTTTTTCCCCCTGTCCATATGCACATGTATATCTATATACTTTTAGAGCAAAAAATGGTATCACAATCTGTTTATTAGTTCATAATTTGTTATTTTTACTTAACCATCACATTAGAAACACTGCTCATTATTTGCCTAGAAATAATACTCAGGGGACTCCGAGTTTTCTGTCCTTACCTGGCTCTATCCCCTGACTGCAGTTAATTGTACTGAAAAGCCGAAACCGGTTTGGCTCAGTGGATAGAGCGTCGGCCTGTGGACTGAAAGGTCCCGGGTTCGATTCCGGCCCGGGGCATGTGCCTGGGTTGCGCGCACATCTCCAGTGGGAGATGTGCGGGAGGCAGCTGATCGATGTTTCTAACTCTCTATCTCTCTCCCTTTCTCTCTGTAAAAAATCAATAAAATATATTTAAAAAAGGATTGTACTGAAAAGGATTGGTAGCTGACCCAGTGATTGGTATCTGAGTCAGAGACATAACCACGGGGTGAAAAAATGAGCTGGGTCAATCGTATGACACTTGTTACGGAATTGGGCCACTGAGATTACCCTCAATGGAGCTGATGCTGAATGGAGACCACGGCAAGTCAAATAGAAGCTGGAGATATGAGGGAGCATAAACAACTAGAATGGAGGAAGCTGGTTGTCAAAGAGAGGAGGGTAGAGCAGACCCCTGGGGAAGCAGAGATGCACAGAGGGACAAACAAATAAATTCCATGCCTTCAATCTTCCATTAACCTTTTTTTAAAAAAAAAAAATAAAAAAAGAGGAAGGGAGAGGGAAAGAGGGTTAAAAAAAATCATGAGAGAGAAACATCCATCAGCCGCCTCCTCAACACCCTTTACTGGGGATATTCCCGCAACCAAGGCCCATTAGTCTTTTTTTTTTTTTTTTTTCCAGTTCTAGGTTCAGTCCATGTATATCTATATATATAAAAGGCTAATATGCAAAGTGTGCCGTCAGGAGTTCGACTGGGATACCAGGAGTTCAATTGCTCGCTATGATGTGTGCTGACCATTAGGCTACCAGTGTCAGGGCGCTGAGGGAGCGAGGGAAGGAGGAGGCGAGGAGGAAGAGAGGCCAGGCCTAAGGGCCTCTAATATTTTTTTTAATATATTTTATTGATTTTTTACAGAGAGGAAGGGAGAGAGATAGTTAGAAACATCGATCAGCTGCCTCCTGCACATCTCCCACTGTGGATGTGCCCGCAACCAAGATACATGCCCTCAACCGGAATCGAACCTGGGACCCTTCAGTCCGCAGGCCGACGCTCTATCCACTGAGCCAAACCGGTTTTGGCAACAATAAAGAATTTAAATTAAAAAAAAATCATTGGGCCAGCATTACAGCCCAAAATGGCTAAAATTAAAGACTGACCACAGTAACGGTGGACGTTGGGTGAGGACTCAAACTAGCTGGCACACACTGCTAGTGGGAAGAGCACCGGCACTCCTGTACCCAACTACCCACGCCTTGGGTCTACCCAAGAGAAATGAAAACTTAAGTCCACACAAGACTCACAGGGATGTTTCTCAGAAGCATTATTCACAACAATCAGAGCTGGAAACAACCCAAAGCTGGACCTGGATGGAACCAGCAGTCAGTCCATCCCAGCATGGAATCCTCCTCCACGGTGAGAAGGCGCAGACTCTGAACACAACTGCGGAAATCTCACACAAAAGTAGCAACGAAAATAATTTTATGGTTGGGGGTCACCACAACATGAGGAACTGTATTAACCCCTTCCCCTGCAGAAACGTGTATACTCGTTTTCACAAAATGTTCTTTTTCAGTCGTCGACGAGTATATTAAGAAAATATGGTAAAAAAATATGGTTTATAGGAAGACGAGTTACAAACTGTTTTCATAACCAGCATCAAAAATACTATATAGAACCAAAATAAAAAAATTAGTCTGAAAAAGAAACGTTTTTAACAAAAAAATTGTTGGGGAAGGGGTTAATGTGTATTTCTCTGTATGATGTTTTTGTTGACTAGACATGTGGGCTTTGTCATTAGATAGACCTGGGTTGAGTTCCAGCTCTGCCTCTTGCTGTGTGGCTTCAGTTAAGTTACTTCTCCATTGCCTCTTCTGTATATTGGACATAATAATAGTGATTACTTTGTAGGATTATTATGAGGCTTAACAAAAACACTTAGCTTGGTAAAACCTCTGTACACTTATTATAGTTATAAAGAATGACTTAATTTGTGATCATCAGATAAAGCTCTGTGAGACATCTGAAACTCAATGGGACATTGATTTAAATACCGGTTAGAATTGTATAGTCCTAGGAATAAGAAACCAAGCAAGAGGCCATTAGGTTCATAACCTTTATCATTAGAGAGAAAATACATTTGCTTATTTGGATAGCATATATTACCAAGGTCTTTAGAATTGAAATGAAACATAGGTACGTATCTTAAAAGCCAAGAAATAGAAAAATCAAAGATAACCTGGAGTAGGTAGGTCTTGCAGGTTTCTAAGAGTAGTCAGCGGATGATATAATGAGTTTTAAGTCCATGACATAATGTAAAAAGGGGCTCAAAATGATACTTGGCACAGTGAAAAGTATGGCTCTGAAAGTCCACAGCTCCAGGACTCATGTCTGTAGAAACCTCTAATAAAAAATAATCTGCTCTAGCTGGTTTGGCTCAGTGGATCGAGCATCGTCCTGCAGACTGAAGGGTCCCAGGTTCGATTCCAGTCAAGGGCACATGCCCGGACTGGAGACTCAATCCCCAGTAGCGTGCATGCAGTAGGCAGTCGGTCAATGATTCTCTCTCATCATTGATGTTTCTCTCTCTCTCTTCCTCTCCTTCTCTGAAATCAATAAAAATATATTTAAAAACTGACCTTATTTAATTCAGTTGGAAACTTCCGGAAGCTCTGTGTCTTTCAACTTAGATAATATATTTTTTTCCAATTAGAGAATCTTTAGAATTAAGGTTAATGGGGTAAAAGCTATGGGATTAATATGTTAGGGTTAAGAATAAATATGTACATATTTCACATTTTATGCACTTGCAATGCTTAAAAATGGCTTATTAGAGTAACAATCTTATAACTCTTATTTTCAATATAAATTTGAGTTAATCTTAGACCTAAGATTTTGAGTTCAAGTCTTACTAAACTTATATATGGAAGTGGGCCAACTAAGAGAACTTAAGGTTCATTATATTTGTCAGTTTATCTGATTTATAAAGATTGCCAGGCATTGCAAAGGTTCTAGGTCAGACAATTGAAGAAAGTAAAAAGAAAATCTAGTAAGTCTATAGACGTGATTTTAAATGTTTGAAGATGTTGAATGAACTAAGTTTGTGAATGTGACCAAAAATTATTACAAGTTTCTGAAAAGTGATTGGTAAAATATGCTAGACTTAATTGAGCATTTCTATTAATAGTCTCTTCCTCTCCTTCCAAACTTTTTGACTCGAGGGCCACAATGGGTTCTTAAACTGGACCGGAGGGCCGGAAAAGCATGGATGGAGTGTTTGTGTGAACTAATCATGTTAACACTGCTGCTGGTGAAGGAGTGGAGAGGAGAGCAAGAGAACCCTCCACTCTTTCGGCTCCGAGGGCCGGATAGAACAGCCGAACGGGCCGGATCCGGCCCGCGGGCCGTAGTTTGCCCACGGCTGGCAGTAGCAGGGTCAGCGTAGGACAGGTTAAATTTGAAGTATCTGTGGAATTCACAGGTGAAAATGTCCATTACACAGCCCAAACACTGAATTGGGGCTTCTAGAGCAGGGGTTCTCAAACTTTTTAAACAGGGGGCCAGTTCACTGTCCCTCAGACCGTTGGAGGGCTGGACTATAGTTTAAAAAAAAACTATGAACAAATTCCTATGCACACTGCACATATCTTATTTTGAAGTAAAAAAACAAAATGGGAACAAATACAATATTTGTATTTGCATGTGGCCCGCGGGCCATAGTTTGAGGACCCCTGTCCTAAACTCTAAGGAACCCCCACAAGACTTGCAACCATGGGAGCAATGGGCAGCAGCAGCGTGTCCCGGGCTAACCCCCTAAACCTGTCTGCAAGGCCCCTTTTACTCTGACTTCCCAGTGAGCCAAAGCAGCCCAGCCTAAGCTATCTGGCTGCTGCTTCTCTGCTAAGCCCTTCTTTGTTTCACTGTCCCAGCTTTAATAAACGT
>NW_006295053.1:940774-942683 GCF_000327345.1 Myotis davidii | reverse complement strand
GCCGAACAGCAGAATGACTGTCTGGATGTCCTTCTGGACGACCTTCCAGACGAAGCCCTGGTTGTGAGAGAAGCCTGGTCCCAGGTGCCTGCCAGCGGCCAGAAGGAAGCCAGTGTTGGCAGCCAGGGGAAGGAAGGTCTACTCTAGTATATTTACATAAATAAAAATGTAAATGTTTGTTTGTTCAAAATCTTAAATCTCTGAAAGTTCTTCACCGATTGCTTTGAAATTTTGACACAACATTGCAATTGAATACGCGCGTGTTTTTATATACATATTATATAGATGTCACACCTGTGACAGGTAAAAACATGCTTTTTTTGAAAAAACAGCGCCATTTGTTGGACATAGAAGCAACACACCCTATACTAAATAATTTACGATTCTATTTCAATGTTTCTGATTTACGATCCATTTATGATTTCCAAATTTCCAATTTTACGATTCCATTTCAATGTTTCCGATTGCATTGTTAAATGAATTTTCATAGATTTCGATTTATTTTCATTTTGATTTAATTATTTCCTGTGACATTGTGTTGGACTTAAGCTGTGTCGTTTACCATAGCATTCATTGGGAACGGAAAGGTGCCGGTTGATCTGACCTCAGGACGAATTTCATTGCCTCATATCGTCTGCAATTTAGCGACGTCAAAAGAAGAATCGGTTGAAAAAGTATTTCCCAGTATTCACACCAATGATAAGAATCACGATTGGCTGAGTGAACGAGCTATTCCTGCGGCCAAGAACAAAGACGTCTACGAACTTAATATTATTCAGTCTAACATTCAAAGCGAGGCAGTCACATACAAGTCCGTCGACACTGTTGTGGAAGCAGATGAAGCGGTTAATTATCCAACAGAATTTTTGAATTCACTCAATCTGTCAGGGATGCTACCGCACGCACTGCAATTGCAAATCGGCGTACCAATGATCATGTTGCGAAATATCAACCAGCCAAAGCTTTGCAACAGGGCACGTGGCTTGCAGTAAAAAAATTACTGAGCAAAGTCGTTGTAGAAGCAACAATCTTGACAGGACCTTTCAAAGGTGAAGATGTCCTCATTCCTCGCATTCCTATGATTCCAACAGATATGCCATTTCAATGTAAGAGATTGCAATTCCCAATTCGATTGGCATTTGCAATCACCATCAACAAAGCTCGGGGCCAATCTTTCGAATTGTGCGGTTTAGATCTAGACACGGATTGCTTCTCACATGGACAATTATATGCTGCGTGTGTGACAGATCCCGTGCTGCCACCAGGAATATAGTGATACACAAGGCGATTCATAGCTGTGTGTCTTTGGGCAAGTCACTGCTACCGTCAGAGCCTCGGTTTCCCCGTCTGGAAAACTGGGAGGCTAGCTGGAATTATACTTGCTTTCTCTTTTTCACCTCTCACATCCAATCAGTTGACAAGTGCTGTTGGTTTTATTGCTGAAATATTTACGTTCACTATCTCCTTTGCAAACACCCCACTCCAAGCCATCCTGGTTGTCCAAAACGGTTATTCTCTGGGAGTAGGGAGTGGTTAGGAATGGAGACAATAGTTTGGGAGTGACTCCTCGTCCAAGGTCAAAGGAGCTAACATGATCAGACCCCTCACTCCTCACCCCTCCCACTACTTCTGTCATTCCCTCTGCTCACTCCACCCACACTGGCCGTCTGGCTGCTCTTTGAACACATCAAGGTCGGTCCTCGCTTGGGGCTTTTGTGCCAGTTGTTCCCTCTGCCTGGAAGGTTTTTTCCCAGATTGTCACTGTGCTGCCTCCCTCTTACCCTTCAGGTCTCAGCGCTAGAGCCACCTTTTCAAAGAGGCCTCTCTGACCCTCATTACCTATTCACTTACTTGCTTTTGTTTCCTTTCCACATTCAAAACCAAGCTCATTTATTTACACTGTTGCTTT
>NW_006295053.1:939066-939755 GCF_000327345.1 Myotis davidii | reverse complement strand
GAGTGCACAAATTTTTGTGCACCGGGCCTCTGGTGTATATATATTAGGGCTCTTCAGCAGTTTAAGGTAAGCACGGGTAAAGTTACTCAGAAAGATGGACAAAGAGAAAAACGGAAGACGGCTTAGGACAGAAATCCGCCGAATAACAATTATTTCATAAGGGGCAAAAGTCACTTAAAAAGAAGAACTTGCAAAGGTCAGTAGCAGGAGATGTAAGGGAAGTAAATTGGGACAAATACAGCTCTCCTGCTTTAGCATCCACTTCTCAAATATTAGGAGGGTCAAGCAGTTCCAGGCGGGTGCCCCCCGGGGAACCTAGTAGAGAACTGAGGCCGGACCACCGGACCCTGCAGTCAGTCCCTCAGGGCAGTTGGGTCCTCCCTGCGCCCGATAAGCACACCCGGGGCCACTGCCGAGGGCGCCCTCCTCCGAGGCCGTAGGTGCAGAGTTTAGCTCGGCAGACGGGGGAGGGGACGGACCCCACCTTTTGTATTTCAAGCCGCCAATGGCATCAGTTTGGTCCGAGATGCGGATGAGATGCCGGCCTCAGAGGGTAGGGCTCAGGGCGGGGCGGGCTTTCCTGGGGGAGCCGAGGTGTTGGCGAGCTCCGCCCGCTTTCTTCCGCCTCTCGCCGGGCCCTAGAGGGCGCGGGGCGGGGCATGGGCGGAGCTGGGGGCGGGAAAGCCGGT
>NW_006295053.1:936046-938650 GCF_000327345.1 Myotis davidii | reverse complement strand
GGCCGAGATTGAGGGGACGGCCTAGGAGGGTGAGGTGGCAGGAGGACCGAGCAGGGCGTGTCCCGGGGACTGGAGACCGGGCTCTGCTCGTTCTTCCTGGGGAGCTGCTGCCCGAGTGCTGCCGGCGAGGGGGACCCCGGGTCCAGACCTGCCCGGTCCCGGGCGAGCCGATAGGTGCGGCCCTGGGCAAGTCACTTCAGCTTTCTCCAGCTCGGTTCCTCCGTCAGGATTTCAAAAGCAATAAAACCAGAAAACCCTCGGACTTCCTCATTTTCTGTAGCTGCCCTGGGACGTCATTGCACGGCAGGCGGGATAGCTCCCTCCGGCCCAGGCAGAGAGTCCTTGGGAGTCTTGAGGTTTTCGATTTTACTTTATGCTCTGGGAGCGACGTTGAGTTTTTAAGATAATTTTGCACATCCACCGTTAAATGGGAGGCATTGTGTCACGTGTGTGAAATTAAAGGTCAGAGCCGGCCCCTGCCTTCAGAGAAGGTTTTAATCAGAGAGACGGACAGGTGTACCTCCCCGCGATAATAAGGTGTCATAAAGATAAAAGATGCGTGGAAACACCAGGCATAAAGAGGAGCCTGGGTGGGGATCAGCCTGGGGAAGGGCGGGGGGCATAGGTAGTGACGTTTGAACAGAGCCTCGAAGTGTGCTGTCAAGTGTGATGGGGCAATAGACGTGGCTTGAAGAGGGAAGAGCATAAATTAAGAAAGGGAACAGCAGAAAGGCACTGGGGATTATGGCGTGGAGTGCATGGTGGCGGGAGGAAGGGCAGGGAGCGGGGAGGCGAGTTTCCCAAAGTAGTTGGAGCTGAATTGGGCAAGGCCTTGAATGCCACCCCCAGGAGTTAGGAATTTATTCCAGACCCTGGGCGCCCAAGCAAAAGGTGGATTGCTTCGAGGTTAAGCTCACACACGGGATTGTGAGATAGACCACCTAGGTTTGAAATCAGGCCCCCCCACATGTTATGCATGGGGCGGAGATCACCCTGCCTCAGTTTCCTCATCTGTAAAATGGGCGCGATCATCGCAGGATTGCTGTGGGGCTTCAGTGAGAGACTGCGTGTAAAAGGCTCAGCACCATGACTTCCACTTTGTTCTCAATGGCTGGACTGCTGGCTTTGGTCATTTTATTTTTATTTTTTAAAATAAATTTTATTGATTTTTTTACAGAGAGGAAGGGAGAGGGATAGAGAGTTAGAAACATCGATCAGCTGCCTCCTGCACATCCCAAACTGGGGATGTGCCCGCAACCAAGGTACATGCCCTTGACCGGAATCGAACCTGGGACCTTTCAGTCGGCAGGCTGACGCTCTATCCACTGAGCCAAACCGGTTAGGGCTGGCTTTGGTTATTAATACAAGAGGGGAACGACATTTTCAGCTCCATTTAGAAAAAGTCTGGCAGATGGACGAGGACAGATTTGGCCCCAAATGTCAACTTACTATTTTTCAAGTTATGCTAAACTATAGGGCATGTTTATATGATCATACCTTTTTTTTTCTTTTAAAGGGTAAGATAGGTATAGTCCTGTTTTAGGAAAGTCATTCTAGTATACCTGTCCGGCCCCATGTCCACAGATTACCCTGACTAAGTGACAATCAGGAATGAGATGATATGGCGTTCTCTTATCGCTCAGAAAGGTTACGGATTCTTTCATGTTTCAGCTGTCCTGGATAACGAGAGACTCACTGCGGAGGAGATGGATGAAAGGAGACGGCAGAATGTGGCCTATGAATACCTTTGTCACTTGGAAGAAGCCAAGAGGTAAAGATGGGCCGGCTGGAAAAGAGATTGGGAGGAGGGAGCCGATAGGAGGTGACCGCAGATAAAGGTCTCTTTCACTATGTTGTAGCTGTGTCTGCGGGAGGCCGGTGGTTTGAAGGAATAAGTATAGTTAGGGTGTTTATTCATGGGACCAAGTAACCTTGGTGGTAGTTTATTCATGAAACACTGATGGACATTAAAAAAAAAATTAAATCCTTTATTGTTTAAAGTATGACGTATGGTGGACATTTTTGTATACTGAAAAGTGTCCAAGTTTGTGTTGTTCTAATTTATGCCCATGGGGCCTGTGTGAGACACTCCCAGCTCGGAGGGGGGAAAGAGCATTGTTAGGATTAGAAGTCCTTGGGCGTTAATGTCTCACCAGTTCTTCGTTTTGCTTTATCTACGAGTTGGGTTCCTTCTCTCCTTGGCCGCGCTACGAGCATAGGCCCATCCATTGGGCAGTCCTCAGAGGCAGCTTACCAGAGGGCAGCGTCCTCTGCGTCCTTTGTGAAGCGAATGTACAGCTGCTCTTTTGCTTCATCAGATGTCCGAGGCCTTTTGTGGCCATCTTCTTCGAGTCTCGATTTGCTATCCGTTGTTCGTTCCTTTTGTCCCGGCGCCCTGTCCCTTTGAATGTCCCGGGGCAGATAGATGTAATTACAGATCAGGTATCCTATAAGTGAGCTTTGGCAGAAAAGACCAGCCAGGGATATAATGACAGGTATTCGTGATGCATAGGCTAATGAAAATCATGGATGTTTGAAATGTGACTAATAAACAAGATTTTTTGTTTATTTTTAATTCTGAAAATGTAAAAAACGCTACAAGGA
>NW_006295053.1:934010-935994 GCF_000327345.1 Myotis davidii | reverse complement strand
AACAAATGTTCGCCCTTTCAGATCTTTCTCTTTCCTCTCAAAAAGACACGGTGGTGATCCCTGTGTGCCCCTTCCTGTCCTGTTCCCCTTCGTCCTGTCCCTGGGTGTGCATTTGGTGTGTCCTCTTGAATCCAGGCTTTTTTTCGGAGCTTGAAGGTCTCCCGGGAGACTGTGGGATTAGCGATGATTGAGGTGGGGAGAATTGTTTTTCTAAATGGAAGGTTAGACACCAGAGGAGTGTGTTATTATAAAAGGGGTTGGTTTCCTATACAAGGTCTGGAAGGACCTCTTGAACAAGAAGATGCAGCCCTCTGCTCCTCCAGTTGTGGACAGACTAGCTCTAGCTTAGGAAGGTCAGAGGGTTTGGGAGCTGCAGCTGGTCTGAGAGACCAGGTTGTGCTCTGCGAAGCCTTGTTGATTCCGTTGAGATGAGCTGGGGATGGACAGGCAGACGGAGCTTCAATTCTCCTTCCTTCCTGCATCCAAAGCAGTTCTGTTTTTTGTTTTATTTATTTTTTAAAATGTATTTTTACTGATTTCAGAGAGGAAGGGAGAGGGAGAGAAATAGAAACATCAGCGATGAGAGAGAATCGTTGATTGGCTGCCTCCTGCACGCCCCACACTGGGGATCGAGCCCACAACCCGGGCATGTGCTCTTGACTGGAATCGAACAGGCTGACGCACCATCCACTGAGCTAAACCAACTAGGGCTGTTTTATTTTTAAATGTATTGACTTTTGAGACAGACAGGCAGACACATCGATTTGTTTTCCACGCATTTATGGATTCATTGGTTGATTCTGGTCCTGATGGGGGGTGAAACCTGCAACCGTGGCGCACTGGGACAATGCTCTCACCAACTGACTTACGGGCCAGAGCTCTACTTTTGTTTTAATATTGGGTTTGACAGTAAAATTTCCTTGTTACACAGGAAATTTTAAGGTGTCTTGGCTGACACCCCTTTGCCACCACTAATCTAGTTCAACCATCTCATTCCAGTGAGGAAACTGAGGCTAGAGCTTTCATGGTCTATGTGTAGTTTTCTTGACGGAAGAAAAATTGTCATCATTTTATCGAGTGGTTCTTAACTAGGTGTGGGCATTAGAATCACCTAGGAAACTTCCCCAAAATACAGATATCCAGGCCTTACCACAGAGATTCTGGTTCAGTTAGACCTGGGCCGGGGGGTCAGACACCTGTATATTGTAAATGCTTCTAGTGGTTCTGATGGTCCCCCCGCGTTGAGAAACAAGATTTAAAATGTTTTTAGAAGGCTGCTTGCCCGGCCGTTGTGGCTCAGTGGTTAAGCACCGACCTATAAACCAAGAGATCATGGTTTAATTCCCTGTTAGGGCATGTACCCAGGTTGCGGGCTCGATCCCCTGTAGGGGGCGTGCAGGAGGCAGCCGATCAATGATTCTCTCTCATCACTGTTTCTCTCTCGCCCTTTCCTTTCCTCTCTGAGATCAATTAAATAAATAAATAAATAGATAGATAGATAGGTAGATAAATATATGTATGTATATATGAAATCTGCCTATGCTGGGATATCATAGCCTGAATAGAATGATGCTTTTATAATCACATTTCCTTCTTCAGTTGCTGCCCTAGCAAGGTATTTCATTTGTCAGGTGTTTTTTCCAGTATAGGAAGGTAGTCCATTTTCTTTGAAATCCCTCCAAAGGCCATGATCACCTGAGGTGTTTTTTTAGTTGGCTGTTGTTGCATACTTAGTGAGACATTTGTGATAGTCTTCATTTTTTTATGCGTTGGCTAGAAGAGAGGACATAATAGTGGCAATTACTTGCCCCGGTACACGCTCCCTGCTGGCCAGGCATTGTGAAATGTGCTTGGTTTATTTAATTTTTTAAAAAAAATATTTTTTATTAATTTCAGAGAGGAAGGGAGAGGGAGAGAAAGAGATAGAAATATCAATGACGAGAATCATTGATCGGCTGTCTTCTGCATGCCCCCTCCTGGGCAT
>NW_006295053.1:933450-933934 GCF_000327345.1 Myotis davidii | reverse complement strand
GGAAAGAAGCCTGGAATGTCCTTCTGAGAACAGAGGACTGGATCCCTCCCGGCCGGCCACCTGCTGCGTTTGAGGTGCCCCGCAGGCAGATCACATGCTCTTCCTTATGAGCTTGGGACTTGAGCTCCAGCTGTATCTCTTTTATTTATTTACTAGAGGCCCAATGCACAAAATTCGTGCAAGAGTAGGCCTTCCTTCCCCTGGCTGCCGGCACCGGCTTCCCTCTGGCACCCGGGACCCAGGCTTCCCTTCAGCCCCAGCTTCATCTAGAAGGATGTCCGGTCTCTTTAGCATATTACACTTTTATTATTATAGATTTATTTATTTATTTGTTAATTGATTTCAGAGAGGAAGGGATAAAGAGATAGAGAGATAGAAACATCAATGATGAGAGAGAATCATTGATTGGCTGCCTCCTGCACGCCCCCTACTGCAGTGGGGGTGGGGGGGAGGGAATTGAGCCCATATGCCTGGCATGTGCCCT
>NW_006295053.1:932514-933271 GCF_000327345.1 Myotis davidii | reverse complement strand
TATGTTCAATTTGTAACAATGAAAATACATCCTGCATATCAGATATTTACATGACGATTCATAACAGTAGCAAAATGACAGTTATGAAGTAGCAACGAAAATAATGTTATGGTTGGGGGTCATCCCCACATGAGGAACTGTATTAAAGGGTCGCGGCATTAGGAAGGTTGAGAACCACTGCTCTATTCCCTGAGCCAAACCGGCGTGCGCCCAGTTGTATCTCTTAACCTGGAGAGCTGGGCTGTGCCTTCTGTGCTGCCAGGACCCCTCTTTCCCCTCGAGCACAAGCCCCGTTCGCCTCTTTGGATTGGCCCCATCCTGCTTCCTTTGTAACCTCCACCCCTCCCAAACTGGAAGAGCCGCCAGGGCCTGGAATTTACACCGGTTCCAAGGCCAGGAAGAAAGATCAGAGAGATCCAGGGGAGAAAGGTCCCCCTCTTTAGTTCTATTTATAAGACCGCCGCTCCTCCCACTCAAGGCTCCACCTTGCAGGACAGTGGCCCCATTGTGTGTCGCAGGGCACGCCGTTTTGCCGTGTACCTGCAACAGAGCTCTTCAGTGGAAGGAGACGAGAGTGACTGTGACTGTGTGGAGACAGTGTGTGTGAGTAAGAGTGTGTGCAGAGAAACGAGAGAGGGCTGTGGGTGTGGGTCTGTGTTCCCCCCAAAAGTTAACAGGGAAAATTTTTTTTTTATGGAGGCAATCACATAAAACCTGGACGTGGTGAATTTTTTGTTTAAAGATTTGATTAGAAAAT
>NW_006295053.1:927635-931643 GCF_000327345.1 Myotis davidii | reverse complement strand
CTCTTTTGCCTTTTTGGATTGGCCCCATCCTGCTTCCTTTGTAACCTCCACCCCTCCCAAACTGGAAGAGCCGCCAGGGCCTGGAATTTACACCGGTTCCAAGGCCAGGAAGAAAGATCAGAGAGATCCAGGGGAGAAAAGGTCCCCCTCTTTAGTTCTATTTATAAGACCGCCGCTCCTCCCACTCAAGGCTCCACCTTGCAGGACAGTGGCCCCATTGTGTGTCGCAGGGCACGCCGTTTTGCCGTGTACCTGCAACAGAGCTCTTCAGTGGAAGGAGTGACTGTGACTGTGTGGAGACAGTGTGTGTGAGTAAGAGTGTGTGCAGAGAAACGAGAGAGGGCTGTGGGTGTGGGTCTGTGTTCCCCCCAAAAGTTAACAGGGAAAATTTAGGGGTGATTCCACAAAAGGATGCCCTGGGGTGGTTGGGAAATAGAAAATGCAGAGCTTCTGCTTTCTTTCTTCTTTGGGGAGCAGCTTCAATGTAGAAGTTAAGTTATTGTTCTAATGAAATATTATCTAAGGACATCGGGCTTTTTGCTAGGGCTACGGAGCAGATCAAGGACTTTATAAAGGGAGCCATCTGAAATTACATGTGTATACTTAAATGCAGGTTTATTTTTATCCTTTTGCCTGTTCTAATTGGGCTTTTCATTTGTTTTGGCTAAGGAGAGTAGGAATGCACAGCGCTGTCACTCAAGGGAAGGAGGTGAGATTTAAATATGTGAGGGCTTGCACAGGAAGAAGTAATAGATCAGGAAAAATAGATCAGGTGACAAAAATAGATCAGGTGGAAAAAAAAGGAAGAGAACCTATCAGGTAGGGCAATCTGAAGATAAAGAGAGTAGTACTGGAAATGGGATTAAATTCAGGTCCGGCCGTCCTGGCTCAGTGGTTAAACCGGGAAGTCACGGTTCCATTTCCAATCAGGGCACATGCCCCAGTGTGGGGCGTGCAGGAGGCAGCCAATCAATGATTCTTTCTCATCATTGATGTTTCTTTTTTTTCAAGTCTATTTTTATGGATTTCAGAAAGGAAAGGAGAGGGAGAGAGAGAGAGAGAGAAACATCAATGATGAAAGAGAATCATGGCTCAGTTGCCTTCTGCACACTCCACACTGGGGATGGAGCCCGAAACCTGGGCATGTGCCCTGACCAGGAATCAAACTGTGACCTCCTGGTTCATAGGTCGACACTCAACCACTGAGACACACCTGTCCCCTCACCCCCCGAGCCATGCCAGTTGGGCTCATCATTGATGTTTCTCTCTCTCTCTCTCTCTCTCTCTCTCTCTCTCTTTCTCTCTCTCTCTCTCTTCCACTCTGAAGTACATAAAAAATATATATTTTAAATTCAGTTAGGTTAAAGGTCACAGGAAGAAGGCTAATTCCAGGTTATTTCCATCTCTCTCCCAGTTCACATTTAGGATTTCTTCTTTCAGAGGCTTGCTGGTGTGACTTTTCAGGACTGTCACAGCCACCCTCCTCCCGCTCAGTGTCCATGCCCCAGCTCAAGGAGTAGGGCACACCCCCTTACGGAAGGGAAAGTAAGGGCTGTGGCTGGTTAGAGAAGGTCGGAAACCACGACAGTAGCACTACATAGAGGCACTTTACCTTCTGTCATTTAGGGGAGTTGAAAAGTTTCTTGGAAGGAAATCAGGTCTTGCATGGGCCTTTGTGGTTGGCATCGACCCTTTTCTGGGATGAACTCTTCAGGTCTCCTCTCCCCTAACTGGGATCTGAATGTCAGTAACATCTGGATAGGTCCAGGCTGGCCCACCATGATCCTGAAAACAGACGTTAAAGACATTGAAGAGGCAAGAAAATAAAATGGATAGGTGAGGTAACTAGGAAGAACAGCTGGCCCACCGGCTTCTAGAATTTTCCAGTGGAGGAATATCACTTAACGATCGAGGGGGATCATTTTTAGGAGGTGACTCAAGCTCTTCTTTAGCAGATGAGAAAACTAGTTTAATCGCCTCGGGAGACCCTGTGTGATGAAGGGGCTACCGCGCACGTGGCTACTTAGTGGCACGTTGGGACCGCCAGCTGGATGCGTTCATGTGTTCATAATTATCAAGGGAGGAAGTATGGTGGGTTTATTCTTAACTCTCTTTTAAAATGGTGACATAAATGAAAACCTCTGATCTCTTTTCTGACACTTAGTGCAGCTGCATGCCACAGACTCCTGGTAAGAAGTGGATTGCATTTAAATAGAAGTGTATTTGTTATAAAGTGATTCAAATTGAGAGTAGTAACAATAGTTACTTTCCATATAGTAACAATGTTATAAGTGGGAGGAGGTTAGTTTCTAGTGTGGTCACATAAAGCTTTTTACCTAACTGTGTAGCTGAGACTGTTAGCAAATTTATAATTAAGAAATGTGAAGAGGCCCTAGGCGGTTTGGCTCAGTGGATAGAGCGTCAGCCTGCGACTGAAGGGTTCCAGGTTCAATTCCGGACAAGGGCACATGCCTGGGTTGCAGACTCAGTCCCCCGTGTGGGGCGTGCAGGAGGCAGCCGATCAATGATTCTCTCTCATCATTGATGTTTCTATCTCCTCCCTTCCTCCAGTTTAAAAAAAAAATGTGAAGAGTAATCTGGTAAATTATAGGCAGTCAGCTAGTTAGTAGCTATCATTATTACTATAATCTCAAAATACTAAATATCAAGTAAAACAGAACTGGAAAAAGTCTGATTAAAACGTCTTTGAAAAATCTTGACTTCAGTGATATACAAAGTGAAAAGAGGTAGGACTTTCAGTTTTGGCAGGTGTGAGTTCTGAGCCTGCTTTTGCAAGTTGCTTTAACCTCAGGGAGTGAGCCTAAATTTGTCCTTTGCAAAATGATCTACCATCCATCTTAGGAGCTGCTGTGAGCATGCAGTGCCTGGCACAGGGTCTAAGTATAGTCGGCATCCACTAGGTGTATTCTTTATCCTGGTCCTTGATGGCAAAGCCAATTCACCATAAAGATGATGAAGTATTCATAAACTTTTCTGGGCACTTTAAAGGTCCTAACGTTTGGTTAGACCTAGTTTTTTCACTTCAGACATAAGTGCTTGTCTTAAAAAGGAACTCCAGAAACAGGGACTACGCTCTAGGGCAGTGATGGCGAACCTTTAGAGCTCGGCGTGTCAGCATTTTGAAAAACCCTAACTTAACTCTGGTGCCGTGTCACAGATAGAAATCTTTTGATCTTTGCAACCATAGTAAAACAAAGACTTACATTTTTGATATTTAGTTTATATATTTAACTGCCATTTAACAAAGAAAAATCAACCAAAAAATGAGTTCGCGTGTCACCTCTGACATGCGTGTCATAGGTTCGCCATCACTGCTCTAGGAAGTAGGATAGAGGTGAATGGTATGAGAGGACTGTTCCTTTTTATTTAATGCCCTTCTGTATATTTAAATTGCTTTTTACAATGATCGTGAGTTTTAAAATAAAGAAAAAGGAATGAAGAAAAGGGAAAAACAGTCTAACATAACTTTATTTTATTTTTATTTTTATTTTTTAGGATAGAGGTGAATGGTATGAGAGGACTGTTTCTTTTTATTTAATGCCCTTCTGTCTATTTAAATTGCTCTTTACAATGATCATGAATTTTAAAATAAAGAAAAAAGGAATGAAGGAAAGGGAAAAACAGTCTAACATAATTTTATTTTATTTATTATTTTAAATATATATTTTTATTGATTTCAGAGAGGAAGGGAGAGGGAGAGAGAGATAGAAACATCAATGATGAGAGAGAGAATCATTAGTCGGCTGCCTCCTGCACGCCCCCTACTGGGCATTGAGCCTTGCAACCTGGGCGTGTGCCCTGACCGGCAATCGAAGTGTGACCTCCTGGTTCATAAGCTGACACTCAACCATGGAGCCTCGTGGCTGGGCTCTAGCTTCTATATTCATGCTGTCTTCCTGATGTTTCTATCTCTCTCTCTCCCTCTCCATTCCTCTCTGAAATCAATAAAAATGTATATTTAAAAAATAGAGAGAGATGGTCTGGAAA
>NW_006295053.1:925152-926372 GCF_000327345.1 Myotis davidii | reverse complement strand
CCCTACATATTTGTTTACCAGTTTTATTTTAGGTTGTATATCTTCTGGGGTTATGATGTTAACTTTTGTGAGCACCCTTATAATATGGATGTCCTACAGTTAATAATACAGTATTGCATTTTTGAAAGTGGCTAAGATAATAGATCTTTTTTTTTTAAGATAATAGATCTTATCGACTCATCACAGGAAACGTATTTTCTTTGTAACGATGTAGGGGGATGTGTGTTAACTAGACTTACGGTGGTGATCATTGTATAATAGACACAAATATATAATCATTATGTTGTACCTCTTTTTTTTTTTTTGAAGTGAACATATCAAGATTTTACTGTCAGAATAATAAAACAAAGTATGAAGCTTAGAACTGGCTCACTTGACCCTTTCTCTTATCTCCTCCCAGTTCAGAATGCTTGCATCTCTTCATAGCCAGCATTCTCTTAGATCTGCAGTTGAGCTCAACGCATTCAAGCCTCGCACAATCTTTCTTTGTAGTTTTAGCCTTTTTTCAGGAAATCGGCTTCGTCTGCCCACTGTGGCCACTCTGCCTCCTGTCACAACGCTGCTTTCCCTGCGCACACAGAGAGAATCCTTGCCCTTCTTGTCCTGTGTTACTTGTGGGGTTGATGCTTGCCCTTTCTCTTATCTCCTCCCAGTTCAGAATGCTTGCATCTCTTCATAGCCAGCATTCTCTTAGATCTGCAGTTGAGCTCAACGCATTCAAGCCTCGGCACAATCTTCTTTGTTTTTTTTTCCGCCTTTTTTCGGAAAATCGGCTTAGTCTGCCTACCATGGCTGCTCTGTTTCCTGTCACAACGCCACTTTCCCTGCGCACATAGAGAGAGAATCCTTGCCCTTCTTGTACTGTGTTACTTGTGGGGCTGATGCTTGTCACCTTCTCACAGAAAGTTCGCCGGGTTTTAGGAACGTTCACCATGTTTGCGAGGGCTGTCAGCAGGGAAAGCATGTTATAGTTCTTAAACTAATACAGTGTTATATGTCAGTTATACCTCAGTTTCCAAAAAGAATCTGAACGTCAACCTTCTGTCATATTTGCTACCAATATTTCCCTTAATTTTCCACTTTCTTTGTTATTTCACTGTTCAGTTTTGTTTTGTTTTTATTGATTTTTGAAGAGAGGAAGGGGAGAGAGAGAGTCAGAAACATCATGAGAGAGAAACATCGATCAGCCGCCTCCTGCACACCTCGCACTGGGGTTGTGC
>NW_006295053.1:918840-924882 GCF_000327345.1 Myotis davidii | reverse complement strand
TGCCTTGGCCTTCCTACCACAGGGTCTGGGTTCAATTCTGACCATGGGCATGTACCTAGATTGCAGGCTCCTCCCTGGCCTAGGCCCTGGTCAGGGCTCGTGCAGGAGGCAACCAATCAATGTGTTTCTCTCACATCAGTGTTTCTCTCTGTCTTTCCCTCTCTCTGAAAAATCAATGGGGAAAAAAAAGTCCTTGGATGAAGATTTAAAAAAAAGTTTTTATTGATTTTAGAGGGAAAGGGAGAGAAAGAGAAACATGGATGTGAGAGAGAAACATGAATTGGTTGCCTCCCACACAAATGCACCTGGATCAAGGACCAAACCCGAAACCTGGGCTGGTGTCCCCTTGGTGCACAGGATGACACCCAACCAACTGAGCCACACCGGCCAGGGCTGAAGGGAGCTTGATTTTAACTCCATGACAAGTAACTTCTTTTCACACCTTTTCATGACTTGAAACTTGTGAAATTCTTGTTTCCTGAGGTTTCCCCAACTTACATCTTAGAGTTGATGTCAGCTCAGCAATTCTGCCGGTAATGAGACTCTTCTGGGTTTATGATATCTTTTTTGTTTTGTTTATTTTAGCTCTAGGAAATGGTCTGCTATACCTTGATTTGGTTCTGATTCATTAGTTCTGTCTTGGGGGTGCCTGTTGTTAGGTTAGATCTGCACAGTCTGTTTTATGGCTGTTCTTCATTTTGTTTACCTTGGTTGAATCAGCATTCTAGCTGTCTCACATATATCTTCTGCCTCACTGACTTGATTTTCTACCATCTTGATTTTTTCCATTGGTTCGGTTAATGGTAGTTGCTAAGCCATGTGGTATTGCAATTTTCTTTTTTAATAATTTTTATTTCTTGAAGTATTACAAAGAGTATTACATATGTCCCCTTCCCCCCCCCCTGAATATTTCTATAATAACATCTTATTTCTTGAGGTATTACAAAGAGCATTACATATGTCTCCTTCCCCCCACCCCCCCTTGACATTCCCTCGGCCCCTACCCCCTAGTGTCTTGTGTCCATTGGTTATTCTTATATGCATGCATATAAGTCCTTCGGTTGATCTCTTAACCCTCCCCTCCCCCCACCAAACCCTCCCCAGACTTCCCACTGTAGTTTGACAGTCTGTTCAGTGCTGCTCTGCCTCTGCATCTACCCCTGTTCATCAGTCTATACTGGTCCCCATTATCTCCTTTTTCCTCTCCACTTTTTTTTTATTTTAAATATATTTTTATTGCTTTCAGAGAGGAAGGGAGAGGTAGAGAGAGATAGAAACATCAGTGATGAGAGAGAATCATCGATCGGCTGCCTCCTGCACATCCCCTACTGGGAATTGAGCCTGCAAACGCAGGCATGTGCCTTTGACGGAATCGAACCCGGGACCCTTCAGTCTGCAGGCCGATGCTCTATCCACTAAGCCAAGCTGGCTGGGGCTCCTCTCTGTTCTTGATAATAAATCACATGGTCTCTGATTAGTTCATGAAGAATAATGTGACACATAGGATCCCTTTTAGGTGGAAAAAAGGGGATGGTAGCCAAGAGAATTGGACTTAATATTTTCACTAAGTCTCGGGTGGATATGACCACAGGAAACTTGTTAACTGGCCAGGTTGAGTGTCTGAATTGTTCACCAGTTACAGTTGGGCAAGTCTGACTAGGCTAAGCGGATCATTAATTTGACCTAATTTGGCGTATATTTCCTTCTGTACTTAGAGGTCAGAGCAACAATAGTGTAAATGAAATTATAGTAAAAAAAAAGATTTTAGGGCCTAAGCTGGCATGTTCTAGGAACTTAATTTTCTGGCTTTGCATAGTGAGCTGCCTCGGATTTCTGCAGAATTCCTTCTGCTTCACAGTTAAGCAAGTCTCCTTACCTCTTGGTAGTAGAAACTGATTTGAACATTTTAAAGCCATGTGGCATTCGATGGACTCCTGGTTGTTTCTAGTTGTGGCTGCTAAAGAAACCCTTTCATAGGAAGTATTTGTGTAAGAAAGTGCTGGGAGGCAAAGTGAGACCATCCGGAAGTGATTCATATTATTGGGGCTGTTTATTTAATGTGTGGCTTGGTTGCCTAGCGACTATCTTTGAGCAAGCGGAGGGAAGCCACACTTCTGCGAGGTCCCGTTGCCTACCTGACCAAATCAGGACTCTGCGTCTTGATTTTTCTTCTGGAAGAGCCCCTGGTAATCTGATTGATGCCCGTGCTTTCACAGCGTGTGAATCAAAAACTCTTCAACATGCAAATGAGCCGAAACCGGTTTGGCTCAGTGGATTGAGCATCGGCCCGGGGACTGAAAGGTCCCAGGTTCGATTCCGGTCAAGGGCATGTACCTTGGTTGCAGGCACATCCCCAGTCGGAGGTGTGCAGGAGGCGGCTGAACGATGTTTCTAACTCTCTATCTCTCTCTCCCTTCCTCTCTGTAAAAAATCAATAAAATAGATAAAAAACAACAACAACAAAAAACAAAAAAAAACCCATACAAATGAAAGATCTGGTTACTAGTTTATTTTAAAGAGAGTTTAGTTGCTTAAGCTTGAATGTGTGTGTGTTTTTTTTAAATTTTTTGCTTATAATGTTGGGAAAAATTAATTTATTTTTCAATAAGGCATTTTATTTTAGAAACCTTCATACTTCAAGTAAACCAAAAAGCGCCCCCACCCCCAAATCCAAAAACCCAATCCTGCCATTTGTGCCAGTGTCAGTATTCTCTTCCCTGTCTTCAGCACTGTTATCACCGTGTCATTTATTAAGCACTTCTTAGTGCTGGGCACTGTGCTAAGCACTGTATACGCATCGTCTACTGAGCTATTGAAGTTCTGGGAGGCGCTTATTCTTATCTGCATTTAACAGAAAAGAAAGCAAAGCTCAGAGAAGCGGACGCGCCCGGCTAGTAAGTGGTTGATCCAGATTTCAGGTTTGGCGAGGACTCCACAGTCCCCTTCGGCGCTACGTCTGCTTCTAAAAATAATGATGACAGTGGTTAACAGAATGATGATGTAGTCATTTACATGCAGCATTACTGTGAGAGGGGCATTATTTTTATTTATTTTACGTTTTCATTTCTTCAGTTTCTTCTGTCTTTTTTTTTTTTTTAATATATTTTATTGATTTTTTACAGAGAGGAAGGGGGAGGAATAGAGAGTTAGAAACATCGATCAGCTGCCTCCTACACGCCCCCTACTGGGGATGTGCCTGCAACGAAGGTACATGCCCTTGACCGGAATCGAACCTGGGACCCTTCAGTCCACAGGCCGATGCTCTATCCACTGAGCCAAACCGGTTCTGGCTCTTCTGTCTTATTTTAATTTTTTTCCCCTGTGCAACCTCCTCTTCTGGCTTAGGAACAACCTGCTCTTTTTCAGTTAAGGATCATCTCTCTTTTATTTTTTAATATATTTTTATTGATTTCAGAGAAGAAGGGAGAAGGAGAGAGAAACATGAATGATGAGAGAGAGTCATGGATTGGCTGCCTCCTGCACGCCCCACACTGGCATGGAACCCGCAACCTGGGCATGTGCCCTGATCGGGAATCGAACCATGACCTCCTGGTTCATGGGTTTATAGGTTGACACTCAACCATTGAGCCACTTTGGCCAGGCGGCATTATTTTTATTTTAAAGAGGGAAAAGAATGAGTATCACTTGTCTCAAGGTCATGGAACTACCTGTGGAATTCAAGCCCCAGGTCTGTGTGACACCAGCGCCTAGTGCTGTCACCTCTGTGGGCACTGACAGTCTTCCACCTGCCACTCCGACTGTGTGAGGCCGAGTCTCCGATTTCTGTGTCTTTGTGTCTAACTAGATTGTTGGACTTTGTCATATACTTTTTTTAAAAAAAATTCACTCAGAGCTAAAGACAGCGATAGGCTTACTACCTGAGTCGAAGTTCAGTGTTTGTTGATTGGTGAAAGATTTGTGCATCCGTGCTTATAAGAAATACAGGTAACGTAAAATCTAAGTGATTTCTACGGGCATCTAGAAACATGGTAATTGGCCTCTGATGAATGTGTATATTTCACGTTGTTGACGTAGCTTCTGCTCACCGAGACGGTCTCCATGGAAGGGGAAGTGGATGCAGTAGAGGTTATATAGTTACATACAGTGACTTGGGGGTGGGGATGGGGGCTGCAGAGTTCCCGATTGGTTTTCTTTCTCATAACCTGGTATCTGCTTTTGATTCAGTTTAGAAAGGCTTTCCTTCTTGCCCTACCCAGTTTGGCTCAGTGCATGGAGCGTCGGCCTGCGGTCCAAAGGGTCCTGGGTTTGATTCCGGTCAAGGGCATGTACCTCAGTTGCAGGCTCTTCCCTGGCCTGGGCCCTGGTCGGGGCACGTGCAGGGGACAACCAATCAATGTGCTTCTCTCCCATCGATGTTTCTCTGTGTCTTTTCCTCTCTCTTCCACTCTCTCTAAAAATAAATGGAAAAATGTACTTGGGTGAGGATTTAGGAAAAAAAGAAAAAAAGAAAAGCTTTCCTTTTTCCCAATTGCTTGTGTTTTTTGTTTTTGTTTTTTTTTAAGTTTATGTGTGTGTGTGTGTGTGTGTGTGTGTGTGCGTGCGTGTGTGTGTGTTTAATAATGACCGCATGCAGACAGGAGTGGCAAATTGCATTGGAAATTGCCTTGGATCGTTTGTCGAGATCTGTATTTTTTGGTGTTGTGGGTGGAGGGAAGGCCTGTCTGAAGGCCTCTATTTCTTCTTTGCTCAGAATACCTTCCTGTTGACTCATTGGAAATCATAACGAAAAGCAGAAGGGAGCATTAGAGAGGCAGCTGCCAGCCCAGGGTGTGGCTTCTGTTAGGGCAGATGCTTGGGGACTGAGAGAACGCCGGTTTTCAGAAAAAGTGTGAGACTTTGTAGAAGAAGCAAATACTGTTATTGTGATATAAATAGAACGTATCAGTCTGTTGCTAAAGGCCATTAATTAGCAACATAGAAAACTAAAAGTATTTTTTTGAATAGGACTAATAAGTGTTCCTAGAAACTGAAGCAGGAGGAACTGAAGTATAAAAGGAGGGAATGGGGCGAAAGTAGCCGTCTGTAGAGGTTGTACTAGTTGGCATGTACCTCAGTAATAAATGAGGGCTGTTTTCTCCATAATCTCATCAACTTACGAGTATTAGTTTTTTAAAAAAATATATTTGTGAATTTTATAGGTGAAAGTAGTATTTCGTGGAAGTTTTACTTTCAGATGGTTGAATTCGGAGTGAGGCTGAGCCTCTTTCCATGTGATGAAAAGCCATCTGTAGTTCCTTCTCTGTCCATTGTTTCGGCAGAGCCCTTTGCATACATAGAAAAAGAGGTCTTTTCTTACCGATTTGTAAGGGGTCTCTATCTCTGGAGGATGCTGACCCCTTGGATGCCATATGCGTAGTAGATAATTGTTCCAGTTTGTTCTTTAACTTTCGACTTTAAAGTTTTAAAATAGTTTAGAATTTTAAAGCTCTTCGTTATTTTTAGCCTTTGGGATCTATGTTACTTGTAGAGAGTTCTTATCTATACCGAGACTTTACAAAAACATTCCCCCGTACTTTCTTCTAGCATTTTTAGTATATAAAGAGTTTTAACATTTGATCCATTTGGAATTTATGTTGGTGTGAGGAGTGAAGTAGAGATTTTGCTTTCTCTCTCCCCTCCCCCCCATATGAGATTTGGATAATATTTTAAATGGTGAGCATTAGCTCTCTTATGAATGTGCTCTGAGTTTGCCATACTCTCTAGTCTATGAATCGAGACCTTAATTCTTTTCAGGACAAGGCAGCTGCAATTGTAGAGGTTTTTGAAACATATGGCATACATTTCCTTTTAGAGAAACTGACTAGAATTTTCCAGAGTGTTTTCAAGCAAGATGTATTGTGATGTTACAAAGCTGAATAGTATATATTGAAGTTGGCATTGAGAGGATAGGTTTCAAGAATTTATTTAAAAAAAAAACTTTAAAAAATATTTTTATTGATTTCAGAGAGGAAGGGAGAGGGTGAGAGAGAGAGAGAAACATCAAGGATGAGAGAGAATCATTGATCGAGTGCCTCCTGCACG
>NW_006295053.1:906774-918810 GCF_000327345.1 Myotis davidii | reverse complement strand
TGGAACTGTGACCTCCTGATTCAAAGATTGATGTTCAACCGCTGAGCCACACTGGCCAGGCTATTTATTTTTGTTGATTGATTTGAGAGAGAGAGAGGGAGAGGAAGTGAGGGAGAGAGAGAAACACTGATTTTGTTTTCCATTTATGCTTTTATTTGTTGCTTCCTGTATGTGCCCTGACCAAGACCGAACCGGAAATCTTGGCTTAGTGGGATGATGCTCTGACTACCTGAGTTATACTGGTCAGGAAGGGAGCAGGTTTTAGATCAGTGATGGCAAACCTATGACACGCGTGTCAGAGGTGACACGCAATCTCATTTTTTTGGTTGATTTTTCTTTGTTAAATGGCATTTAAATATAGAAAATAAATACCAAAAATATAAGTCTTTGTTTTGCTATGGTTGCAAATATCAAAAAATTTCTATGTGACACGGCACCAGAGTTGAGTTAGGGTTTTTCAAAATGCTGATATACTGAGCTCAAAAGGTTCTCCATCACTGTTTTAGATTAACCGCTTGCACATGTGTACTGTGCAGAGGTGAACAGACTGGCCAAGCTAACAGAATCCATTCTTTGAGTTGGGATTTGAATACTGGCTGACTTTCTGCATCAGTCTTTTTGATGTGTATTCTATTAATGAGGGTTTGACATCAGGGAAGAAAGGACTTAGTGGTCAAATAAGTTTCAGAAATACCGGATTAAGCCCAGTTAAACAGATTGTTTAACCTGTGGAAATTTAGATTTTTTTATCATAGGCTGCTAGTTCTGAGTCTCCAAGGAAGAGGGGAGTGTAAGACTCGTTCTCACAGATCATCTTTCTTAGGACTGGTGTTCCAGGGTACCCTAGTTTGGGAAATACTTTTCTCGTCAGAGTAATGGATTTGAGGGACTATTTCAAGTAAGAGTTTGAGACACGTTCATGGCCAGTTCTCACTTGTTTTATGTTTTATTTGTAGTTTCTTTCCATTCTCCATTGAGTTCTTATATTCTTGGCTTATAGAGCTTAAATTAAAGCCATTATTGTGCTAATTGTACAGGTATAATTGCCAAACTGTTGCAGGATCTTAAAGGCATTGTAAAGAACAGGAATACATTTTTTTTTAAAGTGGGGGCGGGGGGGGGGAGGGTGCAAATGTACTGATTATAAAAAAGGAAAAGAAGATCATCACAGATTTTAGTCTAGTGAACTAGTCTCTGGCAAGATTTCATGGCATATGATGAAGTGGACGGCTTATGGGCACTGAGGGGGAAAAGAAGTGATGTGTAGAGGTCAACCAGGACTTCCTGTAAAGGCTTTGTCATAGTAACGTCATTTCCCTTTGGACAGGGTCACCGGATTGGTGACTCAGGGGAACACAGCAATGTCTAGATTTCAGTAGGGACTTTGAAAGTATGGCCTGTAATACTTTTGCAGGCAGGTCGGGTGAATGTGGACTAGGTTGTAATGTAATTAAAACTTATCGCCAGCTGAACAATAACCCATATTCAAAAAGAGCCGCAGGATGGGGAGTGGCTGTAAGTGGGGGGTAGGGTTTCTTCTTCCGGCGGTGAAAATCTCCTGGAATTAGATAGTCATGGTGGTTGCGCAACTTTGTGACTATACTAAACACCACTGCGTTTCACACTTAAAAATGGTGCAAATTTGTTATATGAATTTTATCTCAATAGAAAAAGGTGCTGCTAGATTTTTAATTCGAAGAAAGCTCTTTAGGGCATGTTTCATAGAAAACATTTTTAGTGGGACCTAAGAATGCATAAATGATGTGTTGATCGCACTTGAGCTTGACTTGTTGCTTGAAGGATGTTTATTTTTGTTTTATTTATTTTATTTTATTTTTTGGTTAACCTTCCCCTGAGGATGTTTTTCCATTGCTTTTCAGAGAGAGAGAGAGTGAAAGGGAAAGATGGAGGAAGGGAGAAAAGAGAAGGGGGCGGGGAGAGAGAGTGAAAGAAAGAAACATCAGTGTAAGAGAGATACATAGATTGGTTGCCTCCTGCATGCACCCCGACTGGGAGTGGGGAGCAAACCTGAAACCCAGTTATGGTGCCCTTGACTGGAAATGGAACCCGCAGCCCTTGGGTGCGCAGGCCAACACTCTAATGACTGAGTCACACCAGCCAGGGCCTTGAGGGATGTTTAATTTAATACACTGCCTGACAAGTTCTGCTTTCAAAATACCTTGAGTCTACTAGTGGTAAGTGTGAAGTCCTACATTGGGGTTCAAAAAATGGAGTGTCTAAGTACAAGATAGAGAAGTAGCATTCATGGGAAAATAAAATAAAATGAGACAAATCTGAGATGTGTATTAACTCATTAACAGAAATGTGGAGAGCCCTGGCCGGTGTGGCTCAGTGGATAGAGCGTTGGCCTGCGAACTGAAAGGTCCCAGGTTCACTTCCGATCAAGGGCACCTGCCCGGGTTGTGGGCTCGATCTCCAGTGGGGGACTTGCAGGAGGCAGGCGACTAATGATTCTCTCTCTCATCATTGATGTTTCTCTCTCTCTCTCCCTCTTCCTTCCTCTCTGAAATCAATACAAAAATATTTAAAAAAAGAAAAGTGGAGAATGCAGCAAGGGAAGCGAGAGAGGGTTCTGTTGGCCTCTGGGCTGATCAGAGGCTCCCTGAAGCTGCCTGTGGTGGGAGGCGTGTTTTAAGAGGGACCTTGATCATCTAGAGCAGGGATGGCAGCTATGTGGTGGGATTCTTCCACACCCACGGCTGGGAGTGGTTCCTCAGGTGGGTGTGGGTCCACTAGTTGAGTTGGTTATTGCTGCAGGACTAGAGCATGCTGGGTGAGCATGACCAGGGTAATAAAAGCTCTATACATTCTGATGGGTGAGGGATAATGGAAAGGAATGAGATTACGTAACACAGAAACAAGATTCAGAGGGAATATCTATAATGATAAAAGCGTAATATGCAAATCGACCGAACAGCAGAACAACCTCTAGAAGACCACACTATGACACCCACTGCTCCAGGCCAGCCAAGGCGGGTGTGATGCAATTGGTGGGGGCTGGGCCATTGCCCCATGATAACCATGCAGAGGGAGGCCCAGGCCACTGACTGGGGGGCTGTGGCCTCCCTCTGTGGGGTGATTGATCTCGGGGCTCCCGGACTGTGAGAGGGCACAGGCCGGGTTGAGGGATTCCCCCCCGCCCCCATGCAGAATCTCATGCACCAGGCCTCTAGTAGAAACAGAATCTCAGTTCAGTCTGTCAGCCTGTATAGTAATTCATTCAGCTGTCTGGGGATTAAGCCTGCAACCCGGGCCTGTGCCCTTGACTGGAATCGAACCTGGGACCCTTCAGTCCACAGGCCAACTCTCTATCCACTAAGCCAAACCGGCTAGGGCTGTGCTCACATTATTAAAAAATTCCTGGAAAATGGAAGAGGGATTCAGTTTATCATGTTTGGTGTCAGAGGAACAGAACTAGGCAAGGGAGATCTGCCTAATAGGAGGAGGAACTTTATAACAACAAGAAAATTCTTAAAAATAAAAGTCCCCAAAAGTGCTTTGGAAAAATCCATGTTGCAGGTTTTTAAGCGTAGACTGTATAACAGTTAATGGAAGATTATGTTCTGACCCAAGTACTTTCTCTTGTTACTTAAAACAATTTTTATTTTCATTTCCTGTTTTACCCTTAAAAAAGTATTTTTGTTTTGAATGGCTTGATAATATTCCATTGCTCATTCTCTATTTTTTTTTTCTTTTCTCTGACATGGGGCTAATGAAGTTGGAGAAAACACTTTCAATGAAATAAAACGGGTAACCCACAGTTCTGAGCTCCCCCATGTTCAGGACCTTCTGGGGAAATGGAGAAGATGTGAAAGTGTGGCCCAGTCCTGCCCTTAGGGGGCTTATGGATGGATTGGGCAGACAGGGCGTAACCATTTGAAAAGTTACTCAACATCAGAGGATGAGAGGTCTAACTGATGCCAAGGGAACTGTGCTGTAAATGTGCGAGAGTTTAGATGAGGGAAGATTACCTTACGGCCGGGTTTGGCAGGATGAGCTGAAATGGTGTGGGAGAGAAGGAAAGCCCACGCACACAGATATTTGTCTTATTCTCTTGCGTTTCTTCAGGGTTGAGACCGTCTTTTCGTACTTCTTGGTCTCCACGCCTCCTTCCACAGTGCTTTCCCACAAAGCGGATTAGGTGCTCAGGGATATTGCTCAGTTGAATTGGTGCAGAGTGTGGGGAGGTCATGAGGGGGTCGTGGTGGTGAAGAGAATGTCAGTATTGTGCCTCGGAGAGCTTAAGGGAATTTCTTTTTCTTTGATTATTTGGTGACCATGGAGACCAGAAACAGTGTGTGTCATTCAGTAGTTATTTGTAGAGCACCACGCTGCAAAGGTAAATCGGGAAACGATTCCACCCTTATGTATTTAAATCACCCTTATGTATTTAAATAACTGCGTTAAGTGGTAAGGACATACAAAGTGCCACAGGAAAGGTGACAGGAAGTTTGGAGGAAAAAGAGACTATTTCCAATGGTAGATCGTGGAAGAGTTCGTGGAGGAGGTGACTTCTTTTTTTTTTTTAATGTCTTTTGTAGAGTTTTTCCTTTTTTCAAAAAATTATTTTTTTAAAATCCTCTCCTGAGGACATTTTTCCATTGATTTTTAGAGAGAGTGGAAGGGAGGGGGAGAGACAGAGAGAAACATCAATGTGAGAGAGACACTTCTATTGGTTGCCTTCTGCACGTGCCCGGACCAGGGCCCCAGCTTGGGAGGAATCTGTAGCCGAGGTACACGCCCTTGACTGGAATTGATCCCGGGACCCTTCAGTCCACCCGCCGACACTCTACCCACTGAGCCAAACCAGCTAGGGTGAGGAGGTGACTTTTGAGAGTAACATTTGAATTGTCTGAGATGGATGAGGCTGATGAAAACTTTTAGCCAAATCTTTTTTTTTTTTAATGTATATATTTTTATTGCTTTCAGAGGGGAAGGGAGAGGGAGAGAGAGATAGAAACATCAATGATGAGAGAGAATTATTGATGGGCTTCCTCCTGCACACCCCACACTGGGGATCGAGCCTGCAACCTGGGCATGTGCCCTCACTGGGAATCGAACCGTGACCTCCTGGTTGATACAAATTTATCCCATCTCATTTAACATACCATCTTGACCTCCTCCCTTGTGGCAGTGGGAGAATTATCTTCCTTCCTAAGACTTAGCCTTCCATCTGTGGTCTGGATCCTCTCTCTCTCTCTCTCTCTCTCTCTCTCTCTCTCTCTCTCTTTTGTCTTCTAGGGTTCCTATTCAGTATTAGTTTCTTAACTATCATTTGCCTATTTTCCGTTTACATGCTATTTTACATACATATTTTCCATAGACATGCTCACCCATTTAAGATGTACTCCCTTAGCACTAGACCTCACTGTGATTATTGTCCCTTCTTTTTTCCTTCAGGGAAAACTTGTCTTTTACTGCCTGCACCCTCACTTCCTTACCTTAGCTCCTGTGGGTGTGACTCATGAGCCTTCCTCTCTCCCACTGCAATTTCTCTCCCTGATATCACCCATGACCTCATTGCTGTAGCCACTGGAAAGTTTCAGTACTTTCTTCATCTCAGCAGCATATGACACTCTTGTCTGTTCACTGCATGAAATTTTCCTCCTTTTCACTGGGTAGCTTTTTGAATTTTGACCGTGGAAATACATTACCTGCCTAAGAAAATGAATTCAGGTAGCACCTCCTGCAGGAAGCTTACCTAGATACCCAATCTTGTTCCTACAGCACCCCCCACAATGTACCTTTATTATAGCTTTTTTTTTATTATTAATATAAGTGCCTTAGACTTTTCCTTAATGTACTGTGAGCCTCAGAGGGCAAGGACCATGTCTTTGATGAGTATCATAGTTAACCCCTCCTCCCGTATGTTCTTACTAATTACCAGATCTGAAAATGGAATTTTGGACATAGCACTTGCTCTACAGGCTCTCCCTGTTCCCTTGGGCCCCAGCAGCTGCCAGTAGGCAGTGACCCAGAGAACTGCTTTCGCAAAGAAATATGTACCTGTCTTTCGCCTTGTGGAGGACTCACCTGGTTCTTTCCTCCC
This sequence comes from Myotis davidii, assembly GCF_000327345.1. Taxonomy (NCBI): domain Eukaryota; kingdom Metazoa; phylum Chordata; class Mammalia; order Chiroptera; family Vespertilionidae; genus Myotis; species Myotis davidii. Next base: position 912,740 of record NW_006295053.1, on the reverse strand, counting down.
ATGCTGCGCACAACCAGCGGTGATTAGACCAGGGATGGCGAACCTGTGACACGCGTGTCAGAGGTGACACGTGAACTCATTTTTCTGGTTGACTTTTCTTTGTTAAATGGCATTTAAATATATAAAATAAATATCAAAAATATAAATCTTCGTTTTACTATGGTTGCAAATATCAAAAAATTTCTGTATGTGACACGGCACCAGAGTTAAGTTAGGGTTTTCCAAAATGCTGACACACTGAGCTCAAAAGGTTCGCCATCACTGGATTAGACTGTAGCTCCCGAGGCTTAGCCGTCATCAAGGTGTAACTCAATTTGAAGATTAAAAAATTGAGTTTTTTAATCTTCACACACACACACACACACACACACACACACACCACACATATCCTATATAATAAAAGGTTAATATGCGCCCTGACCGATTTGGCTCAGTGGATAGAGCGCCGTCCTGCAGACTGAAAGGTCCCGGGTTCGATTCTGGTCAAGGGCATGTGCCTTGGATGCGGTCACATCCCCTGTGGGGAGTGTGCAGGATACAGCTGATCGATGTTTCTCTCTCATTAATGTTTCTAACTATCTCTCTCCCTTCCTCTCTGTAAATATTTTGAATGTGCTAGGATTATTTAAAAAAATTTTTTTTTATTGATTTCAGAGAGAGGGAGGGAGAGGAAAGGAGAGGGAGCGAGAGCTAGAAACATCAAGCTGATGAGAGAGAATCATGGATCAGCTACCTCCTGCACACCCCCTAACTGGGGATTGAGCCAGCAACTTAGGAATTGAAACTGATTCATAGGTCAACACTCAACCACTGAGCCACGCCAGCTAGGCTTGAAGATTTTTTTGTCCTTTAAGGTTCAAAGATCCTTCTTGCTTCATGATAATGTGTTAAAGTAGAGCTGGATGAATAGGGAGCTCAAACATGGTAATGTTTCACTAGGCTCTGCATCTGAAGGCTCGGTCTGGGAGTAGTTAGCCCAGGGAACTTGAAAAGAGTTTCCTTGAAGTATAATTTTCACGCCATAAAATTCTCCCATTTTTCATGTACAACTTAATGATTTTTAGTAAATTTACTAGGTGGTGCAACTGTCATCATAGCCTAGTTTCCATCACCCCAGTGGACTCTTTAGAATTATGATAACAATTAGACATTTAATTTTGGCAAGTAGACTTGACATACCATATCAAATTCAAAGACTGACATGATTTCCTCGGGGAAGGGTCTGCATTAGGTATCAAAAAACACAGCACTTCAATAAGCTAACTTCAGAAGAAACAAGTTTCCCTTCTGTTTCTCACTTATTACTATAGCCGTTCCCATTGGTATGAGGTATACTCAGAAGTTTCATTTAAAACAGATACTATCAAGATGTCTCATTTTGCTGACGTGGCTTGGGAAACAAGCCCATATCATTTCTTGCCTGGATCACTGAAGCTAGTACTTTCTCAGCTCTTACTGGTCCTTCCTCCTAATCCATACTGATTGGGGTGACCCTTTAAATCAGATTCCATCATTTCATTCCTGTTTCAGATCCCTCAAAGGGTCTGCACATTCTCCTCCCTCCATACCCCCCCTTCTCTCTCTCTCTCTCTCTCTCTCTCTCTCTCTCTCTCTCTCTCTCACACACACACACACACACACAGAGTCCTCGGTGCCATTTTCTCTGGGAAACCAGCTCTAATGCCCCCTCCCCCCCATATGGCCAGGAATGCTTTATTGAATACTCCACATTCCTTTCCCTCAAGGCGCGTCCTATCACACTGTATTGAAATCGCTAGGCTGTTCCCATGCCTAGATGTCCTACTTGCGAGGAAAGATGGCCCAGCTTGGGGGTGGGGGGTTGGCAGCGAGTAACCCTGCCAATTTGAGGCATTGGCCCTGCACCCTGGGCGTGGCAGCAGGGTGGGGCTCCTGGAGGAACCGAATGTCAGTGGTTTGGAGTGGTCAGTTCCGGCATCGGCAGGTTCCCCTTCCGTATTGCAGAGCTGGGAAACCGCCGAAGTCATGTGCTCCGCAGAACTCGTTGGGCTGGTTTCCTCTTCACAGACCCGAATTCACACTGATTCTGTTCCCCAAGTGCTCTGGGCCTGGCCTTGCTTTAGGCTCACCACGGTGGAGTTCCCCAAAGAGTCATTTCTTTGTCTCCCTGAGCGGCGGAATGGGTAGGGCCAAGTCTGCGTGCTCCCTTTGAAAATTGTCATCAGCGGGACGAGGTAGACAGGTATTATTACGCAAGTTACTGGGTGTTAGACTCAGGAGTAGGTTTGACTTCTGGGACCTGGCAGGCTCACACACACACACACTCGCATACACATACCCAGATGCAGGGCTGTCATCACTGAGAGCCTGCTGGCGCTTGTGTGCCTTAGCTCAGCTAATCTTTACAATAATCTCATGGGAATCGGTGCCGCCCCTAATCCTGTCTTACAGACAGAAAACCGGAGCTCGGAGAGGCTGGCTGGCTGGCTGGCATTCTTGCTCATTCTCATTTCCTTCCCTCTTTTCTCAAAGAAGAAGTGGGCATGTTCCCTACCATCGCTGGCTGTAGGCTCTTACTTAATTTTGTTCTTTATTTCTTGTGTCTTTAGTCCCTCCTTCACTTGTTCTCTTCTTGCAGGCTTCAAATGAGTCTTCTTCAGTTTCTTGTGTCTTTAGTCCCTCCTTCACTTGTTTTCTTGCAGGCTTCAAATTAGTCTTCTTCAGAGAGGGAGGGAGGGAGAGAGAGAGAGAGAGAGAGAGAGAGAGAGAGAGAGAGAGAGACTCTAAGACAGACACTCCTTCCTTGGACATACCCCCTCTTAAGACTAACCTTTTCTTTCCTTCTTAAACCTCTTGAAATCAAGAAGTCTACATTTGCCCTAGCTCAAGCATGTCAAACTTGCGGCCCACGGGCCACATACTTCATTTATTTGTCCTGTGTTAGCCTTTGAGTTTGACATGCTTGCCCCTGTTGTGGGTTTGGTCCCCAGTAGGGGGCGTGCAGGAGGCAGCCGATCCATGATTCTCATCATTGAGGTTTCTCTCTCCCTCCCCCTTCCTCTCTGAAATCAATGAAAATAAGAAATAAAAAAGTGGAATCAAGGACATTAAAAAAAAATGAAGTCCACATTTGCTAGTTCCCCACTGCTAGTGACTTTTCTAGTTACAGTAATCTGACGCCTTCGCCTCACTCCACTGAGACGCCCCGCATTGGGCTCACAGGTGACATTCTCCCTCATGTACCATGTCCTTTTCTCCTTGCCACCCATCTTTCTACCGCATTTGAAGTTGGCGACCTCTTCCAGCTTCCTGAACAGTTTTCCTTCCTTGATTGCTGTCATGTGATTCTCTCGTGGTTTTCATTTTTAAAAAAATATATTTTATTGATTTCTTACAGAGAGGAAGGGGGAGGGATAGAGAGTTAGAAACATTGATGAAAGAGAAGCATAAATCAGCTGCCTCCTGCACACCCCCTACTGAGGATGTGCCCGCAACCAAGGTACATGCCCTTGACCGGAATCGAACCTGGGACCCTCCAGTCCGCAGGCTGACGCTCTATCCACCGAGCCAAACCGGTTAGGGCTCGTGGTTTTCATTTTATTATAGTGACTTTTCTTTCTGTGCATTTGCCTCTTAAAAGTCATTGTTTTCTTTCTTTAAAAAATATATGTTTATTGATTTTAGAGTGGAAGGGAGAGGGAGAGAGAAATAGGAACATGAATGATGAGAATCATTGGTCAGCTGCCTCCTGCACGCCCCCTACTGGGGATTGAGCCCACAATCCTGGCATATGCCCTTGACTGGAATCAAACCTGGACCCTTCAGTCCGCAGGTGGACGCTCTCTCCACTGAGCCAAACCGGCCAGGGCAAACTAGTCATTGTGTTCTGAGGCGCAGTCCTTGACCATTTCTATTTCTGTGCAATCTGGGTCTCTGGCGAGCTCACCCCACTCATGGTCCCATTTTTCAAACTTGGGTTTCCAACCTGGTCTTCCTGAGTTCAGACTTACAGTTCCAACTGCCTGCAGGATATCACTACCCTTCCCCCCTTCTCCCCCTTGCATTTCAACCTGGACATGTTTCAGGCATGAATTTAGCATCCTGGCCTGCTTCTCCTGGTGTCCCCAGCCTTGTTTCATGGCATCATTGCTTATTTAGTCATCCATGCCGCAAGTCGCCAAATCATCGTTTAAAAATAAAACAACCTTTTCCCTTTTATAGAAGTTTCTGCAAATTCACTATAGAGGGTGCATGCTGCCAGATTTTCTCTGGAACTGTGAGTGTGAGAATGTGGGGTTTTCCCACATAAGGAATGGTAATACACTGCTATTATTCTTTTTTATCTTTGCCAGTCTGATAGCTGAAAACGGTGTTACTGTTACTTTCATTTGCATTTCTTTGATTAATAGTGAGTTTACAAATATTTCCTGTTATTACTGACCATTTACTAGTATTTTTGTTAATCCTCACTTGAGGATATTTTTCCCCATTGATATTCAGAGAGAGTGAAAGTGGGGTGTGTGAGAGAGACACATAGATTGGTTGCCTCCTCACTCAGCCCCACCAGGGCTGGGGATCAAACCCAGGTACATGCCTTTGACCAGGAATTGAACCCAAAGACCCTTTGGTCCACAGGCTGATGCTCTAACCACTGAGCATACCAGCCAGGGCACGGACCCTTTATAGCCTTTTTGTATTTCTAACCCATTTTTACTAGGGAAATATTTGTTATTTTATTTATTTCAAACATTTATGTAGAATATGAAGATTATAGGAGATTATTATTCCTCTGTTATATGTTACAAATTTATCCTCTGGTTTATTTCTCTGTTTGATTTAAAAAATATATTTTTATTGATTTCAGAAAGGAAGGGGGAAGGGAGAGTTAGAAACATCAATGATGAGAGAGAATCATCAATTGGCTGCCTCCTGCACACCCCGATTGAGCCAGCAACCCGGGCATGTGCCCTTGACCAGAATCGAACCCGGGACCCTTCAGTCCTCAGGCCAATGCTCTATCCACTGAGCCACACCGGCTAGGGCTCCATTTGATTTTTTAAAATTGATTTTTATAGAAGTTTAACTGCTTTTTGTGTAGCCAATTGTTTCCCTTTCCTTTGTGATTTCTACCTCCATGGTTTTGTTTGGAAAAGCCTTTCCCATTTCAGGATTGTACAACCATTCATCTGTATTTTTTCCTTTCTTTTTTATTTTTAAAATCTCTTCTCCATTTGGTGATTAATGTCAGTAGTGAAATGTGAGGTCAGGAGCTCACTTTGTTTTTTTGTTCTTTTCCGGTCGTCAGTAAAGGCTGCATCTTCCCCGATGCCCTTCTCACCCCAGCCCCAGCTATCTAAGATCTGCAAAGAGGCTCCTCTCCTCTGTGATTAGTCACCATTTCTCTTTCTCTTTCCATCATTATACCAGTTCAAGACCTCATTCTCTCTCACCTAGATTCCTGAAACAGTTGCCTAATATTTCTCTCTTGAATCTTGTCTTCCATGTTGTCGTCCTAGTTACTGTTCTAAAGTCTCAGTTCTGACCCAGCCACTCCTTTTTATTAATGTATTTAGTGAAAAATTTTAAGTTATAGTTGGCCAAGTCATTCTTTTTTTCAATTTACTTTTTATTTATTGACTGATTTTATTTTACTTTTTTTTTAAAGTATATTTTATTGATTTTTTACAGAGAGGAAGGGGGAGGGATAGAGAGTTAGAAACATCGATGAGAGAGAAACATCAATCAGCTGCTTCCTGCACACCCCCTACTGGGGATGTGCCCGCAACCAAGGTCCATGCCCTTGACCGGAATCCAACCTGGGACCCTTGATTCCGCAGGCCGACGCTCTATCCACTGAGCCAAACCGGCTAGGGCTTTTCTTCTTTCTTAAATCAATCTTTGTAATTCCCTCTTGTGTACTGATTATTTTCTATGTGATATCTTGGACCATTATGTTTTTAAAGTATATTAGGTATATGGTCACTCTA
>NW_006295053.1:903647-906667 GCF_000327345.1 Myotis davidii | reverse complement strand
TTGCCTGCAGATTAGATACCAGGCTCCAGACAGCTCTATCCCCACTGAGTCCTCCAGCAGGATGCTTTGTCATTCCCTAAATATGCCATTTGTGTTCATGCCTTTGGGCCCTTTGCTTATGCCCTTTATCTGAAACATCTCCTTTTCCCATTGTTTACCTCGAACTGCAATTTACCTTACAGCCAGTTCAGCTCTCACCTCCTGTGGTGCCAGTTGGGTCCCAAGAGGGTAATCCTTTAAAGTGGGGGCAGGTATTCGGCACATTTTATAGGTGCTGCTCAGAGTGGTCCATTAAAAATGTTTCCTGAACTGCCCCAGCCGGTTTGGCTCAGTAGCATGCCTTTGGGCCCTTTGCTTATGCCCTTTATCTTAAACATCTCCTTTTCCCATTGTTTACCTCTAACTACAATTTATCTTAAAGGCAGTTCAGCTCTCATCTCCTGTGGTAGCCAGTTGGTTAAGCATCTCTGTCCCAAGAGGGTGACCTCTTTAAAGGTGGGGGTAGGTATTTGGCACATTTTATAGGTGCTGCACAAAGTGGTCCATTAAAAATGTTTCCTGAACTGCCCTTGCTGGTTTGGCTCAGTGGCTAGAGCACCGGCCTGCAGACTGAAGGGTCCCAGGTTCGATTCCAGTCAAGGGCACAGGCCTGGGTTGTGGGTTCGATCCCCAGTAGGGGGCGTACAAACGGCAGTCATTCAATGATTCTCTCTCATCATTGACGTTTCTCTCTCTCCCTCTCCCTTCCTCTCTGAAATCAATAAAAATATATTTTAAAAAATGTTTCCTGAATGGATGTGAGTAGATTTGCTTTGGAAAATTGATTTAAAATATGTATATAACAGCTTTATAAAAGCAGTCTAAATATGAAAGGGATATAAGAATTATTTATGAGGGCCTTGGCTGTGTAGCTCAGTTGATTAGAGAGTCATCCTAATATGCCAAGGTTGCAAGTTCTACCCCCAGTCAGGGCACATACAAGAATCAACAATGAATGCATGACTAAGAGGAACAACAAATCGCAGTTTCTCTCTCTGTCCCTTCCCTTTCTTCTCTCTCTCTCACAAATCAATCAATAAAAAAATAATTATGAGAATTATTATGTAATTATATGAAAGACAGGCTTTTATATGAGCACTCATTGTTCACACTAATTGTGTCTACTTCACCTGTGTTTAACATTTAATATGCTCGTCTCTTGGTGCCTGGTAGAGGAGGATGGTGAGTGAGGTCATGGACTGTGGTGTGGGACGCTTCAGAAAGTCCAGTTTCAGAACTTGAGCATTTGTTAGTGAGTGTTCAGTAGGTGGTAGCTGTCATTTTTTAATGAGGCAATGTATTGTAGCAATGGAGTTTAGGCTTTAGAATCACACCAGCTTTGGTTCAGGAGTGAGTTTAGCCTGTGTAGTGTGACTCAGTGGTTGAGCGTTGACCTATGAACCAGGAGGTCATGATTCGATTCCTGGTCAGGGCCCATTCCTGGGTCATAGGCTGGATCCCTACTTGGGGGGAGGAGGAAGGGCGGGGGGAGGGGGCGTGCAGAAGGCAGCCGATCAGCGATTCTCACCATTGATGTTTCTACCTCTCCCTCTCCCTTCCTCTCTGAAATAAATAAATATACATATATATGTTTTAAAAAGAATGAGTGTCATGATTCGATTCCTGGTCAGGGCCCATTCCTGGGTCATAGGCTGGATCCCTACTTGGGGGGAGGAGGAAGGGCGGGGGGAGGGGGCGTGCAGAAGGCAGCCGATCAGCGATTCTCACCATTGATGTTTCTACCTCTCCCTCTCCCTTCCTCTCTGAAATAAATAAAAAAAAATATATATGTTTTAAAAAGAATGAGCTTAGCCACTTACAAGCTCGGTAATTTTGGAGAGATTATTTTACTTTTAGGAGCGCATGGTTTCCGTATCGGGAAGATAAGAACAACGTTACTACTTCCCTTATGGCTTTTTGCAAGTATCAAGTGAGATAATCCATGCGAAGCATTTAGCTTCATATCTGCCATGTGGGGTTAGAGGTTATATTTTCAGTGTTACTTATGTTGAAAATGAGCCATGGAGGAGGATAAAATGTTGAAAGTTTCTGTCCCTTGCTTTGAGAGGAAGGACTAAGAACTCTTCCCTCCGTTTTCTTCAACTCTTATGAGAAATACTGTGAGAAATACAGGGGTTTTGTTGTTGTGGCTGTGGCTGTGGCTGTGGCTGAGCATCCAGGTGGGTGTGCTGATGTCATATCACCACTTGGTATGACATTCTCAGAACTTTGCTTGTAAGCGACTTATTTATTTTACATATTTTTATTGATTTCAGAGAGGAAGGGAGAGGGAGAGAGAGACAGAAACATCCATGATGAGAGAGAATCATTGATCGGCTGCCTCCCGCACAGCCCACACTGGGGATGGAGCCCACAACCCAGGCATGTGCCCTTGACCGGAATCGAACCCGGGACCCTTCAGTCCACAGGCCAATGCTTTATCCACTTGAGCCGAACCGGCTAGGGCATAAGTGACTGATTTGTTAAACATCTGTACCTGTAGAAACATTTGTACTTGAAGAAAACTGTGACACTCCCACATTGTGGTCAGAGTGATTTTCTGAAACCCAGACCTGCCCAGGTCATTCCCCTTTTAAAACCCTGCAGTGTCCCCCATATCTAGGATGAAAGAAAGGTTTCATAGCCTGACAGGCAGGCCTTGCACCATCCAGCCCACTGACTTCTTCATTTCGCCCCCCCACCCCTACCCCCGCCCCGCCCCAGCCTTCCCCTTGCACTTTACCTCCCAGTGTCAAAATGGACTGAGATAGTTTGGGAGCATTGGGGCATTAAAGAGAGAGGGAGTGGGAGGTGAGAGGGGAGTGGCGGAGTTGGTGTAGACTAGATCTTTAATGAGCTTTCCAACCGTGAGATTCTATGAATAGAAGGCAGTGTTAAACGTGAAAACTGGTAAAAAGTTGTGTGGCCAATGCTTTTTCTTTTGTGCATGAATTATTATTACTTTTTGTACTTAAATAAAA
>NW_006295053.1:884886-903575 GCF_000327345.1 Myotis davidii | reverse complement strand
CAGTTGCCCCCACACGTGCCCTACCCCCTCCTCATCCCTGACATTTAAATTCTACCTGAAAGAAAAGTCAGAAGAGGAAATTTTATTTATCATTGAATTGAGAGAATGACCAGAAAATTCTCTCGCCCATTCATATATCCAGGCAGTCTTTATTTAATAGTCGACTATGGGGCAGACAGTATGCTGGCTGCTTTAAAAGTATAACAGATTTGAAAATAAGGTTGAGTGACTATTTGATAGAACTTGAGAAAAACGGGAAATTGTTGCTTTTCCTTATTATTATTATTTTTTTGTTGTTAATATATTTTATTAATTTTTTACAGAGAGGAAGGGAGAGAGACAGAGAGTTAGAAACATCGATGAGAGAGAAACATCGACCAGCTGTCTCCTGCACATCTCCCACTGGGGATGTGCCTGCAACCCAGGTACATGCCCTTGACCGGAATCGAACCCGGGACCCTTCAGTCCGCAGGCCGACGCTCCATCCACCGAGCCAAACCGGTTTCGGCTTCCTTATTATTTTTTAAAAATCCACTGAGCCAGACTGTCTAAGGCAGTGGTCGGCAAACTCATTAGTCAATAGAGCCAAATATCAACAGTACAACGATTGAAATTTCTTTTGAGAGCCAAATTTTTTAAACTTAAACTATATAGTACTAACTGGTTTGGCTCAATGGATAGAGCGTCAGCCTGCGGACTCAAGGGTCCCAGGTTCAATTCCGGTCAAGGGCATGTCAACCCAGGTACATGCCCTTGACCGGAATCGAACCTGGGACCCTTCAGTCCGCAGGCCGACGCTCTATCCACTGAGCCAAACCGGTTTCAGCAATAAAATATATTTTTTAAAAAACTTAAACTATATAGGTAGGTACATTGTTATTAACTTAATGAGGGTACTCCTAGGGGTTAGGAAAAGCTACACTCAAGGGGCCAAAGAGCTGCAGGTGGCTCGCGAGCTGCAGTTTGCCGACCACGGGTCTAGGGCGTCACTGATTTGGGAGATCATATAGTGTTTCTTAGATGTTCTGAGAATTCTGTGACTCAAAAAAAAAGGTTTAAAATCATTGCTCTAAGTGATTTTTAGTTACATACCTTTCTGTTTGTGGAAAACATATGCAACTAAACTCTGATTTGTTGTATCTGGGGCTTCCCTGAAATCTTGCGAGAAGTGTTCGAGGGACAAAATACAGTTTTCCTTCCGTCTTTACAACCTCTTCTCCTTCTCTGAAAAGCACTGAAGAATTCATTTTTATTGCTTTCATGAGAGGTACCTTCAGTGTTTTAGCCGAGATAACTGACTATTTTGGCTAAACAAACAACCATAAAACCTTGAACCCAGAAATTCACTGTGGGTTCTGAATACTAAAGCCAGAGGACTTCGGCAATGAAACAGTTGAGATGGTGGCTTCGGTTACAAATGGCTTCCGTAGGAGTCCTTAAGGAGTAACCTAAGGACTGAGGGAACGGATCCGAGGTGCATGGGACAGTCAGGACCCGGGAGCCAGCTGGCTCTGGGGCGGCAGAGAGGAAAGTAGGGTAGAGAAGAAGGTGGCATTCATGCTGGAGAAGTTTTCCAAGTTCCCTGCCTCAGATCTGACTGGGTCAGGACAAAGTGTGTGAAATTGGATCTTTTATAAAAAAAAATATTTTTTTTATTGCTTTCAGATAGTCAGGGAGAGGGAGAGAGAGAGAAACATCAATGATGAGAGAGAATCATGGATCGGCTGCCTCCTGCAGGCCCCTTCACTGGGGAGCGAGCCCACAACCCATGCCTGTGCCCTGACCGGGAATCGAACCGCGACCTCTTGGTTGACGGTGAACTTGGATCGTAAAGGAGTGTCGCTTGTGTTCACCTTAAGCCTCTCCGAGGAGAATGGAAATTAAACGTGAATCTTCTGAGGAATGCTCAGTCCTCCCTGCCTTGTCTCAAGTCCTCCCTCCCTCTGTGCAGGTGGATGGAAGCATGCCTGGGGGAAGATCTGCCTCCCACCACGGAGCTGGAGGAGGGCCTTCGCAACGGGGTCTACCTCGCCAAACTCGGGAACTTCTTCTCTCCCAAAGTGGTGTCCCTGAAGAAGATCTACGACCGGGAGCAGACCAGATACAAGGTGAGTCCTCCCGGCGAACCGCTAACACGGCCGTGAACGTGAGAGGTTAGCATGCTTTCTCCTGTGTACGAGTTACTGAGAAATGAGTTTAAGGGTGTTTGTTCCAACAAAAGTGGAGACAATATTGCAACCTCAAGATGTAGTAGTACAAGAACTTCAGCTATTTGTATTTCTTTTTTTTAAATAGATCTCTTTATTGATTTCAGAGAGGAAGGGAGAAAGAGAGAGAGATGGAAACATCAATGATGAGAGAGAATCATTGATCGGCTGCCTCCTGCACGCCCCCTACTGGGGATCAAGCCCGCAACCCAGGCATGTGCCCTTGGCTGGAATCGAACCCGGGACCCCTCAGTCCGCAGGCTGACGCTCTATCCACTGAGCCAAGTGGGCTAGGGCTGTTTGTATTTCTGATACATTTCTTACTATGGTGGGTATCATGGTCCTTGTGAAATTTTTTTTATTTAATCCTCATCTGAGGATATTTTTCCATTGATTTTTAGAGGAAGTGGAAGAGAGAGGGAAACACAGAGAGCAATATCAGTGTGAGAGAAACACATTGATTGGTGGCCTCCTGCATGCACCCTGACCAGGGCCCTGGCGGGAGAGGAGCCTGCAACTGAGGAGCATGCCCTTGAACGGAATTGAACCTGGGACCCTTCGGTCCATAGGCCAATTCTCTATCCACTGAGCCAAACTGGCAAGGGCCTTGATGAATTTTTTATTCCTTAGAAGGTAGCAGGAAGTAACTAGGGGAACTACTTTAACTTTAACCAAGTCTTGAGATTTGTTGGCAAATTAAAAGCGTTAGCAACTTTAGGGAAAAAAGATCAACCTGTGATATTAGAGTTTAAGGTAAAGTGGGAAGGAGATCCAGTTTCAGAAAATGGAGATAAGTGAAAGGGTTTGATTCCTGTGGTCCACGGCCCTGAGAAAGAAGACTGCTTAGTTCAGGTGACAAGGACCAGAATTGGTCGTCTAAGAGATTCTGTGGGAGCCTTCCCGAGAGCTCTTATTTGAAATAAGGATGCATATAAAATAGCGGAAGATGGCAAAACCAACAGCGAATATAAGAGCAGTTGACTGTAATAATGAGCTAAGGATGAAGATGCAATCAAGAGAGATTTTTATGTTCAAATTTAAAGGGAAACAAGGAAGGTATATAGACCCTAAGCCAAAGCCAAATTAAGGTCTCAGATAGAAACCTATCTTTTCTTTTTTTAAAAAATATATTTTTATTGATTTCAGAGACAAAGAGAGAGGGAGAGGGAGAGAGAGATAGAAACATCAATGATGAGAGAGAATCATTGATCAGCTGCCTCCTACACACCCTACACTGGGGATCGAGCCCGCAACCCGGGCATGTGCCCTGACCTGAAATTGAACTGTGACCTCCTGGTTCCTAGGTCAACACTCAACCACTGAGCCACACCGGCTGGGTCTCTCTGGATAATTTTTAAATGAGAGGAGCGGAGATGTGGATCTGGCTTGTCTTGTTGGGATTGGAAAGTGAACATAATGCTATAGACAGACCTTGAATTTAAGGGGACCTTGTAAAGTTTGTCAGGGAAACTTGCAGGAGAGTTTTTATTTAGTATTGTGTCCCTATTGGCAATGTGTCTATTTTTTCAATTAAAAACATTATTTATTAAATTGATTGGGGTGACACTGGTCAACATGAACATACAGGCTTCAGGTGTGGGTTTCTATGTTACTGGATCTGTATAGTGCACCGTGTGCCCACCACCCAAAGTCAGATCTTCTCCTGTCACCTTACATAAGGACCCCCTTCTCCCCCGCCTAATGGTCTTTTATTTGTTCTAGGCGACTGGCCTGCACTTCCGGCACACGGATAACGTGATTCAGTGGTTGAATGCCATGGACGAGATTGGCTTGCCTAAGGTAACTCACGTGATGGTCATAGTTCTGGCTCAGCTCTGTCTTGGCATAAGGGTTCTCACTCTACTTATGAAAGTATTCTTTATTTTCAGTGGAATTTGTGGTGATTTTTTACAAAAGTACTTAAGATCTCTTTCTTCTGTTCCTTTTAGAAAATAGTTTTGTTCTTTTTGTTTTATATTCCTCATCCCTGCTTCACCCCACCTTAGAGAAATTCCCTGTGATATTATTGACTTCTACTACATCAAAATTGTTGTAGACTTACATTAAAATTCACATACCATGATATTCTGCCAGACACCACACGAATTTTAAAGTATATAATTCAGTGGGTTTTTATTATTACTATTATTAACAATGTTGTTTCATTAAAATTTGACTTTAGGAAATATTTTAGAAATGTTATCTTCCAGCTTCAGAATAACCAAATTTAGGGTGTTTGAAGGGCCATTTTTTAAAAAAAATATTTTTATTGATTTCAGAGAGGAAGGAAGTTGGTGAGAGAGATTGAAACATCAATGATGAGAGAATCATTGATTGGCTGCCTCCTGCATGAACCCCACTGGGGATTGAGTGGGAAACCCTGGCATGTGCCCTGACCGGGAATCGAACCAGGAACTTCTGCTTCATCAACCACTGAGCCATGCTGGCCGGGCCATCCTTGACTGTTTTGCTCAGGAGTCTGTTTAGTGCTGCTCTGAGTGAAATTGCCATCTCTAGCTACCCGGTCCCACTGGAACTCGTAAAAGCTGTGCTTGTATTATCATTCTTACAGGCATGGCATCTTTCTCTACTACCCCACCCCAATTCTTTGACCTAAGAATTCTTCTAGGAAGTTATCCCTCCACCATAATCAGACAAGCTTAAAAAGATGTATATGTAAGGATTTTTCAGCCTTGCTTATGGTAGAAAAAATTGATAGCAAACCACATGTCCCTTCACTAGGGAATTAACTGTGATGCAGACAGATACCAGTGCAGCCATAAAACAGGATGACGTTACTCTGTATTGACAAAGGAAGTTGTCTGGGATGTGCTAAGTGGAAAAATAACATAATAGGCTAAGGTTATAAGAGTTTATGTTCTGGCTAAGATGAGATCACTATTTTTGTGTAAAAATAAAGTGAATGTTCTTAGGAAAAATCTGTTAGGAAATACAGTTTTCATTTTTGTGTGATGGGATTAAGGGTTGTTTTTTTAAAAAAAAAATTTTTTTTTCTTGATGATAGAGAGTCATTGATTGGCTGCCTCCTGCATGTCCCCTACTGGGGATGGAGCCCGCAACCCAGGCATATGCCGAACCGTGATTTCCTGGTTCATAGGTCGATGCTCAACCACTGAGCCACACGGGCTAGGCTGCTTTTTTCTTTTTCTTTATACTGTTCTATAGGCTAAAATTTTGTAAACAACAACAAAAAGTGAAGGGGGGGAAAGGGAGACGTGGAGTATTAGGAAGTGCCTACAGCCGATTGTAAATGCGTAGCACAGTGCTGAACTCACTGTTGCATGAGTTAAATTCAGAGCTGAGTCTGTTGGAATGAGTTAAATTCAGAGCCGAGTCTTCGCCGAAGACAAGTTTTTGTCCTCTGTTTTTTCAGAGCAGAGTGCTGAAGCTGTCTTCCTCGCACTGGTGTGTTTGAGAATTAGGCCCCACAATGTCAGGAAATGCAGTACGTCAAATTTTGACAGCTACTTGGCTCTCTGTGCACCTGTAACTTCCTGTTCCTGTTTTTTGGGTGGTGTGCCTATTGGGCAAGATGACTTAACCTCTTTTGAATGGTACTAAGAGCCTTGTTAATACTTGCTGTTGCTAGGAGTAATATTCTTACTATAAAATGCTTTTTTGTTGTATTTTTTTTTTTTTGGTTAATCCTCTCTCGAGGATATCCTTCATTGATTTTTATAGGGAGAGTGGGAGAGAGAGGGGAACGCAGAGAGAAATATCGATGTGAGAGAAACACATTGATTGGTTGCCTCTTGCACGAGCCCTGACCAGGGCCCAGGCCTGGAGGAGCCTGCTAACTAGGTATGTGCCCTTGACCGGAATCGAACCTAGGACCCTTCCGTCGGCAGGCTGACGCTCTACCCACTGAGCCACGCTGGCCGGGCTAAAACGCCTTTTTTTTTTTTTTAATATATTTTATTGATTTTTTAACAGAGAGGAAGGGAGAGAGATAGAGAGTTAGAAATATCGATGAGAGAGAAACATCGATCAGCTGCCTCCTGCACATCTCCTACTGGGGATGTGCCCGCAACCCAGGTACATGCCCTTGACCGGAATCGAACCTGGGACCCTTCAGTCCGCAGGCCGACGCTCTATCCACTGAGCCAAACCGGTTTCGGGTAAAACGCCTTTTTAATGATTGGCTTTTATTACCTTTTTTGTTTACTAACAATAGTGCGTTGTCCTGGACCACAGTTAACAAACATGGAAACTCAAAGGCTTTCCAGGACAGCAGGGCTTTCTGGGCTGTCAGTTTTGAAATGTCCTCCCTTCATGATTTAGGTCCGGAAGACTCTGAGTAATGTAGACAGAAGACACTCAGCCTGAACATGTAGTGTTGGCCGTGGTATAAGATATGATATATGATCAACAGTACATGTTCAGTATTTACTGGGATGTCTTTCCTGATCTCTTTATATGGTACACACAGGTTAATTATAGAAACTTACTGTGATAAATTTTTGGTTCTTATCCTTCTTGACTGTTTATTATGGTTGGTACCATTGGCCACCTCCTCCATGAAATACTTTTGTTATTTTGAGTTTGATTTTTTTTAATTGTTTTTAGTCCTCTGTTTCCTTCAACTATTCTACCTTCCATATCCTACTAGTGGGCATTCCTTACGATGCAGTCCTTATTTTAGCTACTTTCTCTCATTCTCATTTCAGTTATTTTTATTATTATTATTGTTAAAATGTTTTTTATTGATTTCAGAGAAGAAGGGAGAGGGAGAGAGAGGGGATAGAAACATCAATGGTGAGAGATAATCATTGATCGGCTACTTCCTGCATGCCCCACGCTGGGGATCGAGCCCGCAACCCGGGCAGGTGTCCTGACCAGGAATCGAACTTGTGGCCTTCTGGCTGATAGGTCGATGCTCAACCACTGAGCCACACCAGCCGGGCAGTTTCAGTTATTTTGAAGACTCTTTGCTGTAAGATAAACACGGTATCTTCAAGTGGCCATTTCTCCTCGGATAGCTTTCTAGCACCTAAGATTTCTCACGTCTGAAACCAAACCTCCCTTTTCCGGCACGTGGACATCCCTCCTCTGTAATGAATGGGACCTTGTTATCATTTTCCCAGTTACCCGGGCTCCAAACCTTGGCGTCCCCTTGGCCTCCTACGCGCAGTGATTCCCCAGCCTCCCTCCTTTACTGGAAGCGCCTCTTTGATCTGCGGACACAGCCTGGCAGCGGCCTCCCTAGCTTCCATCTCCCCGCCTTTCGCTGCATCCTGTGTCTCGTCTCCAGTCAGATCTTCCCGGGGCTCTGAGGCTCTGTTTTCACTCTTTGGCTCCAAAGTGAGGACTTCTCTGTGGCCTGCTTATCAGGTTCAGAATTGCCTGACTCTCCAGGGCCTCACAATCTGATTCCGTCCTCCCTACCCAGCCTTGCTTTCCTGTTTCTGAAATGTATTCTCTGCTGTTGTCGGGGAGGTTGGCTCACGGCGACTGGGATTTTCACCTTTCACGGGAGGGCATCCCAATCTTGGGAAGTGAGCACGTGGAGCTGGAAAAATTATCAGAAAGGATGATTCTGATACATCCCATTTCTCGGGGGTGGGGTGTGTGGGGGGGCAGTTCTTCCCAGTGGAGAGGCAGGATGACTATGGGACGAGCATCAAAACAAAGAATTGGCCCTGGCCGGTGTGGCTCAGTGGATAGAGCACCGGCCTGCAGACTGGAGGGTCCTGGGTTCGATTCTGGTCAAGGGCACACGCCTGGGTTGCGGGCTCCATCCCCGCTGGGGAACATGCAGGAGGCAGCTGATCAATGATTCTCTCTCATCATTGATGTTTCTATCTCTCTCTCCCTCTCCCTTCCTCTCTGAAATCAACAAAAATGTATTTAAAAACAACAACAATAAAACGAAGAATTGAACACAATGTATTAAGTGCTGTAATAGATACCTAGTCCTGTAGCATCTCCCACTGCCTGGTCAGAATTCTTCTAATCACCTTGTAATTCAGCCTTTCACTTCTCCAATCCTTTCCCCCCTAAATTACAGCTTGAGTCCTGTGTGGTGCCTCATTACCATGAGAATAGGTTTTGAACTTCAAGGCCATTCACACTCTAAAGCTATTCTGTTCCTATCCCACCTCATTCACAAATGCGTCAAGTATAGAGCTCCTTCCATGAACTTGGCACTGGGCTTGGCGTCGAAGATACAGCAGTGAGCAGCCCAGAGTGGGTCCCTGCCTTCATGTGGCTTATGGGCTGGTGGAGGAGTCAAGCAGATGACAGCACAAGCGATTGATTGATTGATTGATTGATTGTGCTAAATGCTCCCAAGGAAAACCACCCATCACCCACAGTCCCATACTGTACACCCTCTATTCTAGCTCCTTCATCTCAATGTCTTCCCACTTCCCCCAAGCAGTATGATATAGTGTAATGTTTAATAGTTTTTTCAGTGTCTAAATGTAGTGGTTTGCACAGATGGAAGCACTTAGTACAGTGGTTCTCAACCTTCCTAATACCGCAACCCTTTAAATACAGTTCCTCATGTTGTGGTGACCCCCAATTTCATTGTTACAAATTGAACATAATGAAAGCATAGTGATTCATCACAAAAAATATATGTAATTATATATGTGTTTTCCGATGGTCTTAGGCGACCCCTGTGAAAGGGTCGTTCGACCCCCAAAGGGGTCGCGACCCACAGGTTGAGAACCGCTGACTTAGTAAATGTTCTGTGGAATTCCTACCCAGTCTAGGCATGGCAGATAGTAACCAGGAAGATTACAATCCTTCAAAGCCA
Source organism: Myotis davidii (assembly GCF_000327345.1). NCBI lineage: Eukaryota > Metazoa > Chordata > Mammalia > Chiroptera > Vespertilionidae > Myotis > Myotis davidii. The sequence goes on along the minus strand of NW_006295053.1, from coordinate 894,587 downwards.
GTGTTTTATTTATTTATTTTAAATAATTCTTTATTGTTGAAAGTATTACATATGCCACCTTTTCTCCCCCATTGGCTCCCTCCAGTTATCTCGCCAGGCCCTCACCTACCCCAGGCCCTCACCTCCCCATTGTCTGTGGCCATGGGCCATGCATGTATGCATACAAGGTTTTTGGTTGATTACCGCCCAGCCACCCACTCTCCCCTACCTGCACTCTGATCCATGCTTCCATGCCTCTGGATCCGCTCCGTTCATCAGTTTATTTTGTTCATTAGATTCCGCATATGAGTGAGATCATGTGATACTTGTCTTTCTCTGACTGACTTATTTCACATAGCATGATACTCTCCAAGGTCCCTCCATGCTGTCTCAAAGCAAAGCCAGTGTTGTAAACTGGACTAGAACTTGGGATTGATTTGCCCGTGACTGAGTCTGTAGTGCATAAGTCACTTTCACATACACAGGGACAGTCAGTGGGTTGACCAAATAAGGTTTTTTCAAATGGTGTTTTTTCATTCTGTATTGTAGCATTTTATTCCTTGCAGCACTTATAGTTAAATATCTCTTCACCCTAATGAAATAATTTGCTGAATGCCAACAATGTTTGCTAACTGTCCGATGTTTTATTTGTGCTATTGATGATTGGTGAGTGATCAAAAGAAACCCAGTGGGTGGATACTTACTCTACTACTTTTATTTCTCCTCAGATTTTTTACCCAGAAACTACAGATATCTATGACCGAAAGAACATGCCGCGATGTATCTATTGTATCCATGCACTCAGGTAATCAGATTTCCTTGGTAAAATAAGCAGTGCACAGAGAACAGATCAGTGGTTGCCAGAGGTGAGGGTTGAAAGATGGGTGAAATGAGTGAAGGTGGTCAAAAGGTACAAACTTCCAGTTATAGACTAATTGAGGCCTGCCAATGTAATGTGCAGTGTAGTGGCTGTCCTATATAATAAAAGGCTAATAAGCAAATTGAACAGCAGAATGACCACCAGGGAGCAGACGCTCAATGCAGGGGCTGCCTCCTGGTGGTCAGTGCGCTCCCACAGGGGGAGTTATTCTGCCATTCAGTTGATTTTCCTATTACCCTTTTATTATATAGGATTGGGATTTCCTAAACTCAGGGGTCCTCTCCGCTAACGCAATCAACTTGTGTGTACAAGTGTCATCTGGTCTTTTTTTGTGTTGCCCTGTGGGTATTGGAGCTTAAGTACCTGCCACATATTTGGATACTGTGATCACTGTAATCTCATTTAGTTGTAAAATTAAAAACACACACGCCCAAACTCATGGAAACAGAGCACAGGTTACCAGATGTGGGGGATGGTAGATGGGGGGAAAAGGCGAGGTGGTCAAAAGGTACAAACTTCCAGTTATAGACTAATTGAGGCCTGCCAATGTAATGTGCAGTGTAGTGGCTGTCCTATATAATAAAAGGCTAATAAGCAAATTGACTCAACGGCAGAACGACCGATTGGTATGATGCACACTGACCACCAGGGGGCAGACGCTCAGTGCAGGGGCTGCCTCCTGGTGGTCAGTGCGCTCCCACAGGGGGAGCGCCGCTCAGCCAGAGCCGGGTTCACAGCTGCTGAGCGCAGCTGCGGTGGCGGGAGCCTCTCCCACCTCTGTGGCAGTGCTAAGGATGTCCAACTGATGGATTAGGCCTACAGGTAGCGGGCCTAAGCCATCAGTCAGACATTCCCTGAGGGCTCCCAGGATACAAGAGGGTGCAGGCCAGGCTGAGGGACACCCTCAACCCCCCCACCGTCCCCGAGTGCATGAATTTCATGCACTGGGCCTCTAGTAGTTAATAATACTGTGTTGTATATTTGAAAGTTGCTAAGAAAGTAGATCTTAAAAGTTCTCATCACAAGAAAAAAATTTATAACTATATTTGGTGACAGATGTTAACTATCATTTCAATATTATATCTATGAAATCATTATGTTGTATACCTGAAACTAATAATGTATGTCAGTCATATCTCAATTTTAAAAAGCAGTTTAGGAATAACATCTGAATTGACTATGTAGTTTTTTGTCTATGAAAAAGGGGTAATGAAAAAGGTTGTGCATTGCTTCAGAATTTTTAAGTAGAATAGGATACTATTATTCAAACAAAATGGTGAGAAACAGCTGTGTTTTTCTAGGGTGCAGGAAGAAAGGATTATTTATTTCCATAAAAGAAGATAATTCTGGTGTGAAAACATAGTATAATCTTTCATTATTGATCTGGGTTTCTGTGAACTATGCATTTCCCACGGGATGCAGTCCCTTTTTAATTAAAATCTCTTAAAAATTACACAAAATATATACATTTGAAACTTTTATTGTTTATCATTTTGTTTCAAGCTGATAAGCTGAATTACAAAATAAACTATGTCTTGATGCTCTTTAGTAGTACAATCAAATTTTGTCAACATCTTCAAATAATACCAGGAAATATCAAATGGTTGATTTATAATTAATTTAGTTATTTAGGTCCTCACCAAGCCATTTGTTCATTAAATAAATTTTATGCCAAAGAAATAAATAGGAACTGAAACAAAGAAAAAAATTTTTTCACCATTTTATAGTAAACTAGAGACCCAGTGCACGAAATTCATGCATAGGTAGGGTCCCTGGGCCTGGCTGGTGATCAGGGCTGATCTGGGGCCTTCTGGCTGCCAGCCGGGGCTTTCCTTGATTCTGTGCTGCCTCCTGGTGGTTAGCCCATGTCATAGCAAGCGATCGAACTCCCGGTCGAACTCCCGAGGGGACAATTTGCATATTAAGTTTTTATATATATAGATTTGGAAGATGACTTAGAATCAACAAAGTACAAAATCGTAAGGAAGAGACGATGTATATGGAGGCTGGTTTAGGATGGGATGGGAGTAGGTATAATAGTATTTCGGAGTGGTCCCCATTTACATGATGGCTGTGGGACTAAAGGAGAAGGTGATGGGACATGCGTGTGAGAGTTCTAGCTCGGGCTGCTCATTTTGTGTAGCATGCTGTATGCGTGCTTCGTGTTATTTATATTTACATGAATGTATGTATAATATTGGCATCTTTATATATAAGAGCCAAGTGACTGGAATGCCAGAATGACTGGAATAACCGGAATGACTGGTTGCTATGACACGCACTGCGGCAGCCAACCGGCCCCGCCCCAACCTCCTGTGGCCCCTCCCCCCGGCCAGCCCAGCCCCTGATCACCCCACCCACCCTGATCGGGGGCAGGGCCAGCTGGCCAGCTGTTGCAGTTCCCATGCATCCCCTGATCGGCCCCCATGGGGTGGGCTGGCTAGACCCCATCAGTGCACGAATTCGTGCACTGGGCCTCTAGTTGTATAATAAGTAGCCTGCTGCCTTCATTGAGATCAAACATGTACCAGATGTTGATTATCACCAGGACCCACAAAAGTATGACACCCACAAAAGAAAGACTATCCCTCAGGACTAGGGAATCTCTTCTGTGGACCACGGCATTAACCTCCTTTCTAGAAGGTTCCCTCCATAGGCTCTTTCCTCCTGGTCCATCTGCCACCAGAGCTGTCTTTCCAGAACAGCCCTGCTTACAGACCCTCCATAAAATATTGGATGGCTCCATTCCAGTCTCACCTGCAGCCATTTCCTCCTCTGCAGCTGTGCGCTTGTCTTCCTACCCCAGTGCCTTGCTGTGCCTTTGCCAGACCGCCCTTCTCCCCCTAACACCTCAGATACATTTTTTGATACATTTTTTAAAAAAAAACTTGTTATCTTTCAGGCAGAATTAGCTACTTCCCTGCTTTGTGCTCCTCTAGCATTACTTTGTGGAAACCTCTTCCTTCAAGTCTAGCGCTTGTTACATTGTATGCTGGTTATTTGTTCTTAGATGTCACTTGTTTTTTGGGGACTCCTTGGGGGCAAGAACTGTTTCCTTTAATTCTTTCCTTATCTTTGTGTCTGTAGCACTTAGATGCCTCGCGTAAACAATAGTAGGTAAACAGTAAATTCATCCAAATCATACATTATAGCAGGTTTTCCTGCCCCTCCTTTGGCTGAAGGGGAGTCTCTCTGCCCTATAAATAAATGCACAAGGGAAGTGGCACTTGCCCTTTATCAGATGACTGTATGTTTGTCTTGGCTGAGCCGGTCAAGTCTTTGCTCCATTCCCACTGTCTGTGAAATTTTATGATTTCTCCAGCTCATGCCTTCATCTAAACTCCTGTAGTTTGTGGGTGTTTTTTTTTTTTTGTCTTTAGTTATATGTTATTTCTTCCATAATTTTAATCTTTTCTCTCTGTTACATTATTAGCATCTTAGGGACAGAGGTCATGCCTTATATTCCCCCCCTCCAGGGCACACAGCATAATGTTGAACAAACAATGGTAACATGAGAATTCTTTTTTTATTTTTTAAATATATTTTTATTGATCTCAGAGAGGAAGGAAGAGGGAGAGAGAGAGAGAAACATCCATGATGAGAGAGAATCATGGATTGGCTGCCTCCTGCAAGCCCCCTACTGGGGATGGAGCCCGAAACCTGGCCACGTGCCCTTGACCAGAATCGAACCTGGGACCTTTCAGTTTGTAGGTCGATGCTCTATCCACTGAGCCAAACCGGCTAGGGCAAGAATTCTTTAAAATGTTTAGGAATGGGTGATATCTAGGGGAATTTTCATAGTGTAGGAGTTTGAAATGTGTGAGTCTGAGTCAAAACCAGATGCATTCTTGGGATTAAATTCGTGTTACGCGAGGTCTGTCCATCTATAACCTTGAGAAGGCCGTGCCTCCGAAGGGGACCTGAACTTGGCAGGCACAGAGGCCCAGCTGGCGAATTCCTCTCTGCCAGCTCTTAGCCACTCGTCCCTGCAGTGGGACCTGGGTCCCAGGTCCTCAGATTCTCCGAAATGGAGATGAAGAGTTAACTGTGCCTTTCTAATGACGGAGGCCGGAGTCCGAAGAGAAAGGGAGGAAGTCAGCTATTGTTCACCATTTCTTTTCTGCGTGCAGTCCGTGCTTAGAAAGTATAAACAGAGCAGTGCGTTCTGCTTGGCGGCTTCGGATTTCTTTCCTCCCTTAATCGTGATTTTCCCGGAGGGTGGTGTTGGCAACACTTGATAATATGTAGGAAGCGTGTGTACCTGCCTGGAGCCTCTTTCCCATAAACACAGCCTCGTTCAAGGCAGGCTCCTCACTTCACTCCACTGGGCGAGGCACTGCTCCCTTCTGGGTCAACAGTAACAGAGAAGCATCGTCTCCCTGTATTCTTCTCCCTCTCCTCCCTCCCCTCCCTTTCAGTCTTCACTGGCATTATTCCAGCGATAGACACTGTATTTAGTCACCTGAAAAAATTACTCTTGTAGATTACATTCTACTCTCAGATAAGACCCCCATTCTCCATTATTCCAATTACATGTGTATATGTTATCTTTCTAAGAAATGAGTTTGGGATCGTATCCAGTGGTTCTCAACCTTCCTAATGCCGCGACCCTTTAACACATTGTTTGAGGGTAGTTTTTATTGCGCGCTAACAGGTGGCGCGGGCCATTTTTGCTAATTTTTTGCGCAAATGGCAACGTTCAGTAAAATTACGATAACTTTAGTTTACGTATTTATACGTTACCCACATTCTACTGCTAGTCTATAAAAAACGTATTAATACGTGTCCCGCACTCTACTACCAGTCAACGCAACACGTATAAGTAAAACGTATAAATACGTTTCCCGCATACAATGTGTTATTAATACAGTTCCTCATGTTGTGGTGACCCCCAACCATAAAATTATTTGCGTTGCTACTTCATAATTGTAATTTTGCTACTGTCATGTATCATAATGTAAATATCTGATATGCAGGATGTATTGTCAGGGGTCGCGACCCACAGGTTGAGAACCTCTGATAGACCCACAGATATTTATCTTAAATTAAAAAAAAAACACAGCAACCCATAAAAGCCCTGAGAACTAAGTTTAACTTTGGTTCAACCTCATTTGTGGGCAAAATCTGATCAGAATTCATTGAGGTTATTTAGAATTCATGTACTTGGTATGATTATATGGATGTTTCTCTGCAGAAAAGTAATGTATTTGTTTAGGGGGGCTGCCTCAAAGCTTGCTGGGGTCGTTTTATAATCCTGTATACACTATAAACCTTTCTGCTATCTGAGAAATCCTAAATCCATATCTGGCCCAAAGATTTTAGATATGGGATCGTGGGCCTGTACTAGATTCTGCTTCCTAATCAGCTGCTGTGTTTGAGTTTCAGAGCCTTTATTAATCATCTTTAAAAAACACACATATATTTTATTAATTTTAGAGAGAAAGGGAGAGAGAGATAGAAACATCAATGATGAGATAGAATCGTTGATTGGCTGCTTCTGGCTCACCCCTTACTGGGGATTGAGTCTGCAATCCAGGCATGTGCCCTTGACCAGAATTGAACCCGGGATGCTCTATCCATTGAGTCAAACCACCTATGGCTAGTAATCATCTTTGAGATTAGCATAGTGACTTCAGAGTTACTCTGCTGTCGGCAAAGATAACTGGAATCCGGATAGGCTAGCACAGCTTCTTTCTCCCCGTTGCCGTAACATACCGCTTAAATAGGAAAAGAGAAAAGGAAAGGAGATCTGAGCTCCGTTATAGGCTGATGGGCTGGGGCACCTAACAGCTTATTTGTAAAAGTGGGCACGGGAGAGCGGGACAAAGCCAGGGAAGGTGGAGTGGACCGTTAGCATTTGTGAAGCTCCAGCTTTGAGGTTTAGTACTTTCGATTTTGGGCAAGAAGAGCTAGGTGGCCATGACGATTGCACCCATAGCTTCAGCATCTCCTTAAAATATTCCTAGTACTCAAAACGAGATCACGGAAAGATGGTGCTGGGGCCTTCCCTTCTCTACTTTCACACGCTGGTGATGTTGTTGTAACACCTTTAATTTACTACCGAGGACATTGAAAGCTAACACACTTCTTAAGCTGTGAAGGTGACCTTCACTTTCCTGTTTTAAAGTAGGAATAAGAGGAAGAAATTCCTGGAGAAAAAGAACTCATACTTTAGGTAATAGAAAGGAACATTTTATACACTGAGTGGCCAGATTATTATGACCACCCCATCTAGTACTTCATTGACACTTCCCAAAATACTGAATATTGAAAACTTCCTAAGCAAATACTCTCAAGGTTTTATTATTATTATTATTTGCATAACGAATTCACTTCATTGTACTGATGGGGTGGTCATAATCATCTGGCCACTCGGTGTATGTACAGGAAGTTAGGAGCTTTTCTGGTTTGGAAAATTTATTTAATAGATTCAAAATCTTCTGAGAGAGGAACCTTATATAGTTCCATCTTGAGCATTGTACTTGGAAGAAAAGCACTTAATTATAATATGATTTATACTTGTACTTACCTGAGAAAATTATTAGCTACTGTGGATGCATAAATTGGAATGTGTGTTCAGAACATTTGTGGGTTTTTTGTTTTGTTTTTTTAGATTTTACTGTGGACCGTTAGCATTTGTGAAGCTCCAGCTTTGAAGTTTAGTACTTTCGATTTTGGGCAAGAAGAGCTAGGTGGCCATGACGATTGCACCCATAGCTTCAGCATCTCCTTAAAATATTCCTAGTACTCAAAACGAGATCACGGAAAGATGGTGCTGGGGCCTTCCCTTCTCTACTTTTCACACGCTGGTGATGTTGTTGTAACACCTTTAATTTACTACCGAGGACATTGAAAGCTAACACACTTCTTAAGCTGTGAAGGTGACCTTCACTTTCCTGTTTTAAAGTAGGAATAAGAGGAAGAAATTCCTGGAGAAAAAGAACTCATACTTTAGGTAGAACATATTATGTGGGTAAAATATAGAAAGGAACATTTTACACACTGAGTGGCCAGATTATTTGACCACCCCATCAGTACTTCATTGACACCTCCAAAAATATACTGAATATTGAACTTCCTAAGCAAACAAATACTCTCAAGGTTTTATTATTATTATTTGCATAACTAATTCACTTCATTGTACTGATGGGGTGGTCATAATCATCTGGCCACTCGGTGTATGTACAGGAAGTTAGGAGCTTTTCTGGTTTGGAAAATTTATTTAATAGATTCAAAATCTTCTGAGAGAGGAACCTTATATAGTTCCATCTTGAGCATTGTACTTGGAAGAAAAGCACTTAATTATAATATGATTTATACTTGTACTTACCTGAGAAAATTATTAGCTACTGTGGATGCATAAATTGGAGTGTGTGTTCAGATCATTTGTGGGGTTTTTTTTAGATTATACATTTTTTTTATACAATATAAGTTCTGATCAGTTCTGTGAATGTAATATGCATTATACATATTTCTGTTTAGATAATACTGAGGTTTATAGATTATTTGCAAACCATTTTACTGAGTTTCTATGGTTTGTTTCTTAGATACTTTTTAAAAAGTATATATTCTTATTGATTTCAGAGAGGAAGGTAAAGGGAGAGAGAGAGATAGAAACATCAATAATGAAAGAGAATCATTGATCAGCTTCCTCTCGCACACCCCTTGCTGGGGATTGAGCCCACAACTCGGCATGTGACCTCCTGGTTCACAGATCTACGCTCAACCACTGGGCCCCTCCAGCTGGGCTCCTAGATACTTCCTATATCCTCCCTTATTGCTGGACTGTCAGTGTCTTGTTCATGGCCATCCCTATAAACTGTCCTGATGTCTTCTCATTTATTGATTCTGATGTGCTGGGGCCTTACAATTCAGTTAACTTAACTCGGGTTTATAGGCATTCATTCATTCATTCATTCATCCATTCATCCATCCAGCCCCTCTGAGATACTGATTGATATTTATTAATATACTAGAGGCCTGGTGCACAGATTTGTGCACCGGTGGGGTCCCTCGGCCTGGCCTGTGCCCTCTCACAATCTGGGACCCCTCGGGGGATGTCGGACTGCCGGTTTCGGCCCGATCCCCGCAGGCCAGGCTGAGGGACCCCACCACCAGTGCACAAATACGTGCACCTGGCCTCTAATAAAATCTTTGGTTAATCTCTTCCTGCCCTCCCTCCTTCCCCTTTCCCCCTGAGACTCATCAGTCTGTTCCATGTTTCCATGCCTGTGTGTTGAGCATCTGTCCCCTGGTGGTCAGTGTCTGTCATAGCTACCGGTCAAGCAGTCAGCCAGTCGCTTAGGCTTTTATATATACAGATGCAAGGCTCAGAGTAGACATTGGTCAACAAGGCTTTTATTTGTTGTCCCTGCCTTCATGAAGCTGAGAGTCTAGTAGATTTTAATTTAAGAGGAAAGTATATATATATGTACTCTATTTAAAACTCTTAAATTACCTGATACTTTTTCATTGGTAATAAGAGTTCAGTTTAAATATGTCTTTTTAATCTGAATCATTTTCATGAGACTTTTCTAAAATGTCCTATTACTTCAAACATTGATCACAGTAAGGTAACCCAAAGTGAAGATTCTTCACTTACATTGATTATGTTAACATTTATATTAACATTAAATCACATACTAGATTCCTACTGGAACTTGGATTTGAACTTGTGTCTACTGATTCCCAGCCCAGTGCCCTTTGCATTACATTATGTGACTTTTTAGGACAATGTTATTATGTAAAACTAAAAAAAGGCTCTGAGGTAAAGTATGGTAACTGCAATGGGGAATATTGTGGTGTCCTGGGAGTCTCTGTTCAGAATGTTTCTGATATATAT
>NW_006295053.1:882997-883410 GCF_000327345.1 Myotis davidii | reverse complement strand
TATTATGTACCAGGTTCTGTGTTAAATGCTGTCTCATTAATCCTTTTCACAGCCCTGAGGGGTAGTTTTTGTAGTTGAAGGATCTGTTTCCTTCTCTGAGTTTTGGAAAGGCGCTTAACGTGTCTGCCCGGGTCTCACTTCTCTCCTGTAGAAGAAGAAATCAACAACATGAAGATTGAGCTGGAGAAGTACGGGATCCAGATGCCTGCCTTCAGCAAGATCGGGGGCATCCTGGCCAACGAGCTCTCCGTGGACGAAGCTGCACGTAAGAGAAACGGGGTTCAAATGGGATTGTTGCCACCACGTTCAGTGATGGACACTTTAATGATGGTCTGGGACATTAGGAGTTTTGCTAGCAAGCCTAGGTCAGCAGATCTAGGTGTTTTATTGTTGTTTGTGTTTTGTTTTTAAAC
>NW_006295053.1:882449-882789 GCF_000327345.1 Myotis davidii | reverse complement strand
AAAATATATTTTTATTGATTTCAGAGAGGGAGAGATAGAAACATCAATGATGAGAGAGAACCATTGATTGACTGCCTCCTGCATGTCCCATACTGGGGGTCGAGCCCACAACCTGGGCACGCGCCCTTGACTAGTATCAAACCTGGGACCCTTCAGTCCGCAGGCCAATGCTCTGTCCACTGAGCCAAACCGGCTAGGGCGAGTAGATCTAGTTTTAAACACCGCTATTGTCTTTTATGCTATTGTTTGGAAATAAGTGATTGATTTTGATTATAATACAAACAGTGAGGTCTACATTTCTTTTTTTTAAAATATATTTTATTGATTTGCGACAGAGAGG
>NW_006295053.1:882110-882346 GCF_000327345.1 Myotis davidii | reverse complement strand
AGAAACATGGATGAGAGAGAAACATCGATCAGCTGCCTCCCGCACACCCCCCACTGGGGATGTACCCGCAACCAAGCCACATGCCCCTGACCAGAATTAAACCTGGAACCCTTTAGTCTGCAGGCCGACATTCTATCCACTGAGCCACACTGGCTAAGGCTAAATGTTTCTGTTCTTTATGCTGATTTCCCCCTTTAGGAGCAGCAGGGGCAGGTATGGCTGGAGGCCTAACTCTC
>NW_006295053.1:875560-881009 GCF_000327345.1 Myotis davidii | reverse complement strand
CGATGAGAGAGAGACATCGATCAGCTGCCTCCTGCACACTCCCTACTGGGGATGTGCCCACAACCAAGGTACATGCCCTTGACCGGAATCGAACCTGGGACCCTTCGGTCCGCAGGCCGACGCTCTATCCACTGAGCCAGACCGGTCAGGGCTCTTCTTTCTAATTGATGTTCTTTTCTCGTTTGATTTTAAAAATCCATTTTATTGAGGTATAATGTATAGGATAGTGAAATTCACTCATTTTAAGTGTATGGTTTGACGAGTGTTGACAAATACATGTGGTTATGTAACCATCACCCAAAACTTCCCAGGCCCCCACAGTAAAAGTCTGTCCCCCACGCCTCACCCCTGACCCCAGTCAACTACCAACCTCTTTTTATCACTATAGTTTTTCCCTGGGAAATTCATATAAATAAAATGGATTTACACAGGATGTAGTCTTTTGACCTTAGATTCCACTTTGACTTCTACTTTCTTCTTGAATTTTGTGCAAACCAATGAGAGGGTCTGAGAGCTGGTCTCTGGATGGGCCCATTCTGTGCAGTCTGAGGCAGGGCTGTGTGGGCAGGACAGGTTCGCTGGAGCTTCTCTGCCTGCCCGGCGCTGGGAGAACCTAGGGCTTGTCCTTAAGGGGACCCGCTTCTTATGCTTTAGTTATAGTCCTGTAGCAATCCACTTTGTTCTCTACTACCAAATTTATTCTTTTTTTTTTTTAATCCTCACCCAGGGATATTTTTTCCATTGATTTTTATTTATTTACTAGAGGCCCGGTGCATGAAATTTGTGCAAGGGGCACAACCCTCGGCAGCCACAGCGGCTTGCCTTGGCCCTTGCAGCCCTGGCTTCATCCAGAAGGTCGTCTGACAGGATGTCTGGAAGGTCATTTGGCTGTCTGGTCTAATTAGCATATTACGCTTTTATTATTATAGATTTATTTCTTTATTATTATGAATATATTTTTATTGGTTTCATAGAGGAAGTGAGATGGAAAGAGAGAGAGAAATATCAGTGATGAGAGAGAATCATTGATTGGGGGATCGAGCCCACAACCCGGGCATGTGCTTTTTATTGATTTCAGAAAGGAAGGGAGAAGGAGATAGATAGAAATATCAATGATGAGAGGGAATCATTGATTGATTCCCTCCCAGGCATGTGCCCTTGACCAGGAATGGAGCCTGGGACCCTTCAGTCCATAGGCTGATGCTCTGTCCACTGAGCCAAACCAGCTAGGGTTCCATTGATTTTTAGAGAGTGGAAGAGCGAGAGAAAGACAGAGTAAAACATCAATGTGAGAGAAACACATCGATTGGTTGCCTTCTGTATGCACCCCAACCAGGACCTGGGCCGGGGAGGAGCCTGCAACTGAGGTACGTGGCCTTGGTCAAATTCGAACCCAGGACCCTTCAGTTTGCAGGCTGACGCTCTGTCCACTGAGCCAAAACGGCTAGGGCTTTACTACGGATTTAAGGCACCTCCTTTCCTTGCTCTTGGTTCTGTTACAGTGGGGGAGGAGTTCAGTGTCTTGCCGTGGTCTCCTTTGAGAGCTGAGCTAATCTGATCACACTTTTAACTCGTTTTCAGACAGAAAACCATGGCCTTTGAGGCTTCTTCCACGTGAAGAGTTCACTTTTTGAATAGTAAGAATTATATGCCATGGGGGGTGGTGGTGGGTGGGATTCAGGACGTTAGAGATGCTTAGGGGGGGCGTGGGCAAAAAAAGCGTGTGAACCACTGGTCTAGACTGATCATTTTGGCTTGTTTCACTCTCACCCTGTGTTATACATGTAAAAACCCTGAAGAGCAATTTTATTCTTTTTATTTTTAAAGTAATGCACAGTAATAGCTTTGTTTTTCTTTTAGAGACTAGTACAAGTTATCTAGAGGTAAACAATAAACAAAAAACCAGACCCCTGTCACCTAGAAATAACCACTATTGATTTTTTTAAAAAACATATTTTATTGATTTTTTTACAGAGAGAAAGGGAGAGGGGTAGAGAGTTAGAAACATCGATGAGAGAGAAACATCGATCAGCTTCCTCCTGCACATCCCCTACTGGGGATGTGCCCGCAACCCAGGTACATGCCCTTGACCGGAATCGAACCTGGGACCTTACAGTCTCCAGGCCGACGCTCTATCCACTGAGCCAAACCAGTTAGGGCTACTATTGATTTTTTATGCACATCCCTTTCAAAACACATATTTAAACACAAATGAGATTGTACTATTCATATTGATATTTGCATATGTGTTGCACACTTTTGAGAAATTTAATTTGTTTTTGGAGAAAATTAATTTCTTGAAAGTGTTATTTTCATGTTGTCTCTCTTCCGCCCAAGAGCCTGCATTGGTTCCTTATGACTTGCCAGACCCAGTGCAGAGCCCTAGCATACAACTCCATGGAGACCCATTCACCCAGTCGTCTCCTGTGTTTATTCTGTTCATTTCATGGCTCATTAAGAGTCGGGCTCTGGAGTTGGACAGACCTGGGGTTTGGCCTCTTGTCCTCCTCAGCAGCTGTGTGGCATCGGGCACCTGAAGCACAGAATCATGCAGATGATGAGATAATGTATGTAAACTGCCTGGTACTTAGTAAGTCCCCAATAAATATTAGTATTATTAATGCTTTTTAAAAAAAATCATGTGCTCTCCCTACTTAAGGCCTTCATATCTTACCTCTTTTCTAATCTGAATTGCACCCGGCATTCAAGATCCAGTTTAATTCTGACCATAGTACCAACTCATAATATACATGCCTTTCAAATTTCCCATAGCACAGATAGACTAAACCACACAATTTTTCTTTTAATATTTTTTTTATTGATTTCAGAGAGGAAGGAAGAGGGAGAGAGATAGAAACTTCAATGATGAGAATCATTGATTGGCTGCCTCCTGCACGCCCCCTACTAGGGATCCTGCCTGCCACCTGGGCATGTGCCCTGACCAGGAATCTTCCTGTTTCATAGGTCGACACTCAACCACTGAGCCACTCAGGCCGGGCCAGTTTTCAAATTTCATAATTAAATATTTTGGGTAACAATTGGTTAATAACGTTTTATAAGTTTCAGGTGTACAACTTGATCATAGGGCATCTGCACACTCCATTGTGTGCTCGCTACCTGAAGTCTGATCTTCTGTCATCATATCCTTGACCCTCCTCTGCCCTCTTCGTTCTCCCTTAATAATACTTTCGGAACAAAATTGTCCAAACATGTGGTCCATTTCTGCGGGAGACCTTCTCCCGTTTACTACTTCGCTCCAGACAACCACTTGGCGTTTCAGAGGGAACTTAGGCCTGTACTCGTGTCGATGGGTGCCTCTGACTTTGCCCCCGCAGTGGTGCCAGGCTGCCTGCATCTGGAAGCTTTTAAGTAGGCCCGGGGCCTGCGTGCTCCAGGAATCTGTTACCTCTGATGAGCAGCCTGGCAGCAGCCCCTGGGAGCTCGATGGCTTCAAGGCTCTTTCCAGTCCCCAGATCTTAGGCGGCTGTGCCGGCCCAGAACAAAGGCGGCCTGATTCTGCTCCCTCATCTGAGTGGAGAGCTTGGTTTGGGGGAAGGAAAACTATCCTGGGCTGTTAATGTTAACACAGTGTTTTCTCAAGCGCTTGCCTTCTCCCTCCGCAGCGTTTTCGGCGTTAGCGAACGTGAACCTGGCTTTGGATCAGGGGAGCGCCCTGGCCCTGTTCCGGATCCTGCAGTCCCCAGCGCTGGGCCTCCGGGGGCTGCAGCAGCAGAACAGCGACTGGTACCTGAAGCAGCTGCTGAGTGACAGGCAGCAGAAGCGACAGGTGAGCAGACTCGGGTGCAACCTGCGGGGTGGGTGCACCTCCGCCTGAACCCGTGCTGTCGTGTTAAAGACACTTCTGAGCCATCTTTTTCTAGTGTAACCTTTTCCCCTGCATAGAACTTAGGTTTTTATTTATTTACTTACTTATTTTAACTAAGAACTTAATTTAATAGAGACTTTATTTTTCAGCTTTAAATTTTTTTAATGGGATACTAACATAGATATGAGGTTGATTGATATAATGTAATAATTTTAAAGATCAACTTTGCCTTAGTTTTCACAGTTCACAGTTTTGTCTCAGATGTTTATTTATGTTTTGTTGTTGTTTTTTAATCCTCACCGAGGATGTTTCTCTATTGATTTTTAGGGAGAGTGGAAGAGAGAGGGAAAGACAGAGAGAAATATCAATGTGAGAGAGACACATCGATTGGTTGCCTCCTGCATGAGCCCCGACGAGAGCCTGGTTCAGGGAGGAACCTGCAACCAAGGCACATGCCCTTGACTGGAATCCAACCCGGGACCCTTTGGTCCATAGGCCCACGCTCTATCTACTGAGCCAAACCGGCCAGGGTTAAATTAGATTTTAAAATATCCTCAGGTAGCCCTAGCTGGTTTGGCTCAGTGGATAGAGCGTCAGCCTGCGGACTGAAGGGTCCTGGGTTCTATTCCAGCCAAGGGCACATGCCCACATGCCCAGGTTGCGGGCTTGATCCCCAGTAAGGGGCATGCAGGAGGCAGCCAATCAGTGACTATCTTTCATCATTGATGTTTCTGTCTCTCCCTCTCCCTTCGTCTCTGAAGTCAATAAAGATATATTTAAAAAGAAAGAGCTGTCTTTTAAAATAAATCAATAAATAAAATGTCCTCAGGTAAAATACGCATTGTCTTCAGCTGTGTTTGGTTTTAGAGTTGTAAATCCCCTGAAAATAGGCGATACCCACCTTCCCCATCTAACCACCCCTTCACCCGCAGCCTTCCCCTTCTTCCCCCACCAAAACCATCGGGGAACCTGAGTATTTTACACTCTCACTTTAGGAATTTCTGCTTTAAAAAACTGCACCTCACTATTTCCTCTGGCCAACACTGGGGAGTTGCTCACTGTACAGCAGATTGTGTGACTGTTTTATATTTTGGGGGGCGGGGGGTAGGTTTCAGAACAGTTATGAGGGGCTTTCTCGTACATTTTACAAACTCCCAGCGTGTATTGGCCAGAGTGAGTAGCATACGTGTGCTAGTGATTCTGTAACCATTTTATCTCAGGACATTTTGATGCTTCTCACAAAATATCTCTTTAAATGGACTGGTACCCAGAAAGTCGCTCTACCCCCGGCGTGGCCGGGCTGCCACTGGCCCTGTGGCTCTGTCCCGGTGACTGCTGCGGAGGGAGGAGAACTTGGTCTGGAGGCAGAGGCCGGAGCCCTGTTGACATGAGTGTCCTTTGCTCTCCTCAGAGTGGCCAGGCGGATGCCCTGCAGAAGGAGGAACTCCAGGCTGCAGTGGACGCCAACAGCAGCGCCGCCCAGCAGTACCAGAGAAGTAAGCCCCCCGGCTGGGCTCCCGGGCTCCCGAGGAGGGGAGGGAAGTGGCTTCATGTCACTGGGGGTCTGAGGTCACCCTTTGCGCCACCCCAGCCTCCGTGCTGTGATCCACCACCAGGGGCCTC
>NW_006295053.1:874513-875536 GCF_000327345.1 Myotis davidii | reverse complement strand
GGCTGGTCAGGGAAACGCCTGCAGCAGGCGAGAGTCGGGGTTGACTGGTGAGATCTGGAGGATGAAAGAGGAGAAGGATGCTCATAACACATTGCGGACGGATCACGAGAATTCTCGCTTCGTATTCACAGTGTTTTACAAAGATCCTACTTTAAAAAGATAGTAGCTTGTAAGGGCAGGTAATAAATAATTTCAAAATGCAATGGCTATTTGATTTTAAAGCGTGCCTTTAACATGTATGTAAAACGCTTTTTGTACTCGTTCAGTAGAAACTTACTGGCCACTGGGTAAAGCTAGCAATGGAACTACTGGTCCGCAAGGTGCTAATACGGGGCAACAGGGGGAAGGAGTGTGAGCAGGTGAGAGGTGTGTGGAAGGACAGCGCTTGGGATCAGGTTTCTGGAGGTGTTTGGCGCTGGGTGGGGTACGGTCAGGCTCGGGGAGACAGTGGAGAGCGCCGAGTGGCAGGAGAAGCTGGTGCCGTGCTGGCAGCTGTGGCAAAGGAGGAGGTTTTAGGCGAGGGTAGTGCTGGCTGCGTGTGATTTGGAGCAGAAAGAAGGTGTAGGTGAGGAGGCTGCTTTTAATAAAGGCTTCGTTGCGGTGCAGTCCGCATACCTACAGTTCACCCCATCCAAAGGAGACCGCCTTCTAAACACGGGAGTTCCCCTTCGGGTGGCAGGTCATCCGTGGAGCGCACCTTCGCTCTGTGACAGCGGGCCTCTCCTTCCCCTCGGGCTCCCTCAGCCGGTTGTGTTTCTGACCCTGTTCTCCGCCAGGGCTGGCAGCCGTGGCAGCCATCCTGACCCTGTTCTCCGCCAGGGCTGGCAGCCGTGGCAGCCATCAACACTGCCATCCAGAAGGGCGTGGCTGAGAAGACTGTTCTGGAACTAATGAACCCCGAAGCCCAGCTGCCCCAGGTGTATCCATTTGCTGCTGATCTTTATCAGAAGGAGCTGGCGACGCTGCAGCAGCAGAGTCCCGAAGTAAGTGAGCTGGGCCTGCCCGGCTTGTGAGCAAAAACTA
>NW_006295053.1:853141-865792 GCF_000327345.1 Myotis davidii | reverse complement strand
CCCACCTTCCCCATCTAACCACCCCTTCACCCGCAGCCTTCCCCTTCTTCCCCCACCAAAACCATCGGGGGAACCTGAGTTTTTTACACTCTCACTTCAGGAATTTCTGCTTTAAAAAACTGCACCTCAGTATTTCCTCTGGCCAACACTGCACAGCAGATTGTGTGACTGTTTTATTTTTGGGGGGCGGGGGGTAGGTTTCAGAACAGTTATGAGGGGCTTTCTCGTACATTTTACAAACTCCCAGCGTGTATTGGCCAGAGTGAGTAGCATACGTGTGCTAGTGATTCTGTAACCATTTTATCTCAGGACATTTTGATGCTTCTCACAAAATATCTCTTTAAATGGACTGGTACCCAGAAAGTCGCTCTACCCCCGGCGTGGCCGGGCTGCCACTGGCCCTGTGGCTCTGTCCCGGTGACTGCTGCGGAGGGAGGAGAACTTGGTCTGGAGGCAGAGGCCGGAGCCCTGTTGACATGAGTGTCCTTTGCTCTCCTCAGAGTGGCCAGGCGGATGCCCTGCAGAAGGAGGAACTCCAGGCTGCAGTGGATGCCGCCAACAGCGCCGCCCAGCAGTACCAGAGAAGTAAGCCCCCCGGCTGGGCTCCCGGGCTCCCGAGGAGGGGAGGGAAGTGGCTTCATGTCATTGGGGATCTGAGGTCACCCTTTGTGCCACCCCAGCCTCCGTGCTGTGATCCACCACCAGGCGCCTCTGACAGTGGGGTTCCCCCTGTCACGGTGGCTCAGCGAGTAAGCACCTCGGCTGGTCAGGGAAACGCCTGCAGCAGGCGAGAGTCGGGGTTGACTGGTGAGATTTGGAGGATGAAAGAGAAGGATGTTCCTAACACATTGCGGACGGATCACGAGAATTCTCGCTTTATATTCACATGTTTTGCAAATATCCTACTTTAAAAAGAGAGTAGCTTGTAAGGACAGGTAATAAATAACCTCAAAATGCAACGGGTATTTGATTTTAAAGCGTGCCTTTAACATGTATGTAAAACGCTTTTTGTATTCGTTCAGTAGAAACTTACTGGCCACTGGGTAAAGCTAGCAATGGAACTACTGGTCCGCAAGGTGCTAATACGGGGCAACAGGGGGAAGGAGTGTGAGCAGGTGAGAGGTGTGTGGAAGGACAGCGCTTGGGATCAGGTTTCTGGAGGTGTTTGGCGCTGGGTGGGGTACGGTCAGGCTCGGGGAGACAGTGGAGAGCGCCGAGTGGCAGGAGAAGCTGGTGCCGTGCTGGCAGCTGTGGCAAAGGAGGAGGTTTTAGGCGAGGGTAGTGCTGGCTGGGGGTTATTTGGAGCAGAAAGAAGGTGTAGGTGAGGAGGCTGCTTTTAATAAAGGCTTCGTTGCGGTGCAGTCCGCATACCTACAGTTCACCCCATCCAAAGGAGACCGCCTTCTAAACACCGAGTTCCCCTTTGGGTGGCAGGTCATCTGCGGTGCACACCTTCTCTCTGTGACAGCGGGCCTCTCCTTCCCCTCGGGCTCCCTCAGCCAGCTGTGTTTCTGACCCTGTTCTCCGCCAGGGCTGGCAGCCGTGGCAGCCATCAACACTGCCATCCAGAAGGGCGTGGCTGAGAAGACTGTTCTGGAACTAATGAACCCCGAAGCCCAGCTGCCCCAGGTGTATCCATTTGCTGCTGATCTTTATCAGAAGGAGCTGGCGACGCTGCAGCAGCAGAGTCCCGAAGTAAGTGAGCTGGGCCTGCCCGGCTTGTGAGCAAAAACGCAACGGGAGGGCCCGGCCGGTATGGCTCAGTGGTTGAGCGTTGACCTATGAGCCAGGAGATCACAGTTCGATTCCCAGTCAGGGCATATGTCCAGATTGCAGGCTCGATCCCCACTGTGGGGCGTGCAGGAGGCAGCCGATCCATGATTCTCATCATTGATGTTTTCTATCTCTCTCTCCCTCTCCCTTCCTCTCTAAAACCAACAAAAAAAAAAACCCACAAAACAAAGCAGAGAGCAGTGGGAGGGAATTGAACACCCACATCATGGTGTAGTTAGGGACACTGAGTTTTTTAGCCAGAAACCTAGACCCCGTGGTCCTTCTGCGCGTCTCTCAATCGGTGCCCCTCTCGCTCTTGCAGCATAGCCTCACCCACCCCGAGCTCTCCGTGGCGGTGGAGATGCTGTCGTCTGTGGCCCTCATCAACAGGGCCCTGGAGTCGGGAGACATGAACACGGTGTGGAAGCAGCTGAGCAGCTCCGTGACCGGCCTGACCAACATCGAGGAGGAGAACTGTCAGAGGTGGGTGCCGAGCGGACCGGGTCCTCCGGCGGCTGGAACCTCCGAGTGGGTCGGCCGTCAGCTCTGGTCTTCTTCACGGTCGCTGTGATCATCTTTTTTTTTTCTATTTCGATTCATTTTATACTTTATCATATACCCTGACAAAAGCCATAATAATCTGGAACATCCTCTGGATGAGTCCACCTTCATGCTTCCTCACTTGTCCCAAGCCTGTTCCGCTGGTTTATTCAAACCGGGACCCGGTCCGGGACCATGTGTTACTGCCTCTGTTGTGTCCCTTGGTGGCTTTGAGTCCAGAATTGTCCCTTTCTTCACGACACTGATTTGTCAGAGAGATGGGGCCAGCTGTCCTATAAAAGGCCCCACCTTCTGGTTCTGGGTGCTTCCAAAGACTCGTCTTATTCCTGTAAGTTGGAAATTATGTCTAAAGGCATGTCGAGATTTAGTTGAACGTCTTTGGTAATGTATGTGTTTCACATTTTCTCATATCAAGACTCCTGTGAAATCTACTGTCCTGCCATTAACAGTACTAAGATTGGTCTTTAGGGGACAGCTTATCTCTCCAGCGGATGTCTGTGTATATCTCTCACTAGGTCATAATCTCTTTGCACCTTTTGCATCAGCAACATGCACAGTTCCACATTAACCACTGGCTTAGTACGTTTGACCCCAGTTGATAATCCTTGCCTAAATCGGTACTTGAGTAAGAGCTGCTGAATGATGACTTGTTGGTAAATCATTCCCCCTACATTTCCTAGCGAGTGTGTGGCCTTGTTTCCTTATCTTGGGGCTGCTGCCTCTCTCTGGTTCTAGAGTTGGTCTTACTTGGAATTGAGAGGCTGTTAAGAATAAATAGGTGATACCCTTCCATGTTCACATTCTCTTTAAGGTAACTCAGGCCTGGAGCTGGCCTCTAGAATATATCAAACTGAGGGGTACCTTAACTGTCTGTGTTCTTGGGTACTTTGCCCACTGTTCCCTCCCTCGCCCTCATTGCCCCTCCCCCCCCATTCCTGTCACCCACAGTGATCCTGAAGGCCCCTTTGATTCTGTTGCACTTCATTGCCTTTGTTATTGGGGGATGGGGCAGGTATCTGGATGAGCTGATGAAGCTGAAAGACCAGGCTCATGCAGAGAAGAACGAGTTCATTACGTGGAACGACATCCAGGCTTGCGTGGACCACGTGAATCTGGTGGTGCAGGAGGAGCACGAGAGTGAGTAGTCCGTTCCCATCCCCCCAAGTGTCACCGTGCAGGCGGCGTGATGCCATGAGCTGGTTCTAACCATGACTCCTGGGGGGATTTTTGAAAATTGAAATATATGTGTAACTTCAAAAGCTAAGGTTGGATATTACTTTCAAAACACCAGGCAACTGCTATAATGAGGTATGTTTGGTCATAACTAAAAATTTCAGGAGATGGTCTTAGCTGGTTTGGCTCAGTGGATAGAGTGACAGCCTGCAGACTGAAGGGTCCCAGGTTCGATTCCCATCAAGGGCACATGCCTGGGTTGTGGGCTTGATCGCCAGTAGGGGGCATTCAGGAGGCAGCCGATCAATGGTTCTCTCTCATCATTGATGTTTCTATCTCTCCTTCTCCCTTCCTCTCTGCAATCAATCAATATATATATATATGAGTTTTTCGGGAGATGAATTGAACATGATTTTTTATTTTTAAGTGCTGTTATGGCAAGTAGCTCAGACACTAGCTTCCTGGAGTTGGGTTGTGTTGATGGGTTGAGGGCACGGTCCTTCCACTTCAGGCGTCAGCTGGGAGTCCTGGACTTCTCAGGTCACAGCATTTCTGAACAACTTGGTATAAATTCAGGTGTTTCCTCCACCCACTCAGGTTCAGTAATATCTAGATTGACTCCCAGAACTCAGGGAAGTGCTATATTTATGAGTCTAGTTTTATTAGAAATCAGGCTGGGCCCGCTGCCAGCACATCGATGGGTAGCACAGCCGGGTAAGCTCACCTGAGCTTCGGGGAGCCAGCATTTTTATCGGGGCTTCCTCACAGACAATGATGCCTGTATCATTGGCCATGTAATTGAACTTCATTTCCAGACCACCTCCCTCCCTGGAGACAGGGAGGCTGGGCTAACGTATCACATGGCTCAAAGCCCCACCCAGCCTTCTAATCACATGGTTGGCCTTTCCAGCATGGCTAGCCCCCATCCTGAAACTACCTAGGGGCCCACCGGAAGTCACCTGGCTAGCGTACACTCAGGGGTGGTTCCAGGGCCTGCCATGAATGACCGGAAGTCACCTGGCTAGCGTTACACGCAGGGGTGGTTCCAGGGCCTGCCATGAATGACAAAGTTATTTTTGTCACTTGGGAAATTCTAAGGGTTTAGACCAGTGGTTCCTAACGTGGGGCACACGCCCAACAGGGAGGCAATTTGATTTTTAAGGGGGGCAATTCGAGAATGAGTTATTAACAATGAATTTTTTGCATTTCGTATGGTTCTAGGGGCCTCATATATTGTGACATAGTTATGCATTTCAGTTCTCATATGTTTTGGAACTTTATTTGCTATTTTTTATATCACGTCATATTTTTATTATTTTTTAAAACAATTTCTTAGTGATTTCTTCCTCAGTACTTGAACTGTCCTTCCTTCTTTCTATTTTTCTCTTTCATGGATGCCATGTTCTTTGGAAGCTTGTTAAGACCAAGTTAATGGCCTTTTAGGCTTCCTCCATGTGAATAGGAGTCACTTTTTGAATAATAAAAATTATATGTCTATTTCTTTTTAAAAATATATTTAATTTATATTTTTTACAGAGGGAAAGGAAGAGGGATAGTGAGAGAGAAACATCAATCAGCTGCCTCCTGTACACTCACTACTGGGGATGTGCCCGCAACCAAGGTACATGCCCTTGGCCAGAATCGAACCCGGGACCCTTCAGTCCGCAGGCGGATGCTCCATCCACTGAGCCAAACCAGCCAGGGCCCAAAGTTTTGATTACACAATAGAGCCCTTACCAAAGTAGTACAGCTGACTGAGGTGCCATGGGAGTGAACGTTTGCAGTTTGCTTTGTGTTCCTTGTGAGAAACATTCCACCAGGAATCGAACCTGGGACCCTTCAGTCCGCAGGCTGATGCTCCATCCACTGAGCAGGGCCCAAAGTTTTGATTATACAATAGAACCCTTACTGAAGTAGCACAGCTGACTGAGATGCCGTGGGAGTGAACATTTGCAGTTTACTTTGTGTTCCTTGTGAGAAACATTCCACTGATTTAGTGGACAGAGCCTTGCGTGGAGCAGGGCGCCCCGGGCGTGGGTCCTCCGTCTGCCACTTGTGTGCTGTGTGATCTTGGAAGAGATCCCTAAGCCTCATCTTTTTCCTACAATAATATTGAGTTAGGTGACTGGTTAAGATCCCTTGAACTCTGACGTTTTGTAAGTCAAGAATGGTTAATGCTACAATTTGAAATGTACCTGAAAACTATACTATAAAGCCAGTTTCATCAAAATCTTCACACTTTAAAAAATATATATTTTTTATTGATTTTAAAGAGGAAGGGAGAGGGAGAGAGAGCTAGAAACATCAATGATGAGCGAGAATCATTGATCGGCTGCCTCCTGCATGTCCCACACTGCGGATGGATCCCACAAACTGGGCACGTGTCCTGACTGGGAATTGAAACGTGATCTCCTGGTTCATAGGGTGACACTCTACCACTGAGCCATGCCGCCAGGCAAAATCTTCACACTTTTAAGTGAGAGCAATTACACATAAAACAAGAGGACTTGAGCTTTCAATAGGAATATGGGTATAAGGCCATTTATTTTGAGTGAAACAAACACTAAATTTAAAGGGACCATGCTGCTCAATATTATGGATGACAAATTACGGTTTGAATCATGGCAAAGCTTGGGTAGACTTATGTGTACTTAGCATGTTTACAGACCGATTTGTTTATGGAATTTCTTAAAGAAATGACCTTTGTTTCTTCCTCTTCAGGGATTTTAGCCATCGGCTTAATTAACGAGGCCCTGGACGAAGGTGATGCCCAAAAGACCCTGCAGGCCCTGCAGATTCCTGCAGCCAAACTGGAGGGTGTCCTGGCAGGAGTGGCCCAGCATTACCAAGACACGCTGATCCGAGCAAAGAGAGAGAAAGCCCAGGTGAGTGGCATCAGAAGGGTCGTTTCTGTTCCGGGAACTTCCTCCCTCCAAGCACCGAGATGCAGGTGTGACGCCTCCCCTGATCCCTCAGGGACTGCTCCCGGGCACCTCACGCTCAGAGCTCTGTGGGGACACAGGAGTGAGGGACATAGACTCTGCCTCTTGGAAGCTTTGCTATTTTACACATTTGGCTATTTTTTTTTATTGTTGTTGTTTGTCAACACATCTCCCTGTCTCTGAGTAAATTCTGCATTGAAATATAAGACCCAAAAATGCGTAAGTCAGCCCTAGCTGGTTTGGCTCAGTGGATAGAGTGCTGGCCTGCGGACTGAAGGGTCCCGGGTTTGATTCCGGCCAAGGGCACATGCCCAGATTGCAGGCTCAATCCCTAGTAGGGGCCAAGCAGGAGGCAGTTGATCAATGATTCTCTCTCATCATTGATGTTTTTATCTCTCTCTCCCTCTCCCTTCCTCTCTAAAATTAATCCTATATAATAAAAGCCTAATATGCAAATCAACCAAACAGCGGAAGGAATGACCTGTCATCAGCCGTGAGCCCGGCTTCTGGCTGAGCAGTGCTCCCGCTGTGGGAGCGCACTGGCCACCAGGAGCAACTCCTGCGTTGAACAGGATTAGGCCGAAACAGGCTCTTTGACATCCCCCGAAGGGTCCCGGATTGCGAGAGGGCACAGGCCAGGCTGAGGGACCCCACTGGTGCACGATCGGGGCAGGGGAGGGACACGGGAGGTTGACCAGCCAGGGACGGACCGTGGGAGGGCTCCAGGGCGTGTCCGGCCCGTCTTGCTCAGTCCCGATCAGCCGGACCCCAGCAGCAAGCTAACTTACTGGTCAGAGGATCTGCCCCTTGATGGTCAGTGCACATCATAGTAGCGGTTGAGCGGCCTGAGCATATCATTAGCATATTACACTTTGATTGGTTGAACAGACGACGGGACACTTAGCATATTAGGCTTTTACTATGTAGGATGATACATGTAAGTTTTAGTACATCATGCCACAGAGGATTGTGGTTTTTTCAAGCAGGTTTATTGAGATATAATTCATTTATCATACAGCTCATCACTTTAAAGTGTATAATTCAGTGGTTTTTAGTCTATGCACAGGATTGTGCAAACATCACCATAACCGATTTGAGAACATTTTCATCATGCCCAAAAGAAACCCAGCACTCATGGTCACCGCTCCTCATTTCCCCTCAATCTCTCCAGCCCCAGGCAGCTACGAGTTTACTTTCTTTGTCTGTTCTGGACGTTCAGTATAAATGGAATAATGCAGTATGTGGTTCTTTGTGACTGGCTTCTTTCACTTAGCTTGGTTTATCCAAGTTGTAGCATGTGTTAGTACTTCATCTCTCTTTAAAAAAAAATGTTTTTATTGATTTCAGGGAAGAAGGGAGAGGGAGAAAGAGACAGAAACATCAATGATGAGAGAGAGAAAAAAATGGTGAAAAAGAATCATTGATCAGCTGCCTCCTGCATGCCCCCTATTGGAGCCCACAACCCGGGCATGTGCCCTTGACTGGAATCGAACCTGGGACCCTTCAGTCTGCAAGCTGATGCTCTATCCACTGAGCCAAACCGGCTAGGGTTACTTTATCTCTTTTTATTGTTGGATAATACTCCATTGTTTGGAATATTGTTCCATTTATGAGTTGATGGAAATATGGCTTGTTTCCACTTTATGGCTATTGGAATAATGCTGCACTGAACATAAAAGTTTTCCAAAGTAATTGTAACACGAACCCATCTTTTAAAAAGTTTGTCTTGCCTCTCGGCTAGTTTGTTGAAGAAGTGGACAAGATTTATACCTCTGTTTATGCTGTTGCTGAGCAGGGAGCTAGTTTGTGTGTAGTCGGCCCTCAGATATTAGTTGCGTGATGAAAGCATCTTTACCTCTGTTTCTCTAATTGTCGTTAGTCTCTTTTTAAGTTCTTCCTAACTAACAGCAATTATGTAGGGAGGACCACAACTTTTTTTTTTAAACTGAGAAGACCCCTCCAGTGAGGTTCTCATAGCAAGCGAAGAGCTGAAGGAAATTCTTAATTCAGGAGGTTAGATGCTTTCTGGGAATCCAAAGATAGAAAAACAGACCAAGACATCTGTGTGATTGCAACTTTTTTTTTTTTAATTATTTTATTGATTTTTTTACAGAGTGGAAGGGAGAGGGATAGAGAATGAGAAACATCAAAGAGAGAGAAACCTCAATCAGCCGCCTCCTGCACGCCCCCTACTGGGGATGTGCCCACAACCCAGGTACATGCCCTTGACCGGAATCGAACCTGGGACCCTTCAGTCCGCAGGCGGATACTCTATCCACTGAGCCAAACCAGTCAGGGCGGATTGCAACTTTTGTACACCAACCCCCATGGGTCAGAGGTGGAGGAGTTGTGGGTGACATTATGATGTTGAAAAATCTCCTTTGATTCCCTTGTCATCAGAGTACAGTAGTTAACATCACCATGTCCTGATCATGTAAATGCAGCCAGTACCGAGCTTCATATAAGAGGCACATTAATACGCTGACTGTCAGTTGATCCTGTGGTGAGGGTTGAATCATATCTCCCATTTTGTAGCCAGGAAATTGAGACAAAGGGATTTGTATATATATAATTGATTTCAGAGAGGAAGGGTGTGGAAGAGAAAGAGAGAAACATCAATGATGAGAGAGAATCATTGATCAGCTGCCTCTTGCACGCCCCCTACTGGGGATGGAGCCTGCAACCCTGGCATGTACCCTGACCTGAAATTGGACCCTGACCTTTTGGTTCATAGGTCAACGCTCAGCTACTGAGCCATGCTAGCTGGGCCCCAAACATTTTTTTTTTAATTTTTTTAAATTGATTTCAGAGAGGAAGGGAAAGGTTGAGAGAGAGAAACATCAATGATGAGAGAGAATCATGGATCGGCTGCCTCCTGCACGCCCCCTACTGGGGATCAAGCCGACAACCCCGGGCATGTGCCCTGATCGGGAATTGACCTGTGGCCTCCTAGTTCCTAGGTCACTGCTCAACCATTGAGCCATGCCGGCTGGGCAGTTCTCCCCAAACTTGGCTGATCATCAGAACAATTTAAAAGTTATTTTAAAAATGCAGATTCCTAAGATTTATACTCTTGTTTCTGCTTATTCAGAATCTCTATAACTGGGGGCCTGGCTGTAGTGATTCTGTATAGACCCCAGTGGTAATGTTTGTTTTTGCTGCCATATAAGTCCACAAGGAATCTTATGTTTGATTGACAGAGAAGTGGACTTTGGGAGAATAAACGAGGCCAGGTTCCATGTCTAAAAAAGGAAGCTAGATTGAGGCTCTAACTTGTACCTGCTCTCACTCATGCTCTGAGCCTTTTGGTAGGGTTGTGGGAGTTAAGCTGTTAGAGGATGTGACTAGAGTTTGAAGCATTTCCGTTTGCTGTGGAATAACTTTACAGAGGACGGGGGTGGTGTTAGAGGGAATTTGCTTAACACTGCCAGGTCGGGTTGGGTGGACTACACATTAGATGGAATAGCCTTTTTTAGGCCTCAGCTTAGCTTGTAACTATGTCTGGGCCTTCTTGAAAGTGGTTTTAAAAAATAATAATCTGATTTCCAAATTTATCAAGCAAAAGGTCTTCATTTAACTTTGACCTGTAGTTCTCTGGTGGTATCTTTGGGTCTCGCTTTGGTGTCAGGGTAATACTGACCTCATAGAATGAATTGGGAAGTTTGCCGCCTTCGTCTTTGCTTCAGAAGAGTTTGTAAGGGATTGGTGTTAGCTTCTTTAAACGTTTGGTAGAATTCACCAGTGAAGCCGTGTGGTCCTGTGTTTTGGGCTTTGTTTTTGGAGGATATGTTTTGATTGTTATTCCATCTCTATATCTGTTATAGGTCGATTCAGACTTCCTCCACGTATTCTTTCTGCCTTTTTTCTTCTTGTCTTGGGGATCCCATTATGCATATATGGATATTATCGATGGTGTCCTTGGCTCTCTGAGGCTTTGTTCATTTTTCTTGATTCTTTTTTCTTACTGTTTCTCAGACTGGGTCATTTCAGTGGACTAATCTTCCAGTTTGCTGAGTCCCTCTAGGAATTCTTTTAAAATTTCAGTCATTGTATTTTACAACTCCCAAATTTCATTTGATTCTTCTTTTTTTTAAAAAAAATAATTTTTATTTCTTTCTTGATCATTCTCTCTTTGGTGAGACTTGTTCTTATATCCTATAGTTCTTTGAACATATTTAAAATAGCTGATGCCCTCTAGGAATTCTTTTAAAATTTCAGTCATTGTATTTTACAACTCCCAAATTTCATTTGATTCTTCTTTTTTAAAAAAAATAATTTTTATTTCTTTCTTGATCATTCTCTCTTTGGTGAGACTTGTTCTTATATCCTATAGTTCTTTGAACATATTTAAAATAGCTGATATAAGTCTCTGTCTACCAGGATCAATTTAGACATTTTCGTTTGTCAGCTTTCCCCCTTTTTGGACCAGGCTTTCCTGTTTCTATGCATGTCTTGTAGTGTTGTGTTGTTGTTTTTTTTTAAGTCAGGAGGTCTTTTATTAAAAAAAAATATTTTTATTGATTGCAGAGGGGCGGGGGGGGGAGGGGGAGAGAGAGAAGAGAGAAGAGAGAGAGAGAAACATCAGTGATGAGAGAGAATCATGGATCGGCTGCCACCTTCACGCCCCACACTGGGGATCGAGCCTGCAACCCGGGCATGTGCCCTGACCAGGAATCGAACTGTGACCTCCTGGTTCATAGGTTGATGCTCAAACACTGAGCCACGCCGGCCGGGCTGTCTTGTAGTTTTTGAAAATTGGACATTTTAATAAAATAACAGGGCAGCTCTGAAAATCAGATTGCCCTCTCCCTCAGGGCTTGTTGTTGTCCCTGATTGTTGTCATTTGTTTAGCAGCTTTTGCTTCTGTTAAGTCTGTGCTCTTTATCATGTGCGTCCACTGACGTCTCTGCTTGGTTAGCTAGTGGTCAGACAGAGATGTCCTCAAGTTCCCTGGGTTCCTTCCCAGGTTGCTCTTTTGCCCCTTCTCGCTGCTTTTGACCTCCTGAGCCACGCGAATTCATCTTCGCATCTTTATCACTTTGTCTGAAGCATTTCTCTTGTAATCTTTCACCAGTTTTTTAAAAATATCTTTTTCCTGGTTTTTTTAGAGAGGAAGGGAGAGGGATAGAGAGATAGAAACATCAATGATTAGAGAGAATCATTGATCAGCTGCCTCTTGCACGCCCTGCACCAGGGATGGAGCCCGCAACCAATCGAACTGGCAACCTCTTGGTTCCTGGGTCGATGCTCAACCACTGAGCCACACCGGCCGGGCTTCACCGTTTTTTTTGTTTGCTGCTCAACCACTGAGCCACACTGGCTGGGCTTCACCAGTATTTTTATTCCTGCTTCTTCCAGTTGACTATTCCATATGTCTCACGTGTTTGAAACTTCCTCCACATCTCATCGAGTCTCAGAAGCCCCATTATCCCAGGGGCCCTGATTTCATGGCTCTTAATATTATGTTGCTTTCTGGGGATCTGCCTGCAACCAAGGGACATGCCCTTGACCGGAATCAAACCTGGGACCCTTGAGTCTGCAGGCCGATGCTCTATCCACTGAGCAACACCGGCCGGGCTTCACCTTTGTTGTTTTTTTATTTCTGCTTCTTCCAGTTGACTATTCCATGTGTCTCACGTGTTTGAAACTTCCTCCATATCTCATCGAGTCTCAGAAGCCCCATTATCCCACCGGCCCTAATTTCATGGCTCTTAATATTATGTTGCTTTTCACGGTGCGCAGGAAACCCAGGATGAGTCCGCTGTGTTGTGGTTGGATGAAATTCAAGGCGGAATCTGGCAGTCCAACAAAGACACCCAGGAAGCACAGAGGTGTACGTATCGCTGGTTTATTTCTCTTGGGGGAGGGCGGGGGGCGAGGTGCTCCATGTCGCGTCAGGGAGATCACATGTGGGGGAACAGCTTCCCAGGAGGCGTAGCCAGGTGAACCAGTGTATGAGCGGAGGTGCTCCCTAAACTATTCTGGTAACGGTTCTCTTCCGCGATAGTTGCCGTCGGAATCTTTGCCATTAATGAGGCTGTGCAGAGTGGCGATGTCGGTAAAACGCTGAGTGCCCTCCGTTCCCCGGACGTCAGCCTGTACGGAGTCATCCCTGAGTGTTGCGAAACGTACCAGAGTGACCTCGCAGAAGCCAGGAAGAAAAAACTGGCAGCAGGTGAGTTACGGTGAAATAACTGTGTGC
>NW_006295053.1:850799-853127 GCF_000327345.1 Myotis davidii | reverse complement strand
AAGATAACTTTCCTATAGAAGTACAGTATCTGGACTTATTTTAAATACCCTAAGGAGGCAATAATAGCCCTATTTTGGGGGGAAAAATATTTTCCCCTTTTAGGCAACTATGTTTAAAAAGGTCAATTTCCGCCCTGACCGGTTTGGCTCAGCGGATAGAGCATCAGCCTGCATGCGGACTCAAGGGTCCCAGGTTCCATTCCGGTCAAGGGCATGTACCTGGGTTGTGGGCACATCCCCAGTAGGGGGTGTGCAAGAGGCCGCTGAATCGATGTTTCTCTCTCATCGATGTTTCTAGCTCTGTATCCCTCTCCCTTCCTCTCTGAACAAAATCAATAAAATATATTTATTTTAAAAAAAAGGTTAATTTCCTGAAAATGCTGGAAGGATAAAAATATTTGACTGTTCATCTTTTATAGGGTGTCAGTAGCTGCTACAGTATCTAAGTCTAGAGATAGATAGAAGTAGTTTCCCTGTAAAAGTAGGGGTATAAAGATTTGATTCTCATCCCTTTATATGGCCTTTTTAAAAAATTTGTATATTTTTATTGATTTCAGAGAGGAAGGAGAGAAAGAGAGATAGAAACATCAATGATGAGAGAGAATCATTGCTTGGCTGCTTCCTGCATGCCCCCTGCTGGGGATCGAGCCCACAACCCGGCATGCGCCCTGACTGGGAATTGAACCCAGGACCCTTCAGTTCACAAACCAACGCTCTATCCAGTGAGCCAAACCGGCTAGGGCGGTACTTTCTTTTTATAATGTAGATGTGAGTGAGCTAAAAGGCATCGCAAAGCCATAATGTAAGAGGGACTTGGGATGCCCCTTTGCTCTCATTAATCCAAGGAGCGGGATTTTGGAATGACCTTCAGGGAGATGGGTGAACCTGGTCAGAGTCGTCCTGTCCCATCGGACACATGCGTGTGGGGAGCATGGCTCTGGGTCCCTTTTAATCTTTACTGTCCACCAGGCGACAACAACAGCAAGTGGGTGAAGCACTGGGTGAAAGGCGGATATTACTATTACCACAACCTGGACACGCAGGAAGGCGGATGGGATGAACCCCCGGGCTTTGTGCAGAACTCCACGCAGCTCTCGCGGGAGGAGATCCAGGTAGGTCGCCTTTCTTCGGGGAAGGAGCTGAACGTGTGTTTGGAGGAACAGGCCTGTGGTCAGAAGCCTTAGCCTAAAATCGAGGCCACGTAATGACCTGGCTTAGAGTCATTATTTGTCCTGTGGTTGGAGGAGTGACTTAAGGCCTAAATTAGGAAAACATCAGTATTATAGAGTTTAAGTCAGGCAAATTGTGTGCTTATTAAAGAAAACGTGGATGCCCAGAAGAGAAAAGCAAAAAGTTGCTCTAACTCCTCATTAAACGCACCTACTGTTCATCTCCCCCGGTTTACATTTCCACCCTTTTTTCGGACTGTCCCACCCACTCCGGACTGTGCTGTGTTAGACCTTAACCTGTCCGTCACAGGCAGGCTGGCCATTTCCCTGCGTGTCCTCCACCGCGGCGGTCCAGGGGGCTCTGGGACTGGGCACTCGGCCCCCTGTCGGCCCCTGTTCCTCTGTCTTCCTGTCAATAATGACCCACGCACGGTGCCTGGCACAGTCAGTGTTGGGCAGATGAGTGGGTACATGGGAGAGGAAAGAAGATCAAGTTGCTTTTGTCCGTGGCTTGTTGGGGTGTGAGAACCACCTGCCCTGAAAAATAGACCTGAAGCCATTCTCGTTGCTCAAAGATCTAGAACAGTCCGAGAAAGCGGGAAGGGTTGGTTTGTGCGCTGCGGACGATGCCGTTAAAATTCGTGTCCCTTCTCACCTGCGTCCGTCTCCCTGTGACCACGCGCCTTTCAGAGCTCCATCTCCGGGGTGACGACTGCGTATAACCGAGAGCAGCTCTGGCTGGCCAACGAGGGCTTGATCACCAAGCTGCAGGCTTGCTGCCGCGGGTACCTCGTCCGACAGGAGTTCCGCTCCAGGATGAATTTCCTGAAGAAACAGATTCCCGCCATCACCTGCATCCAGGTATTTCAGAGCCCGGCCGCCGGCCGCGGGTGGGCGCCGAGAGCAGGGCTCAGCAACTGCCATTCTTAGGGGCGAGTGTGGGTGTGCTTTCCTCCCGGCCTCTCGGCCTCATCCTTCTTCGGATAAGCGTTTCCTCTCTGCTGCCACTGTCATTAGTGTGCTCGGCTGGATCTGGGCCTCAGGGCTCCCCACTGCCTGGTGGTGTGAGCCTCTCTAAGTTTGCTTCATCCTCTGTGAGTGGGGATGCTAATGTTTACCTTCCCTTCCTCACTGATTTATTGTAAGGATCCAATAAAAG
>NW_006295053.1:846768-849951 GCF_000327345.1 Myotis davidii | reverse complement strand
AAACATCAGGGCTGGGAATCATTGATCAGCTGCCCCCTCCATTCCCCACACTGGGAATCGAGCCCACAACCTGGGCATGTGCCCTGACCAAGAATCGGACTGTGACCTCCTGGTTCATAGGTGGACACTCAACCTCTGTGCCACACCAGCCGGGCTGGAGGCACTTTTAAAAGGTGTGACGTGCTGTGCTCACACCAGGGAAGTGGACACTGACCACTGTGCTCTCCACAAGCCTCTGCCCACACTCCCCAGTCACTGCAGACATGGTCCTCTTTAGAGCTTCGTCAGGAATTGCACTTGGACAGTATGTCGAGGAGAGGCGTTGGAATTGCCTCTCTTCCCTGGGAAACAATGTGCCGACTGTAATATTTGATGTTTCAGTCGCAGTGGCGAGGATACAAGCAGAAGAAGGCCTACCAGGACCGTCTAGCGTACCTGCGCTCCCATAAAGATGAAGTCGTGAAGGTACGGCAGCCTGGGCGGGTCACTCCGTGTGGGGTGCCAGTATGACCTGTGTTGGGGTGAAGGACTTTTGTAATTTCCAGGGCCCTTTGTCCACAGATCCAGTCCCTGGCGAGGATGCATCAGGCGAGAAAGCGCTATAGAGATCGCCTGCAGTACTTCCGAGATCACGTGAGTCCCCTTGGGAAGCAGGGCCGGTGGGACCCGTTTTGCGATATTTCTGGCGGACAAATGACCAAAAGCATTTCTTCTCTGCTCCTTAGATAAATGACATTATCAAAATCCAGGCTTTTATTCGGGCAAACAAAGCTCGCGACGACTACAAGACTCTCAGTGAGTAACTGTGGCTCAGCGGAGGCGGCGTGGAGGCCCTCAGGGTCTGGGCATTCTCCACGGATCTCTTTCCTTTCCTGCAGGCAAGCCTGGGGGCCGGGGGCTGCTTGCGATTTAACCCCCTTTGCTAACCTGTGGCTGCATGTCCTGTTCTTCACCGTGTCAGCCTCTGTCACATCATAGCGATAGCGTGACCAAGAACACTGCACCCCGTGGTTGTCCTGGCTCATTTCACAGTTAAACAGACACCTGTGACTAGCGCTCATCCATAACCCTGACCTTCCTCGGGACTGGGAACTTGTCCTGGTAACTTCATTCTCATCTGACACGCGCTGTCTTTCCGCCAGTCAATGCCGAAGATCCGCCGATGATCGTGGTCCGGAAGTTTGTCCACCTGCTCGACCAGAGCGACCAGGATTTCCAGGAGGAGCTGGACCTCATGAAGATGCGGGAGGAGGTCATCACCCTCATTCGTTCCAACCAGCAGCTGGAGAACGACCTCAACCTCATGGATATCAAAATCGGACTGCTGGTGAAGAACAAGATCACGCTGCAGGTATGGGGCAGAGCTGGCGGGGCCACGGGGCGTGTCCTGTTTTGGCTTCCCGGCCTCACCCTCGCTGACTCATGGCTTCCTTCTCCTTGAAGGCCATAAACTTTTAAAAAGTGACAGAGGGAATGAAATGCTGTAATTTAATAGCAACATTTAAAATAGAGAAAAGAAGATACAAACCATCCCATAATCCTACCACCCCTCAATCATTTCCTATCGGACATTTTTACTTCATATTAGAAGATAAAATGTTTTCCATGTGATAAAGTCATAATATTATTTTTTAAAATACATTTTTATTGATTTCAGAGAGGAAGGGAGAGGGGGAGAGAGAGAAACATCAATGATGAGAGAGAATCATGGATTGGCTGCCTCCTGCACGCCCCACTCTGGGGATCAAGTCTATAGCCCAGGCTTGTGCCCTGACCGGGAATCAAACCGTGAACTCCTGGTTGATAGGTCGACACTCAGTCACTGAGCCACGCCAGCCAGGCAGTCGTAAATATTATTTTTAATGGCAGTGTGAGGAAGGTAGAGGGATAGAGAGCTAGAAACATCAATGAGAGAGAGACATTGATCCGCTGCCTCCTGCACACTCTCCACTGGGGATGTGCTCGCAACCAAGGTACATGCCCCTGACCGGAATCGAACCCGGTACCCCTGAGTCCGCAGGACGACGCTCTATCCACTGAGCCAAACCGGTCAGGGCTGCAGGGAAAGTCTTGATGTATATGTAGCTTTTATCGTATTTAAGGCTTTGTCTTCCAGGTAGACTCCCAGGAGTTGGCTTCCTAAGTCAGTGGATGTTTTTATGGATCAGGTTTTTTATAGGAAGATGAGGGTAGGACTGTGTTTGACTAATGTATTGAAAACAGGATACTCCGTCTGACTTGGAAGGGATCCGCCAGTGCCGCAAAAGACCCACAATGGCCAGCTTTGTCTCTGAAAGCTTTTTGATTTACGTGTTGGTTTGTGTTTACAGGATGTGGTTTCCCACAGTAAAAAACTTACCAAAAAAAATAAGGAACAGTTGTCTGATATGATGATGCTAAATAAACAGAAGGGAGGTCTCAAGGCTTTGAGCAAGGAGAAGAGAGAGAAATTGGAAGCGTATCAGCACCTGTTTTATTTATTGCAGGTGAGTGGCTCCTGGTAGTGGCCCTGAAAAATGTAGCTAATTTTCTTTTCATAAGCTAACCTTACCCATAGATCTCTGTGGAACTAGTTCTGATTTCCACTGAGGGGTGAGCAAAGAGCTGCCTTTTCTTTCTTTCTTTCTTTCTTTCTTTCTTCCTGTCTTTCTTTCCTTCTTTCTTTCTTTCTTTCTTTCTTTCTTTCTTTCTTTCTTTCTTTCCATTTTCTTTATTTCTTTCCTTATACACATTCTGATCCTTCGAGTCTATCAAACCTTGGATGTTTTTGCCAGCCTTTACATTATCTTAAATCCCTTCATTTCAGACCAACCCCACCTATCTGGCCAAGCTGATTTTTCAGATGCCCCAGAACAAGTCCACCAAGTTCATGGACTCGGTGATCTTTACCCTCTACAACTACGCCTCCAACCAGCGGGAGGAGTACCTGCTGCTGCGGCTCTTCAAGACGGCGCTCCAAGAGGAGATCAAGTACGGAGGGCCCCCCTCCCCCATACACCCCCCCAACCAGAGGCTCAGGGCTGGACAGTCAGGCTGCCTGCATCGTCCGCTTCCTGCTCTCAGCCAAGGCTGTGGCTTGTGTGAACTACTCGAAACAAGGATCTACTTGTTAAATTACTAATATAAAGTGCTGTTGCAGATTCTAGGGAGGTGATAAAGTAATACATTTTGCTAAATTAATTT
>NW_006295053.1:842958-846594 GCF_000327345.1 Myotis davidii | reverse complement strand
GATGTTCCTTAAAATATACTTTTTAAGAAGCTGATCCAAACACCAAGGTTCCACATTTCTATCTAATCAAGGACCTGGTTACGCTCCCAGGATCGTGTTCGCAGCAGCAGAAAGGTGTTCTGTGTTTAGACGAGTGTCAGTAGAGGAATAACAAGTACCCGCTTCCTTCCAATCATGTGTGTCCAGGAGATGGGGTCGTGAAGCTCATAGATTCTGTGTAGTTTAGACTGAGTTTGTGTCTGATGTTTCCATAGGTCAAAAGTCGACCAGATTCAAGAGATCGTGACGGGAAACCCTACCGTTATTAAGATGGTTGTCAGTTTCAACCGCGGCGCCCGGGGTCAGAATGCCCTGCGGCAGATCTTGGCCCCGGTCGTGAAGGAGATTATGGACGACAAATCCCTCAACATCAAAACCGACCCCGTGGATATCTACAAGTCGTGGGTTAACCAGATGGAGTCTCAGACAGGAGAGGCAAGGTGTGGAGCCCCGGCACCCTTTCCTGTCCTGTGTTTCATTCTCTCTCTCTCTCTAAGCAGTTGACCTTTGATTTACAAGCTAATCATTGTTCAAATAGTTTTTCCTTAGAAACCTCTTTATTAAATTGTTGACCAGGTAACATGTTCATTTATTTAGTAGGTATTTACTGAGTTCTTACGAAGGGCTCTCCCTGGCTTCCAGGAAAGTCCAGATGTCTTACCATTACATGCAGGGCCCTGCGTGACCAGGCCCTGCTTACTTCCCCGCCCTCATTTCTCCTCTTCCTTTTCTTTGCATTTGATCTTCCTTCCTAGAAGACCCTTCTTCCTTTTTCCCGAGCCCCTTCCTCCTGGAAGCCCTCCTTGATTACCCCGTCTGAGTAGAAGCCCCTCTGGCCCCGCAGCACTATGGTCGGCTTCTTACTTATAGCACAATATGTTTTGTGTGGTTTTTTTTCTTTTTTTGTTTTGTTTTTACAATATACAAAATAAATCCATTACCAGATTGTAGATACAAAATAAGTAGCCATTTACACAGCACAATATGTTTTAAATAAATGCCCGTTTGTCTCTCCCACCAGGTAGTTAGAGAAGCTATCATGTCCCATACACCATTCATCCCAAGTGCCTATCATGGTGCCGGGCACATAATTCAAGGCCCCCAATTCACAGTTGAAAACCTGAGTTCAGATCCCGGCCCCATCATTTACCAGGTCATTGAACACGAGCAAGTTGCCTAGTCTCTCTGGGTCTTTCTGTTCATGAAATGCGTGGCCCTGCCTCCGGCCCTGCCTGGCTTCTGGTCTAACCCTATTGGGGGTAATTTCTGCTTTCCCAGCAAACTCCCCTATGACGTGACTCCCGAGCAGGCTCTGGCTCACGAAGAGGTCAAGACACGTCTCGACAACTCCATCAGGAACATGCGGGCCGTGACAGACAAGTTCCTCTCCGCCATCATTTGTTCCGTGGACAAGATCCCGTGAGTGCCTTCCGTCATCGTGACCCCAGACAGAGCCCAGCGTGAGTGCCCTCCTGCTCCCCGGCCCCTCTCACGCGTTGTGTCCGTCTCACAGCTACGGGATGCGCTTCATCGCCAAAGTGCTGAAGGACTCGCTACACGAGAAGTTCCCCGATGCTGGTGAGGATGAGCTGCTGAAGGTAAGACTCGGGAAGGGGAAGCTGGCGCAGCCCCGCCCTTCCATGCCTTTGAGGAAGCAGTGATATGAGGGCTGACCACAGACCGTTAGTGAGAGCCTGAATTTTAGCAGTAGCGCGCCACGGATTGTGATTGTAAATAGTCAACGACACCTCTTTGAGTTTCTATAGCGTTCGAATGGCCCGCCTCAATTAAGTCCAGTTGGATGCTTCTGTCTTGAGATAAATTTCTGAGTCCTATCTTTTCGCTGGAAAATAGCTCCCTCTGCTGGTGGCCAGGTGAACGGGACCAAGCACAACTGTTTCTGCTGAGGCTGTGGCTGGTAACGCTGACTGCCTAATGCTCCTTTCTTTCCTTCTTTTTTTTAACCTGGACGCTTTTTTCTTCTCTCTCCTAGTTCTTGTGCTTTCCTACAGTGAGGCCTCGCTTCTAGGCTTTCTGTTCAGGTGAATTAATTTTGTACTTTTGAATGATGGCTCTCGGGGAAATGCCGTGACTGTCCTTGAATTCTTCTGCGGAAGAGCTTGTGTCGAGTGACTTTCATTTCCGAGGCATGAACTTGTCTACCTGTGACGTCTCTCCCGCATGAGCACGATGGGGGTCGGACAGGTCGCTCTGTGCTAACGAGGTCCTGTTTAAGGATTTATCTTAACTGCCTTTGTTAGCCTCTCCGAATCAAAGTCCGCCCACGTGGAAGCGAAAGGTGCGCGTGGGTGGCAGCCGTATTTGCTGCCATCATGTGGGAGCGCAGGATGCCCTGCAGCGCTCGGTCACAGACGTGAAGTCTGTCACTTCCCCCCGAATCTGCCCTTTCCATTGTAATGCTTTTCAGTTCTGTCTCATTTTCTTTTGCTCTGCGCCCAAACAAGGGACGTTGGGCCCCGTCGGGGTCAGACCTTGAGAGCAGGCGCGTGTGCATGCGTGCATGCGTGTCCATGTGTGTGTAGCGCGCATTTCCCCTCACAGGACTGCGTGTTCTGGTTCCCTTTGCTAATAGAGTCCTTTGTGGCTTCCTCGGTGGAGCGGCTTTTAACACCCATTTTTCTTGGTTGTCTGTCCCCAGATCATTGGTAACCTGCTGTACTACCGATACATGAATCCAGCCATTGTTGCCCCGGATGCCTTCGACATCATCGACCTGTCGGCCGGAGGCCAGCTCACCACCGACCAGCGCCGCAACCTCGGCTCCATCGCCAAGATGCTCCAGCACGCGGCTTCCAACAAGATGTTCCTGGGAGATAACGCCCACTTAAGCATCATTAACGAGTACCTCTCCCAGTCCTACCAGAAATTCAGGTAAGGGGCAGGGGACTGGGTACTTGAAAGACTCTGCAGGTGTGTGTCTCTCTCTGAAGGTAAAGACAAGACTAACAACCACACCTGGTTCTCCCTGGGCGGCCACATTGTGGGACGCGTGTTGGATGTGCCCAGAGCTCCAGGGCGAGAGAGGATTTCTGAGCTAAAAAATGTGTACCTGCCCCGGCTGGTTTGGCTCAGTAGATAGAGCGTCAGCCTGTGGAGTGAAGGGTCCCGGGTTCGATTCCGGTTAACGGCACATGCCTGGGTTGTGGGCTTGATCCCCAGTGTGGGGCATACAGGAGGCAGCCAATCAATGAATCTCTCTCATCATTGATGTTTCTATCTCTCTCTCCCTTCCTCTCTGAAATCAATTAAAAAAATATATATAGTAAGAATGTGTACCTGTGGAATTGTAACCAGAGGAGAGTTGGAGAATACTTTTTTTTTTTAGTCACTGCACTCTTTTTCTTTTCAATTGTCTCTTCTTTAAAAAAAAAAAATTTTTTTTTTATTGATTTCAGAGAAAAAGGGAGAGGGAGAGAGAGAAATATCAGTGATGAGAGAGAATCATGGATCTTACTGGGGATCGAGCCTAAAACCCTGGCATGTGCCCTGACCTCTCAGTGCATGGGATGAGACTCAACCAACTGAGCAACACTGGCCAGGGCTACTGTGACATATTTTATTAAATGAAAAGTGGAA
>NW_006295053.1:834680-842927 GCF_000327345.1 Myotis davidii | reverse complement strand
TAACCCCCTACTGGGGATCAAGCCCGCAACCCGGGCATGTGTCCTTGACCAGATGTGAACCCGGGACCCTGCTCTCTCTCCCTTGGTGCTCTATCCACTGAGCCACGCCAGCTGGGCTGGAGAGCACTTTTACTATCTGTAAATTAAACATTCAGTTGTGAGTTCAGGGCATCGACTTAAAGTTGGTTCTCCCGGTGACACAGGTGTTTGGTTGAGTGGTTCCTGTGGGTGGAGCTAAACCTGGGCGGGGAGAGAAGTGCATGGAGCCCCCGGCCCAAGGCTGCCGGGCACGGGGAACCCAAGGCACTTTCTCCGGAATCAGCTGTCTGGACTGGCGTCCGCTCGAACACTTTGCTCCCGAGGTTTGTGGGATGTTCTCTCGCCTGCTTCTCACACACGTGTCACCTCTGGGGTCTGGCTCTCGTGTTTCTCTCCAGGAGGTTTTTCCAAACTGCTTGCGACGTCCCAGAGCTGCAGGATAAGTTTAATGTGGACGAATACTCCGACCTCGTGACCCTCACCAAGCCCGTGATCTACATCTCCATCGGGGAAATCATCAACACCCACACGGTGAGACCTCTTCTCTAGTTAATGTCATTGCTCGGTCCGTAATGGCCTCCCCCAGCTGCTGCTTCACTCCCTCCAGAAGCCAGATAGCTCCCTTCCCTTGGTGGGTTTACTGACATGGCCTCTGTCTTACTGTTTGTTATTCTTTTTTTTTTTTTAAGTCCTGCTGTTTATGGCTGCATTTTATAAATTTTCATTTTTAACTATTTGTTATTGTTATGTGAAAATATAATTGATATTCATATTGATTTTGTAATAAACTGCTGGGGTCCAACCCCAGCAGGTCCAGGGGTCCCCAAAGGTGTGGACGGAGTCGGCGAAGAAGGAATGACACAGAGACAGTGTTCAGTTGATCAGCAGCCTAGCCAGGATCTCTAGCCAAGTTCTGGTCAGGATCTCCAGCAAAGTTCTGGTTAGGATCTCCAGCCAGGTGGCCAGGTTCTCTCGCTAGGGTCTGTCTCTAGGTCCTGGACAGGATCTTTTGCCATGTTCTCTTGCTAGGTTCTGTCTCTAGGTTCTGTCTGTTTGTTATTCTTAACACTATTTACTACCTTTTCAAAGTGACCCCCGGGCCACCTGCAGCAGAATCAGAAAACTTATCTGCCTTATCCTAGCCTATATAATAAAAGCCTAATATGCAAATAGACCAAACCGGCGGAGCGACCGGTTGCTATGATGTGCACTGACCACCAGGGGCCAGACGCTCCATGCAGGAGCTGCCTCCGGTGGTCAGTGCACTCCCACAGGGGGAGCACTGCCCAGTCAGAAGCCAGGCTCATGGCTGGTGAGTGCAGCGGCAGTGGCGGGAGCCTCTCATGCCTCCGCTGCAGGCAGGCGGTAAGGAGCGAGGAGTCCTGGACTGCAAGAGGGATGTCTGACTGCCGGTTTAGGCCCGATATCCCCCGAGGGGTCCTGGACTGTAAGAGGGTACAGGCCGGGCAGAGGGACCTACCCCCCACCCGAGGGGTCCTGGACTGTAAGAGGGTGCAGGCTGGGCAGAGGGACCTACCCCGCACCCGACCACCTCAGTGCATGAATCTCATGCACCAGGCCTCTAGTTTGCCAATAAGATGCTAAAAATGAAGCTGCTGAGCCCAGCGGGCATGGCTCAGTGGTTGAGTGTCAACCTGTGAACCAGGAGGTCACGGTCCAATTCCCAGTCAGGGCACATGCCTGGGTTGCAGGCTCGAATCCCAGTGGGGGGCATGCAAGAGGCAGCCGATCAATGATTTCTTATTGGTGTTTCTCTCTCTCGCTCGCCCTTCTTCTCTGAAATCAATAAAAATATATTTAAAAATAGAAAATGAAGTTGCTGGGCCCCCACAGGCCTCCTGAACCAGAACCCCCAGGGTGGGCCCCAGAACCTCCATGGGAGTGCTGACCTGGGGACTTAATAACATACTGGTGTTCTGTTCCTTCTTTTTACCCCGGCTTTTACTTCTTTTTCCTTGTGTAATTTTTCCAACATGAATAGAATATCAGCTTTTTCCTCTTTGTTACCTTAGAGTTACTTTCCCTTGGCTGCACCCTTTCCCCCCAAATGTCTTTAATTCCTTCCTTTTGCCTTTGGTGGCATATAGAACAGGAAATGGGAAAATATATAAAATGTGAATGAAATTTCGGGCATTGTCATTTCTGAGGATATCATTTGAGACAATAATCTTAACGGCTTTGCTTGAATGCCTCCAGTGACAACATTGCCAGGGCGTACTTTTCTCTGAATTAAAGGTATTGTGTACAGGAAACAGGAAGGAAACATGTGGCTGTGAGTGAGTTGAACTGGTCGTAGGGCCCGTTGATGACCTCGGATGTTGAAGTCTGAGAGCTTCCTGGTCCTTTCTTACGTGGGGAACATTTAAACCCTTCACACTCGTAAGGCTGAGAGAGCGCCAGTGTTTTCCCACCATACATCACAGGTCGTCCAGCAGAGGCCAACTGTGATGCCTTTGAAAAAAAAATCTTTTTATGAGCTTATTAACCATTTGTATATCCTCTTTGGAGAAATATCTACTCAAGTCCTATTTTTTAAAAAAACATTTTTATTGATTTTAGAGCACAAGGGGGAGGGGAAGAGGGTTAGAAACGTCATTGATGAGAGCGAATCATTGATGGGCTGCCTCCTGCACCCCCCACACTGGGGATCCAGCCCACAACCCGGGCCTGTGCCCTGACCAGGAATTGAACCGTGACCTCCTGGTTCATAGGTCGACACTCAACCACTGAGCCACCAAGGATATGGTTTTTCGTTTGTTCGTTTTGTGTTTTGGTAAATTTATCTCTGTTGTTGAAAGTATTGCAGACGTACCCCTTCTCCCCTCTTGGATCCTCTTCCCCCCATTCCTGCCCCCTCCACGGGCCTTCCCTGCACTGCATGTGTTGCTTTATGTATTGCTGGTTTGGGGAGGCTTGCTGCGGAGTGGCTTGTCTGCCCTTTGAATGCAGGAGCTTTGTCACCTAACCTTCTTTTGTGCTGTGGGCAGTGTGGGCAGGGTTGGGGCTGATGGGCCGAGTGTGTAGATTGAGTTGACCCCCTGGTGTTCGTGCAGCTCCTGCTAGATCACCAGGACGCCATTGCCCCGGAGCACAATGACCCCATCCATGAGCTGCTGGATGACCTTGGCGAGGTGCCCACCATCGAGTCCCTGATAGGTAAGGTTCCGACTCCGCTGACAGAAGTAAGAGGGGGCACGACAGAGGAGGGTTGTGATGGGCACCTGCACTGTTCAGGCTCTGAATACACGTTAGGGAAGAAGGTGCGTGTGATCCCTGCCTGTGAGGAGTGAGGTCCAGTAGAGGGTTTTTTTAAAAATGTGTGTATAAGCCCTAGCCCTGAAAGGTCCCAGGTTCGATTCCCGGTCAGGGCACATGCCCAGGTTGCGGGCTCGATCCCCAGTGGGGGGCATGCAGGAGGCAGCCGATCAATGATTCTCTCTCATCATTGATGTTTCTATCTCTCTCTCCCTCTCCCTTCCTCTCTGAAATCAGTAAAGATATATTAAAAAACAACAAAAAACACACCTTCATTTCTTAAAAAAAAAGTGCATCTTATATAATAAAAGGTTGATATGCAAATTGACCAAATGGCAGAAGAACCGGTTGCTATTACACGCACTGATGGGGAGGGGGGGCGGGGGGCAGACACTCAATGCAGGAGCTGCCTGACCCCTGGTGGTCTGGGCGCTCCCACGGGGTAAGTGCCGCTCAGCCAGAAGCCCTGAGCTGGGCTCATGGCTGGCAAGTGCAACTGCGGTGGCAGGAGCCTCTCCTGCCTTGCTGCAGATGGTGGTAAGGAGCGAGGGGCCCTGAACTGCGAGAGCGATGTCTGACTGCCAGCTTAGGCCCAATCCCCAGGGTAGGCAGAGTGTTAGGCCTAGGTTTAGGGTTATAATGTGGTGTTGAAATGACTGTCAGACGTCTATGAAATGAATTTACTATGGACCCCGCCTCTATCACCTGTTTTCTTCTATTTCTCAATCAGGGGTGGCCCTGCCCCAGGGTCATGTTGGCTTATTCAAGTATCTCCTTACACGGGCTTCATCTTTTCTGGGAGTTTCTATCTCCTCTCCCATATCTCCTGTCTTCACTGATCCTTCCCACCCTCCCAAAACTTTAGGAGAAGGCGCTGGCAGTTTAAACGACCCCAACAAGGAGGCGCTGGCTAAGACGGAAGTGTCTCTCACACTGACCAACAAGTTCGACGTACCTGGGGATGAGAACGCGGAAATGGACGCGCGAACCATCTTACTGAAGTGAGTGTCGGAAGTGGGAAGAGCGAAGCCCACGGACTCCAGCCACCCCTCAGCCCCGGTGGACACGCCCACTTGCTTATACCCGAAATGGTCACCTTGGCCTTGGAGCCGTCATCATGGCGGTCCCTTCACATGTTACGCTCGGCCGAGGACGGATCTGCCTTGTTTGCCAATAAGATGCTCACGTTCCCTCTTGGAGACCCCAGCCTTGGCTCCCGCTCTGTTAGAGGTGCCCGACTCCGTCTGGGGTCTGGAGCATCTGGTGTTAGCAGCTGCCTGGCAGGGCCTCCAGGAGGCGGCCATTATGCCGCTGCCGCGTCGGTCCATTGAGAGGAAGTAGAACACCTGCTAATATTTAAACGTTCCCCCCATTTCCTCCCAGCACAAAGCGTTTAATTGTGGACGTCATCCGGTTCCAGCCAGGGGAGACCTTGACTGAAATCCTGGAAACGCCAGCCACCAACGAACAGGTAAAACTGAGGGGTTTAACAGGGACCCTAACCAGGCAGAGGTGCTCTCGGGATGGGGGGGACACAGGTAACACCAGGTGGTGACCTGGGGGTGGACAGAGGGCGGTGGCGGGTGAGGCTGGTGGAGAAGGTTGCTGGCTCCTAACGCCAGAGGCAGCTCACTGGCGCGTACATGCTGTACATACATGTATGTGCATGTGTTCATCGAACTCCAGGCAGAATCAGGGCATCTGCCCGGTAGTGTATTGAGTATTAATTACACAGTTAGAATTTTGTTAGGTGCCTTATAGGTAGAATAAAAGTACAGGATGTGGCTCCTGAACTCCACAAGTTCATGATCCAGAAGTGATGAAGGAGCCTTTAAACCAGCGGCCCTTTCACAGGGGTCGCCTAAGACCATCGGAAAACACATATATAATGACACATTGTTTTTGTGATTAATCACTATGCCTTAATTCTGTTCAGTTTGTAACAATGAAAATACATCCTGCATATCAGAGATATTTACATTACGATTCATAACAGCAGCAAAATTACAGTTATGAAGTAGCAACGACAATAATTTTATGGTTGGGGGTCACCACAACATGAGGAACTGTATTAAAGGGTCGCAGCATTAAGAAGGTTGAGAACCACCGAGCTAGACATTCAGGAAAGAGGTGAGGGAAGAGCAAGGCATCAGAAAGAGGTGGCGAGGGAGCCATGCTCAGGATGGATGGGATGGAGGCGAGAGGGGCGGGCAGT
Source organism: Myotis davidii (assembly GCF_000327345.1). NCBI lineage: Eukaryota > Metazoa > Chordata > Mammalia > Chiroptera > Vespertilionidae > Myotis > Myotis davidii. The sequence continues at coordinate 837,397 of NW_006295053.1, read as the reverse complement.
CCAGGCCGGGGGGAGGGGGCGGATAAAGGAGGGGAGCGTGGGAACTGAGGCACAAAGGGCGGGTGTGATGTGGCCAGGCCTGCATCTCTAGAAGGAAGGCCTGGGCGGGGAGAGCAGGGAGAGCTAAAACCTGAGGACAAGGTATGTAGCACCACAACCTGGCCAGGAACTTGGCCCTGGAGAGAGGAGTGAAGAGCCTTGGGGACGTTCAGTGCAGAGTGATTGGGTAGCGCCATCAGAGCAGATGGTGGTGAGTCATCTAGGTGTGTGATGAGGTCCCAGGCCGGTGGTGGGGGCGGCCTGGCGGTGGGGAGTGTGGATGAGTCACTTCATGTTTAAGGCGCCTGTTTCACGTTCTCATAAAAGGGGAGAAGTAGGTCAGGTCATTCGTTTTCAGATTTTGGACATAAGAATCCTTTCCCTTAAGTGACAGTTTACTTGGAAGCACAATTTAAAAAATATATATGTCTTCTTATTGATTTTTAGAGAGAGGAAGGGAGGAAGATAGAGAGATAGAAACATCGGTGAGAGAGGAACATCATTGATTGGCTGCCCCCTGAGTGCCCCCTACTGGGGATCGAGCCCGAAACCCAGGCATGTGCCTGATCAGGAATCAAACCGGTGACCTCTTGGTTCCTGGGTTGTCGCTCAACCACTGAGCCACACGGTCTGGCTGGAAACCCAGCTTATAGAGCAGGCGAAACTGGAGCTACTCTGACAGCCGCAGGAATGGGGCCCGGGAGCCCCGCTTTCTGGAACCCTGTAGCACCTCTGGGAGTCCCTTCAGGATGCCCAGAAGACTGTTTAAAAAACACCGTTTTAAATGAATTCTCTGCTATGATTGATTACTGAAGAGAGAGATGTGTGTGAGGGGCAAGAAAGGGGCAAGAGACGTCACCAATAACTGCATCCTATTTAACCTGCAAGGAGGTTAGACGTGGGGGGAGGGGGCCCCTCTTTACTGAGGACCTGACGCTGGTGGGGTGCCTTCCCCTGTGTCCCTCTATGGAATCCTTGCACTTACCCCAGGAGGTGAGTCTGTTATCCTCATTGTACAGATGAGGACACTGAGGCCCCGAGGGGTTAACTCACTTGCCTACGATCTGCCTGTAGTGGCAGAACCAGATGGGACCCAGCTGTCTGACCGCAGAGTGTGTGCTGCTGGCCATCGGGGGAAGGGCAGCATGGGAAAGGGAAACGCTCCCGTTGGGGAGGGATTATAAGCCTTCCCCACGAGAGCGTCTCAGTACAGGCAGCTCAGAGCCTGGCACCGGAGCCCCGGTGACAGAGATGAGGGAGCCATCACCACGGAGGTGATCACTGAAATATTGAGAGTGGACATTACAGAAAAGTGACCACCGGTCACTTGCAGGCACCCTACTCAGGGCCAGAAGGAAGTGCAGAGATGAGCGAGGTGGAAACTAGGAAAAGGATTTGGGGAATGGTGATGGGTGACGAGAGTGGCAGATGGAGAAGCCGCTTGCAGAGTTAAAGACGAAAGTGCGGAGTGAATCGAACAGCAGGTGTGGGTCCCGTGTCGGGCAGGGACATGCTGGGCAAACATGGGGTGTTGACTGGGAAACCTAGAAGAGCGAAGGGAAAGCCTTTGTATTTTGAAGATCCTGGCCTTTGCAGCCTGTGTAAAAGCAGAGGTAAGGCCGAAGCGTGATTTAGAACCGACAGGTGGCAAAAGGAATCAGCAAGAATGGACTGAGCCCTGGCGTTGCCCTGGTGTAGTTACAACATTTATTGAGCTGCGTTTCAAATAACATGAGCTGGCTCCCATGTCTCAAAAGGTGATAGGGGAAAAACGAGGGATTTTGTAGCCAGTGGCGCCCAATCTCCTAATTGTCCCTAAGAGTCCAGGACAGAAGCCCTAAGAAGCCAGGGGATTCAAAGATGTAAAGCAGCCCTAGCCTGTTTGGCTCAGTGGATAGCACATCGGCCTGTGGACTGAAGGGTCCCGGGTTCGATTCCAGTCAAGGGGACATGCCCAGGTTGCCAGCTCAATCCTCAGTAGGGGGAGTTCAGGAGGCAGCTGATCAGTGATTCTCATCATTGCTGTTTCTATCTCTCCCTCTCCCTCCGCTCTGAAATCAATTAAAAAAGAATAAAGATTAAAAATATAATATAAAAAAAGTGTAAAGCAATGTGCCTCTGCCTCGTGCAGTTTCTCTGTCAGCTGCCGGCTAGGTGTGTCTCCCCCCCACACACACACCCCCCGCCCCATCTCTCTCCCTCTCTCGTCCTCTCTGAAATCAATGAAAAAAGAATAAAGATTAAAAATATAATTTAAAAAAAAGGTGTAAAGCAATGTGCCTCTACCTCATGCAGTTTCTCTGTCAGCTGCCAGCTAGGTGTGTGTGTGTGTCCCCGACCCCCCACCCCCGTTCCCAGAACGCAGCTCTAGAGCTGCGTAAATTCAGGTGTGGGACTGGTGCCCTGCGTTTACCGGGAACTTCTTACGTGTAGGAAGCAGAGCATCAGAGGGCCATGCAGAGACGCGCGATCCGTGACGCCAAAACGCCTGACAAGATGAAAAAGTCCAAATCAGTCAAGGAAGACAGCAACCTCAGCCTGCAGGAGAAGAAGGACAAGATCCAGGCGGGCTTGAAGAAGCTCACGGAGCTGGGGACCGTGAACCCGAAGAACCGGTACCAGGAGCTGATCAACGACATCGCCAGGGTACTGCACGGGGGCGGCGGGGGCTGGCCACA
>NW_006295053.1:831464-834233 GCF_000327345.1 Myotis davidii | reverse complement strand
AGCAGGTGGATTATTACAAAAGCTACATCAAAACCTGCCTGGACAACCTGGCCAGCAAGGGCAAGTGAGTGTGTCTTTTAACTTTTCATCCATGTCGACGGTGGAGGGGGGCGGGGGGCCGGGGGGAGCCATAGAGGCAACTGAAGTGACATGGGGATTTTTAATTTTTATTTTGTTAATCCTCACCTGAGGACATTTTTCAATTGATTTTTAGAGAGAGTGGGAGGGAGGGGGAGAGACGGAGAAAGAGAGTTCCATCGATGTGAGAGAGACACATCGATTGGTTGCCTCCCACACGGACCCTGATCAGGGCCGGGGATCGAGCCTACAACCGAAGTACATGCTCTTGACCAGAACCGAAGCCAGGACCCTTCAGTCTGTAGTCCGACGCTCCACCCCTGAGCCAAACCTGCTAGGGCTGGGGACTTTTTTTAACTTAGAACACACTTTATTGCATTCATTCTTTATTTTGCTTCTGATCTTCTAATCATCTGTGTAAATTCCTAGTTCCATTTGCCATTGTATGCAGAACCCCATGCGGGGTACTTATTTCTAAGCATCTCTTGCTCCGAAATGGCTTCCTGGCCCCAGAAATTAAAGAATCAGGATGGAGATTATCTCGTGGTCCCAAACCTTGTCTGTGCCTCAAGATCGCCTAAGGAATATTAAACATGGCAGTTCCTCAGCCTCACCCTCTAGCTCCTGGGGACGGGGCCCCAGCCCCTGACTTTCCTGGCTGCTGAGGAGAATGATACACCAGCCAGAACCACCAGCCTGACCCTCTGTGGGGCCAGAAACTCATAACCCAGAGAGGCGCGTTGATCAGTGTAGGTCCTACTTGTAGGTTAGTTTCTCTTTTGCTCCTAACTTTTCATTTTAAGAATTTTCAAGCTTCAGAAAAGGTGACTGAATAGAACAGTAAAGACCCACAGACCCTTCACCGAGATTCTTCTGTTTTCATTCTGCCGTATCAGCTTCCTCTCTCAAACACCAGGTCCAGCTCACCCAGCCGGCGGGGGTGGCGCCTGTGTCCTTCTGACACGCCCATCATTCTTGAGAACTTCCTGACTTTACAGCACAAGGTGTTTCTGGTTCAGGCTGGGAATTAGCTTTTTCTCCCAACATCCCTGGCTCCCTTTAATGAAGAATGGAATTTAGAAACCAATATCTAGGGGACTAAGTGTGCGCATTGCCACGGAGTCATCATTGCTTCTAGGTCCACTAAGACAGCCAGGGTCTCATTTCCTTTTTAATGGCTGTATAGTATTCCATTGTGTAGGTAGATGTAACAACTGGCTCAATCAATTCTCCATTGGTGGGCATTTCCGTTCTTTCCAGTTATTTATTTTTTAAAATTCTGCAACAAATAACCTCTTATACATATATCATTTTGCAAATGTGAGCATATTTTTTAAAAATGTATTTTTATTGATTTCAGAGAGGAAGGGAGAGGGAGAGATTGAATCATCAATGATGAGAGAGAATCATTGATCTACTGGCTGCCTCCTGCACGCCCACTACTGGGGATTGAGTCTGAAATCTGGACATGTGACCTGACTGGAATCAAACCTGGAACCCTTCAGCCTTCAGGCCGGCGCTCTATCCACTGAGCCAAACCGGCCAGGGCATATTTTTAAAGATAAATTCCTAGAAGTGGAATTACTGGGTCAAAAGTTTTGTCCAGTGCGATTTTGATATATATTTCAGTTTCCTTCCAGAGGGATTCTCTCTTACACTCCTGCCAGCATTTCTGCCCCATTTCCTGAGACACCCCTCACCGCCTTCGGAGTCCCAAATCCCTGGTTTTCCTTTGTCTCTGTTTTTCCTTTGCTTATTTTTCTTATCACTTCTGGCCTCTATTATCCCAGTAACTTCTTTTTTCTTTAAATATACATTTTATTGATTTCAAAGAGGAAGGGAGAGGGAGAGAGAGATAGAAACATCAATGATGAGAGAGAATCATTGATCGGCTGCCTCCTGCACGCCCCCTACTGGGGATCGAGCCTATAACCTGGGCATGTGCCCTTGACCAGAATCAAACATGGGACCCTGTAGTCCGCAGGCCAACGCTCTATCCACTGAGCCAAACCGGTGAGGGCCAGGCTTAAATTCTTTTAAAAAAGTCCTTATTCTGAGATGTTTCTATTTTTCCCCTGCACAGCTGAGGGGTGTAGAGCGACTCCCCTGGGGGTCAGTATGTTCCCCAAACTGGCATTAGAAGCCCTCACACTTCCTGGTAGGTGCACATAGAAAGTTTAAGACACTGTCAGATTCATGGTGTGTCCTCAAGTGTAATTTAAATTGAAGACAAAATCAGCTTAGTACTCTTTACCCTGTTTTGTAATGATATTGCTTAGGCTAATCCTAACATTCATTTGCCATTTTAGAGTTGATGTGATTTCCCCTTGTGGATGGGAAGTTCGTTTTCTGATCCCATATTTTCGAATTACCGACAGAATCAAAGTAGATAGTTATAGAAAGTGACGTGATGGCATCTTTACAGGGTCTCCAAGAAGCCGAGGGAAATGAAAGGGAAGAAAAGCAAAAAGATTTCTCTGAAATACACGGCCGCACGATTACATGAAAAGGGGGTTCTTCTGGAAATCGAGGACCTACAAGTGAATCAGTAAGTATTTGCTTGTTAACTTCATTTCGTACATTGATTTTTTTTAATTTATGCATTTACTTATTTTTAATTTATGCATTCACGTCTTCATATTACTGCCTTTACTTCTCTTAGCGGGATGATCACTTTTATATTTTTCTATT
>NW_006295053.1:826333-831428 GCF_000327345.1 Myotis davidii | reverse complement strand
TTCCCCTTGTGGATGGGAAGTTCGTTTTCTGATCCCATATTTTCGAATTACCGACAGAATCAAAGTAGATAGTTATAGAAAGTGACGTGATGGCATCTTTACAGGGTCTCCAAGAAGCCGAGGGAAATGAAAGGGAAGAAAAGCAAAAAGATTTCTCTGAAATACACGGCCGCACGATTACATGAAAAGGGGGTTCTTCTGGAAATCGAGGACCTACAAGTGAATCAGTAAGTATTTGCTTTTTAACTTCATTTCGTACATTGATTTTTTAAAATTTATGCATTTACTTGTTTTTAATTTATGCATTCAAATCTTTATATTATTGCCTTCACTTCTCTTAGGATGATAATTTTTCTGTTTTTCTATCTATGTATATGTATTTATGTGTAGAATTAGACCTAATACTCAGAGCTAATTGTCTCTTATGAGCAGGAAGTATTTCTTTTCCTTGTTTGTGAAACATTTGTCTCGGGACATTCTCACACCTGCTGTGTGGATCCCATTTTAATTTTCCCTCTTTAAAACAGGAAGGCATTTCTTCCATTTCTTCTGTTTCTAAACAAAGACAACTTGTAAAACTGAGTCTCTGGCCCTGTTCCGCTCTCACATCGATGTTTCTCTCTCCCTCTCCCCTTCCCCTCTCTCTCTAAAAAAAAAAACACCAGTAAAAATATTTAAAAACAAACAACAATAAGAACAAAAAACCCTGAGACTCTGAACCCATTAAATAATTTATTCCTATTTCTAAGCCCCGGGCAGCCACCATACGGCTTTTCTGTCTTATTTTTTTATTTTCTTTTTTTGGTGCGTGGCTTATTTCATGTACCATGCTGTCCTCACAGGTCATCCATGCTGTAACATGTGACATTTCCTTCCTTTTGAAGGCTGAATAACACTCCATTGTATGTATAAACCACATTCTGTTTATCCATTCATCCATCCATCGATGGCCGTTCGGGTTGTTCCCGCCCCTCGGCTATTGTGAATAATGCTGCCGTGAGCATGAAGGTGGAAATGCCTCTTTGAGATCCTGCTCCCAATTCTTTCGGATGTACACCCAGAAGCGGGATTGCTAGATCATTGGATAGTTATATTGTTAGTTCTTTGAGGAACTGACATACTGTTTTTCGTATTAGTTGAAAAATTTTTTTAACTTTTTCATATGTTGCCAAAATATTTTTCACTTGGGTATGAAAGCGCTTACTTATCTCACTACTTCCTTTCCATCAATGAATACTAAAATAATCTTTGATATTTTGGAGCTTAGTAGTTTAAAAAAAGAATCTCATTTAAGCATTTTGCATTTCTTTGAATTCTGGTTGATTGTGTGTGTGTTTAAAACGTGGCTTATTGTCTGGATTCTCTCTGGTCATTGTTTCATTTGGGGAATCTTGGTCTTTTGGGGGTGTTTTTTGTTGGGTACTTTATGCATTTTTCGTTTCATAATATTTATCAGCTCTTCTCTTTTTTTATTTTTATATATTTTTAAATTTTGTTTTATTGCTTAACGTATTATAAAGAGTATTACATATGTCTCCTTCTCCCCCCCATCCCCTTGACATTCCCCCGGCCTCCCTTACCCCACAGTGTCTTGTGTCCATTGGTTATGCTTATATGCGTGCATACAAGTCCTTCATTTCTTCATCATTTCCCATGACTGTTTAAGTGCTTACCATTATTTGCCTCTCTTACTTCTTTTTAATTTGCTACTATGGGCCTAGAAACCAGATAACAAAAAAATCAGTTAGAATAAAATTGTCACATAAAATAAATACCTTTAAGGAATGACCTGTGAGGCTTTCCTGTTGAGCAAAATGCATGTGTTTTAGGGCCTGAATTTTGTGACCTCTCTTAGCCTCTCAGTGCCTCTTGTTTTGTTCTGTTTTTTTAAGATATTTTCAATGCCTTAGTATTTCTTAAATAAATTTTTTATTGATTTCAGAGAGGAAAGGAGACAGGGAGAGAGATAGAAACATCAATGATGAGAGAGATTCATTGATTGGCTGCCTCCTGCACTCCCCACACTGGGATCAAGCCCACAACCCGGGCATGTGCCCTTGACCCGAATCGAACCCGGGACCCCGCAACCCAGGCATGTGCCCTTGACCAGAATCGAACCTGGGACCCTTTAGTCCAGCCGTCACCAACCTTTTGGCCCACCAGTTGGTGACCGTTGCTTTAGTTCACAGATTGATGCTCTATCCACTGAGCCACACCAGCTAGGGCTCAGTGCCTCTCTTGCATCTTTCATGGTCTCGGCTCTGTTCACAATACAGTAGGTCCTCTGGTTATGTCGGAGATCCGTTCCTATGGTGTGACGTAACGCGGTTTTCGCCGTAAGTCGGAACCCACCTACATAAGCACCTACGTCACTCACAGGGAACACATACACAGCAGTCATGAAGTGAGACAGTAAAAAAAATTAAAAGAAAGCAGAACAATTCCTGACCTTTACTTGTGGTAAATAAATAATAAGAAACATAAAGCACATATGTAAAACGTTGAAAAGACAGAACTTTTTTTTTATAAATAAATGGGAGATAGTGACGTAGCCACAAAACGACGTACTTCAAGTTCCACGTAACCCGAGGACTGTCTGTATAACTCTCCCAGAGAACGGTAAATGGAAGGGACAGAAGAGGACCTCTGCTGACAGCAAATGTCCTTACTGAAATGACCAAACTTAATCCGGTGGCTCAGGGCTTAATCTAATGGCCAGTTGCCAAGCACAGGCTGCTGCACTGGTAAATTGGTGGTTGAAGGTGTGCCACCCAGTTCTAAGTACCAGAACATTCTGTAGTAGCACCAAAAACAGGAAACGTTGGGGGGGGGCAGGGAGGGGAGTGCCACTTTTCTCTCCAAACCCAAAGCCTTCCCACATGGCTTCACCTGCAGACGCCCTGGGACCCTTACCTTGTACCCCTTTGTCACTCCTGAAGTCACTGTTCGTCGCCTCCTTTGCATTTCACAGGATATTTTAATACGAGAACATAAAAATCACACCCTTCTGATGTTATGTTTCCACAGGTTTAAAAATGTTATCTTTGAAATCGCTCCAACAGAAGAAGTTGGAGACTTTGAAGTGAAAGCCAAGTTCATGGGAGTTCAGATGGAGACGTTCATGTTACATTACCAGGTGGGTGTGCACCGGGTGGGACTGGAAGCCCTGCGGCTGGGGTGGTCGTGTTCTCGTCCAGGGCGGACACGGTAGACCGGAGGCCCACGTGTGAAGGCGGTCGGGGCGTGGTGGTGAGCTGGGCTCGCACCGCGGAGGGAGGCACTGAGTCTGGTTTCCGTGTGATGTGGGCCGTACACCCTGAGATGTGGGATTTTCAGAAAGACGTTCCCTGAAGCTCCCATTCGTGTTGCCACTCAGTGGAGCTGACCCCTTGGACTCGAACAAAATGCTTAAGTTAAGCATAAGTCTTGACAGTACAAGATTGTAAGCCTACTTACAGGAGCTCGATACCCTTTTTCCTTTTTATTTTTTTAATTTAATTTTTTATATCCTCTTTTAAAGATTTTGATTTGGTAAAGGTGCTTAAAGGCGTATTTCTAACAAGATGTACGTAAATTGCATCTTTGTAAACTGAATCCTTTTGTAAAAATTTTTATTCCTCACCTGAGGATATTTTTCCATTGATTTTTTAGAGAGAGGGAAAGACGGAGAGAAACATCGATGTGAGAGAAACACATTGATCGGTTGCCTCCTGCATGCGCCCCTGGGCAGGGAGGAACCTGCAGCCTAGGTGTGTGCCCTTGACCGGAATCGAACCTGGGACCCTTCGGTTCTCAGGCCGACACTCTATCCACTGAGCCAAACTGTCTAGGGCCAGAACCCCATTTTAATTTCAAAAAGAATGCTGCAGCGAATTGTTTTAGAGCTTAATTATTCCTAATTTTTATTCGGTAATAACTGTAAGTTTTGTGCCTTAAAAAAAGCCCGGGCATTGGGAGGATTCCCGGGAACAGCGAACGGCAGCTTCGTGTCCACAGGGCGTCAGGGTCTGTTCCCATCGGGTTCCTCGCTGCTTCCCTGCTGCGGGCCTTCCTCTCTGAACGTGCCTCTCGGCTTTGCACGGGCTGTTCTCCCTTGGCTGGGCGCTGTCCCTTCTCTCCCGCTTTCCTCCCATCGTTTATGGTGGGACCCCCCCTAACGCCTCCGGTCAGCCAGGCCACAGGTGTTTTCCCATCTGCTCCACAGCCTTCATTTGTTTGTTTGTTTGTTTACTTACTTTTTCAATGCCATTTTTTTTTTTTAAATCCTCACCCCAGGATATTTTTCCATTGATTTTTAGAGAGAGTGGGAGAGGGAGAGACAGAGAGAAATATCGATGAAAACTTCCCAAACACATGACCAAAATCCCCAACCCTGGACGGCTCTGAGAGTGTTCATTTTGCTCACTTCAACAGCCATGGGAATGATACAAAACAGACGTTTTATTACATTATGAAATTACACACTAGGTTTCAAAACCAAGAGAATCCTGAAGAGCAGTGACACTGACCGCAGTGATGGAATAAACAAATAGGCAGCTGTGATCACTCCACTGTAATCCTATTAATCACCAGGGTAAAATAGGAGACAACCAAGACTACTGCAGCAGCACTAAATGAGCTTCCTCCACCACTGTCACACAGGAGGAAACGATTCATCATACGAAAGCCTGAAGCTCATTTTCCACATGAAAAATGAACTTAAGTGTAATTTAATGAAACCACAAGTACATTTCCATAATGTTTGGGGATTTATTAAAAAAATCAAGAGCTTGGCTAACTGGTGATCAAAAAGAGAAGTACTGCCCTAAATAAAGTTCATTTAAAAGAGATATTGTTGACCTTCCCTGGCATAGATTCCATATATGCCTCTGATTGGTTAAATAAACAGTTTTGCCTGTGTGTGCGTATGTGTGTGTGTGTGTGTGTGTGTGAGTGTATATGTGTGTGTGTGTTTCTTTTTTGTTCCTGGTGACTTTCCATCTCCTAAAGACATAGTAATGATGAATCTCTATTATCTCAAAACTTTATACCAGCCCTACCCGGTTTGGCTCAGTGGACAGAGTGTCAGCCTGTTGACTGAAGGCTTCCTGGTTTG
>NW_006295053.1:817002-825668 GCF_000327345.1 Myotis davidii | reverse complement strand
CCTCCTGCCCCCACCAGCCTGCCCCCGCCCCAGGCCCTTACCGCTCCATTGTTTATGTCCACGGGCCATGCATCTATGCACACAAAGTCCTCGGTTGATCACCTCCCAGCCACCCACCTCCCCCGCCTTCCCTCCGAGATTCCGCCCTCTGATCCACCCTTCCATGTCTCTGGATCCACTCCGTTCGACACCTGATAAACATTTGTCCTCTCTTTTCCCCTCGCCTTCACAATATATAAGCTCTTTCTAGTGAAACAGACATAAGACTCTAGTAGCCACTGTAGCGGCAACGCTGCGGGCCTGGTCCTGTGTCAGTGATCAGTGTATTTCACCAGGGATGGGCATGACTTCACCTTCTCCAGGGTGACCTTCGCTCAGCCAAACCGGAGACACGTGATGGTGAAATGTAAAGCTTGAACGTGTGTGACAGCTAAACCTGCTGCTTTTTCTTTGTGGGTTTCGTGTATTTTGATGCCTTCTTCACTCCAGACGTGCCAGGAAACTGGGGTGACCAGCCGGTGCTTTCCCCGAGCTCCCAGGGTGGCTGTGCTGTGGGCGGGAACGAGGCGGGAACGGGTTTCCCAGCCCGTCTCTCCCCGGCACACAAGGACTGCTTCGTGCCTTCCGGGTCCCTTTCCACGCCGCGTCCTTTTCTTTTCTCGCCCCACGGACCTGATTAACGGTCAGGACGTTTCTTTGTGCACAGGACCTGCTGCAGCTACAATATGAAGGCGTCGCCGTCATGAAGCTGTTTGACAGGGCCAAAGTGAACGTCAACCTGCTGATCTTCCTGCTCAACAAGAAGTTCTACGGGAAGTAACGGGCCCCGTGCTGCCAGCCCAGGAGGAGGGAGGAAGGAAGCAAAGGGCCAGCCCACAGCACGCCTGCGCCCGACGCACTCCCGGGGCCACCTCCTGCCTCCCGCTCTGGCCGGACACGGCAGCCCTGGTTTTCATAGTGAAATTTCAGGCTTAGTCTGACCCTCCTTGTTCCTTCATTTCCTTCTGTCGCTCACGAACGATTTGGGAACTTTGCTTAAAATCTCTGTGTGGTTTCGGCCTTAGAGGTTGCATGACTCGATGGTAAGCTTTGGTGTTTGTCTCATTCAGCAATATTAATGGTGGGATTTGAAATCTTGTGATTTAAAGGGAGAGCTTCGTAGCCTCAATGACATACACACACATAAGACACACAGTGAAAAGGCCAGGCTACGTGTCCTATGAGGTTGTCCTTTACTAGCGACATTCCTTTATGTTTTTGTCCCGTCAGTGAAATTGAAGGACACGGAGGCTGTTGGTCTTCTCCGTTCTGTTTCCCATGATGGGCTGGAAATCATTAATAGGAGTCACTGTCTGTGTTCAAAGCAAGCATTTCCAGAAAAGGGAGATAAATTTTTAAAAAAAAAGGAAAGGAAAGGGAGATCATTCTCTTAAGTTTCGCCATTAAAATAAATTTTGACAGTTCTGTTCGTGTGACTCTCTTGTCAGTGGATGGGAGCGTCCCCCTGAGAAAGTGCAGCTATTTAGGTAAATTTAGGATGTTCTGGGCGTCCCTCCTGGGTGAGGCGCCTGCTCGTCTGTTGCAGATTTGATGAGATTCGGGATGACCGTCCCCTCCGTGCCTGTGGCAGACGAAGGGGTTAGCCCGCATAGGATGTAATTTTTTCAAGACCGTTTTATATCTTCAGAGTACCTTATTAAAGTGTAGATTTATTTCTTAAAATGTGGGTGACAGGAATTTTAAAGTTTTATATAATGCTTCAAAGTCTTTAGAATACTATACAGAAATGTGTTTTTTGTTTTTTAATTGGCTTATCTGTATATCTGAACTCTTAAAGCTTTCTTAGAGCTAAAACACTAGGATTTTTTTACCTGCAGGGTCGCAGAGAGATCACCCTGTTTTAAATAGACTGAAAAATAATAATATTAAAAAGCCAGCCAGCTATGTCACACTTGATATTCCAATCTCCTTTTTCCCACCTCTTTCTCTTTCCTCTTGCTACCCACACTGCTTTTATTTTCCGAACTCTGGTTTTCTGGATTTAGTAAAAATTCAATTCTGAACATTGAATTTTTAGGAAATTTTTATTAGATAAAAAGCTATATACTTTTTTTTTTTTAAAGAAAATTTGTTTATCCAGGAAAATATATTAAATCATGCTACTGAGCCTCCATTTTCGCTGATGTTTTGGTTCAGTCTTCTTTCATCATGGCATAAACCTTGATAAAATAAACTAACATTTAAAATTTTAACCCCTGTATATTTAAAAACCAATAAACTTTTGTTAATAACGATTTATGTGATGTGTCCCTATTGCAGATGTAAGTATCAGAGCCGTGTTTTCTGTAATTGACTGTTTACTGGGTCAGGTCCGTGCCAGCACATGTAAACTGTGTGAGTCTTTACACCCTCCAGGCAGCCCACAGGCAGGCGGGGAGGGACCGTGGGAAGGAGATTCCACTACCTTAACCTTGTTTGTGTTGTATTTTGCAAGATAATCGTTCAGTAAACATTGTCCTCCGTTTAAAAGAAGATGCTGTTAAACTAGCAGCATCGCCTGGAAAACTGGGACCAACCAAAGTGTCAACCCGTTTCCCTCCAAAGAGGCTACTCCTCCCACACGCTTGTCAGGCCCGGAGGCCACGTCCGTGGCGGACACGGAGACACGGAGCCAGGCTTGCGACTCCTGTAATAATGTTGCATGGCTTTGCAGTTATTTGTAAGGATTATGTTCCCTGGATGCAACTTTCAATGCGAAATTGCACAAAAGGCACCTCAAGCATTTTGATGGGAGCTATATATAGAGTTATGGTTTTGGTAGCATTGAAAAGGCCTGGACAAACCCAAGTGTCATGAAGCCATGCAGCTCTTATTACCTTTCTCTCTCAGCTCCACAGCCTCTGTCAGGTCTCTCCCCTCTGACCTTCTCTCCCACCAGCCATCATGACATTTACCGTGGACTGACTTCCTCCCAAGAATGTGGACTGCCCAGCAGATCGGGGCAGTGCACAATTGCCTTTGTATCTCTTTGTATGAAATAAAAGGTCATTTGTTCATGTTTGTGTTTATTTTTCTCAGTTTCATTGTTAGCAGCTCCTGCTAAACAGAGTGTCGATTAGAGTGAGACTTAATCATGGAAAGCAACCCTTTATAGTCTTTTGAAGGAGCAGACACAAGTCAGCTACCAAAGAGATTTTTTAAAAATATGTTTTTATTGATTTCAGAGAGGACAGGAGAGGGAGAAATAGAAACATCAACGAAGAGAGAGTGTGCTCGCTTCGGCAGCACATATACTAAAATTGGAACGATACAGAGAAGATTAGCATGGCCCCTGCACACTCCCCGGCCTTCCCGATGCAGTTTGACACTCTGTTTGAGGCAGCTCTGCCTCTGTATCTATTATTGTTCAAAAGTTTATAATGGTCTCAATTATCCATATAAAATATATTTTAAAAAAATGAAGAGAGAGAGAATCATGGGTTGGCTACCTCCTGCACGCCCCCTACTGGGGATCGAACCCACAACCTGGACATGTGCTCTTGACCAGAATCAAACCCGGGACCCTTCAGTTCACAGGCTGATGCTCTAGCCACTGAGCCAAACCTGCTAGGGCTCAAAGAGATTTTTAACATGTGAGTAGCCTTTTTAAAAGTAATATGCTTAAGCCCTGACTGGTTTGGCTCAGTAGATAAAGCGTCGGCCTGCGGACTGAAGGGTCCCAGGTTCGATTCCAAGCAAGGGCATGTACCTTGGTTGCAGGCACATCCCCAGGACGGGGTGTGCAGGAGGCAGCCGATCGATGTTTCTCTCTCATTGATGTTTCTAACTCTATCCCTCCCCTTCCTCTCTGTAAAAAAATCAATAAAACATATTAAAAAATAAATAAAGTAATATGCTTAAAGTAGCCTCAACATGAAAAGAAATAGGGGGAGGGGAAAACAAACAGTACTGAGTTCTGATTGGATAGTGGCTGAAAGTTTAAAATTGCAGCTGCATTTAATGTAAAGTGACAATCCTATATAATAAAAGGGTAATATGCAAATCAGCCAAACGGTGGAACTACCGGTTGCTATGACAGGCACTGACCACCAGGGGGCAGACGCTCAATGCAGGAGCTGCCCTTGGTCAGTGCACTCCCACTTAGCCCAAAGCCGGGCTCACTGCTGGCCAGTGCAGTGACGGTGGCGGTGGCGGGAGCCTCTCCCACCAGCGCTAAGGCTCTCCCACTGAGAGCGTAGGCCTGCTCCCCACAGAGACATCCCCCGAGGGCTTCTGGACTGTGAGGGGGCGCAGGCTGGGCTGAGGGACACCCTCCCCCACTCCCCAGTGCACAAATCTCATGCATGGGGCCTCTAGTTTACATAAAGGGAAATGGAATAATTCTAAATTAAACATAAGTGAAAACTTGGGGGTGATGGTCTGTGTGAATGGCTGGTGATGACCCCACACCCCTCTAAGGGAGAGCAAGGTGCTGAGAACTTGGGTTTCCCTGGTCATGGGCCCTGGTGGAAGTTACTCCCTGAGCCTCAGTTTTCTGCTTGGAAATGGGGATGATGCTCCCTGGCAGGTGTGTTACTGAAACCTGGAACAGACTATTCTAACAACCTGTGCTCTACGTTGTCCTGGAAAGAAGTCAGCGGAGTAGAAAGGTACTTACCAAGGCATCACGATGTTGAATATAGAAACCAGAGCGAAGGGAAAGGAGGAAGAGGAGGAAGGGAAGATGGAGCCTGGAGTGATGAGAAGGTGGGGAACGCTGAGGGGTCCCCTGCCCCTGGCGGGGCAGCCATAGCAGCACTGCTCACACATCTAAGCCGAAAAGAATTTGGGAAAACTCTACTTCCCCATTTTTTTTCCCTTCTCTCCTTCCTTCCTTCCTTTGTTTATTTACTTTTAATATATATTTCTTATTGATTTCAGAGAGGAAGGGAGAGGGAGAGAGAAACATCAGTGATGAGAGAGAATCATTGATTGGCTGCCTCCTGCACATGCCACACGGGATGGAGCTCGCAACCCAGGCATGTGCCCTGACCAGGAATCAAGCCGTGACCTGGTTCATAGGTCAGTGCTCAACCACTGAGCCACACCGGCCGGGCTCCTCTTAACTTTAACATGTAATTTTGTTTTTAATGTTTAAACTGTAAAGTGTGTACTTGCCCAACATACTATGAATTTCAAGATAAAAATGGCTGAGACCGGCTTGGCTCAGTGGATAGAGTGTCAGCCTGCGGACTGAAGGGTCCCGGGTTTGGTTCCGGACAAGGGCATGTACCTGGGTTGCGGGCATATCCCCAGTGGGAGATGTGCAGGAGGCGGCTGATCGATGTTTCTCTCTCATCGATGTTTCTGGCTCTCTATCTCTCTCCCTTCCTCTCTGTAAAAAATCAATAAAATATATTTTTTTAAAAAAAGATAAAAATGACCTCACTTTTGAAGGATTCCCATGTAACTCCCATCCATTCTTAAAGGTATATGAGCAGAGATCTTTGTCAGTTGAAAACTACATCTTTCTTTTTCTTCAAACTCATGCTGTTATCCCACTTCTCTCAGAGTAAGAGAAGCGTAAGTCTTATTTCTGGTTATCCTGTCACAATGATCTGTAACAAAATTGTTTTATTTCCTCTGGCTATAAGGCTGATTTAACTCAATCCAGAAAAATGTTTGCATCATAGGTATTGTTAGTGTGCATTTGATCAAAGCCATGTAGTACTAGTATATTGTCTTGATGAAGAATTCTAAATGTAGGATTTGAAATGCAGTTCTTTTTTTTTTTTTTCTGTTTGCCTAATACGTTTATTGTCTCTCTTCTGGAAAATCTTCATAGAAAATTGTGATTTGGTTTATTAGCTCTCAGCAGCCCGTTCCTGAGCTCTGAGGAAGCTTGCTTTCTTCTGAGCTACCCGATCTTTCTTCTGGGCAAGGGACATTTGGGGACGGTTCCACCTCTTCTTTTTAACTTCTTTCTTAGGCGTCTTCTCATAGGCTGCATTCTCTCGTATAGCAGCGTGAGCTTTCTTATACATCCCCTCCATCGTGTCTGGAGTTAACGTTCTTTATACATTGAGAGAACTGTTTCTTGTAAGCATCTTCATCTTCTCCCATTAGATAACACATACAATCTGCAACGTTCTGATCCATGATGTGCTTCCGATGTAGTTCTGCATTGAATTGCTTGCTTTCTGAATCATAACCAGGGAATCGTTTGGTACTGTGAAGGATAGATAGACCTCCATCCACAGCTCCCTTTAGGGCCCCCCAAACTTTATTTCCAGTGGTATTTCTGGCAAGCCCTGCATCCAAGTACCAGGTGAAGGCACCAGGTTGACCATCGATGCTTTCCACGTTGTATTCACCTCCAGTCACCTCCACCGGCCTTCATAGATCTTGTCCTTGCCAAACCTACTGAGAAGCCCGCGGGCCAGCAGCAGGCCAGTACAATATGCTGCAGCATAACTTGTCAGGCCAACCTTCACACCATACTTGGGGAGTTCATGAGCATAAGCTGCACAAACTATCGTCTCTCCTTCTATACGGGCATAAGCGATCTGACAGATGATACCTCTGTTGGTTACGCGGACTATCATCCTGCATTTAGGTGTGTGGTACTTATTTTTATCCTGGGTTACCAAGCGTTTCCAGGCATAGTAATCAGTTTTACCCTCTTGCCGTCTTCTGAATTTCACTTGGTATCGCTTGAAGTAGGCCTTATTCTTTCTTTTTTCTTTTTTTTTAAAATATATTTTATTGATTTTTTACAGAGAGGAAGGGAGAGGGATAGAGAGTTAGAAACATCGATGAGCAAGAAACATTGATCAGCCGCCTCCTGCACACCCCCGACTGGGGATGTGCCCGCAAACAAGGTACATGCCCTTGACCGGAATCGAACCCGGGACCCTTGAGTCCACAGACCGACGCTCTATCCACCGAGCCAAACCGGTCAGAGCAAAGTCGCCTATTTTTTACTATGAATTATACTTGTAACCTTTTGACATACAGGCTACTTGTTCCACCCAATATGCTAAAGATGTTTTGGGACAATAGAAATAGCTTAATGTTCCTTTTGCTCTACAATATTTAATTTTTTTATGAAACACTTCTAACATATAGTTAATAGTGTAATTAACTCCTGTGTGTTCACTACCCTGTCTCAACAGGTATCAACACATGGTGAACTTTCATCTTTACCACCACACACATACACCCTTGGGGTATTTTGACAAATCCCAGATATAGTATTTCAACCATTAATACTTAAGTAGCCCTAGCCGGTTTGGCTCAGTGGATAGAGTGTTGGCCTGTGGACTGAAGGGTCCCGGGTTCAATTTCGGTCAAGGGCACGTACCTCGGTTGCAGGCTCCTCCGTGGCCGGGCCATGGTCAGGGCGTGTGCAGGAACCAACCATTCGATGTGTTTTTCTCACATCAATGTTTCTCTCTGTCTTTCCCTTTCTCTAAAATCAATGGGAAAAATATTCTCGGGTGAGGATTAAAAAAAAAAAAGATAAGCTGTACTAGATATCTTCTATTCGCCCCTCCAGGTCCTCTCTGTGCCCTGGAAGATGGCCACATGGGCTGTAGCACTGTGACCCTCCAGCTTCTGGTTGGGTTTGGTCAAGGAGGTGAAGTAGGATTTACTCCTCCAGGTCACTGAATTGGGAAGCTCTCCCAACCACCCGCCCTCCCCTGTGCCAGTAAGCAGTCCCTCCAGGCTCTCAGTTTATGCGATCCCTGCTCTACGGAACCCCAGGGGCACTGCATTCTCCCCCAAGCCCTGCCCATCTCTCTATTAACCTTTCCTCGCATTACCAGTGTGAGTGTGCCATCTGCTTCCTGCTGGGACCCTGACTCACAGGGAGACCAATTAAGGTCTCAACTAGTGAGAGTTTGGTGACCTGAATGGGAGAGCGGTTGTTAGGAGGGAAAGGGGGGTGGGGGGGGAGCGGGGATATTTACTAGGAAGTGAGGTTGATTTACTGGGTGTTGGGGGAACAGGGGATCTCATTGGAACACCCGGCCAGCAAATGCTCCTTGGAAGGATTCTATGACCAGAACGTTTGGGAAGTGCTGTATTCCACCATTCTATTTGCAAGTCACGACATACATTAGCATATTAAAAAGCTTTGCAAAGCCCTAGCCGGTTTGGCTCAGTGGATAGAGCGTAGGCCTGAAGACTGAGGGGTCGTGGGTTTGATTCAGGTCAAGGGCACATGCCCGGGTTGCAGCTCCTCCCCTGCCCAGGCCTTGGTCAGGCCACATGCTGGAGGCAACCAATCGGTGTGTTTCTCTCACATCGATGTTTCTCTCTGTCTTTCCCTCTTTTCCACTCTCTCTAAAAATCAATGGAAAAATATCCTCAGGTGAGGATTAAAAAAAAAAAAAGCTTTGCAAAGTCCCACAGTCGAGAAGTCTGCTGGACTGTATGTTTCCTGGCTTTCCCCAAATGTGTCTGACTGCAATTTCAGTCCTCTTTTCAGGGAGCTCCTGTGAGCGTTTGTGAAGCTCATGTTCCATGGAACACGCTCCAAAATGCTGCAGAAAGAGGCTAGACTAGACCCTGACTTCAAGCTTTTTAATTTTTTAAAATATATTTTTATTGATTTCAGAGCGGAAGGGAGAGGAAGAGAGAGAGAAACATCAATGATGAGAGAGAGTTGTTGATCAGCTGCC
>NW_006295053.1:813458-816942 GCF_000327345.1 Myotis davidii | reverse complement strand
CAGTCCCTGGTCCGGGCAAATGCAAGAGTCAACCAATGGATGCTTCAATACATCGATGGGACAACAGGTCAGTGTATCTTCTCCTCCCCCCCGCTCTCTTAAAATCAATCAATAAAAAATTTAAATAGTAAATAAAGACAACCAGTGCTCAAACACTCCTTCTCACTAAAACACAAAGATCTCTTGGGGAACTGGCTGATTCTGGAGCTGGGTAGAAAAGTGTGTGATGAGCCTAGATCATCTTGTGTACAGAAAGAAAAGAAAATCTATAAAAAGTGGATGGAGACGTGTTAAAAGGACACAAAGCCAAGATCTGGAAACAGCCCAAGTGTCCATCAGTAGATGAGGGGCTAAAAAAAAAACTGTGGGACATTTACATAATGCTATAAAGGAAGAAAATGTTATCCTTTGGGACAGTGCAGATGGCCAGTCAGAGAAAGACAAGTACCGTATGATTTCACTCGTATGTGAGATTTAGTGAACAAACTGATCTACCAGGCAAAATCTAGAGACAGATTCAGATAGAGAGCAGACCAACAGTTCTTGGGGGTAGAATGGATTGAGCAAAGGAAAAGGGAGAGAACTGAAACAGCCCAAGTGTCCATCAGTAGACGAGGGGCTAAAAAAAAACTGTGGGACATTTACATAATGCAATAAAGGAAGAAAATGTTATCCTTTGTGACAGTGTAGATGGCCAGTCAGAGAAAGACAAGTACCGTATGATTTCACTCGTATGTGGGATTTAGTGAACAAACTGATCTACCAGGCAAAATCTAGAGACAGATTCAGATAGAGAGCAGACCAACAGTTCTTGGGGGTAGAATGGATTGAGCAAAGGAAAAGGGAGAGAACTCATGGACATGGACAACTCACGGTGTGGTGACTGCAGGGGGTGGGTGGAGGTGGTAGAAGGCATAGAGGGGATAAAAGGTGATGGGGAAAAAATAACGTTAACTTAATTAAGAAATAAATAAAGTTATAGGCTGTGTAAAACTTTATATATACACTAGAGGCCCAGTGCACAAAATTCGTGCACGGGTAGGGTCCCTAGCAGCTGCCAGCTGCCGGCCAAGGCCTCCCTTCCTCCAGCTGCCAGCCAGGGCCTCCCTTCACACCCGCCTTGGCCTGGCACGCCTGCTCATCTGCTCCATCATCCTGCTGAGAAATGTGTTTTATACCAGACTAGAGGCCTGGTGCATGAAATTTGTGCACAGGTAGGGTTCCTAGACCTGGCTGGCTATCAGGGCTGATCAGGGCCTTCTGGCTGCCAGCCAAGGCCTTCCTTCCCCAACTGCCGACTGCTGGCCAAGGCCTTCCCATGTTCCACGCTGCCCCCTGGTGGTCAGCGCATGACTAACTCCTGGTTGGTCAAACTCCCGCCCATAGGGACAATTTGCATATTAGCCTTTTATTATATAGGAGATATTTGTATTGATTTCAGAGAGGAAGGGAGAAGGAGATAGAAACCCAGGCATGTGCCCCGACTGGGAATTGAACCCTGACCTCCTGGTTCACAGGTCGATACTCAACCATTGAGCCACACCAGCCAGGCTGCAGTGGCTTCTTATCATAGCAACAGCTGTATGGCAAGTATAGTGACAGCTTTCCAATTCCATAGGTGGCTTCCAAATTTTAGAAGAGACAGTGGCTCTTTTGTGTGTTTTTTAAATATATTTTCTATTGATTTCAGAGAGGAAGGGAGGGGGAGGGAGAGATAGAAACATCAATGATGAGAGAGTCATTGATTGGCTGCCTCCTGCACACCCCACACTGGGGATGAAGCCTGCAACCTGGGCATGAGCCCTGACGGGGAATCGAACCGTGACCTCCTGGTTCCTAGGTCGACACTCAACCACTGAGCCACGCTGGCTCGGTGGCAGTGGCTCTTTTGGTGGCCTGGTTGTGCAGGATGGCTCTCAAAGTCATGCCTGAATGTTCAACTTGGAGTCTGCCTCTTTAGTCCTCCCACCCCCAACCAGCCCTTAAGCCATTTTATACCCTGTAATAATCTTTTTGTACTTGAACTATGTAGAATGAATTTTGTTCTCTAAAAATGAACCCAGACAATATAACAGGAAATCAGGAAATAAAATATAAAAAGCACAGTAAACAGCAAAAATGAAACAGAAGAAATCAATTATAATTACTAAAAACTAAACTCTATAATAGAGATAGGTTGTCACATTAAAAAGTCTAAAACATCCATCTAGGTGCTGTATATGAGGCACGTGAAAAACATAATGAAATACTGCACAGTAGTTACAACAGATGAATCTCAAAAGAAAAATGGTAAATGAAAAAAGCTGGCCCCACAGGCGTGGCTCAGAGGTTGAGTGTCCACCTATGAACCAGGAGGTCACGGTTGGATTCCCGGTCAGGGCACATGCCTGGGTTGTGGGCTCGCTCCCCAGTAAGGGGCGTGCAGGAGACAGCCGATCAATGATTCTCTCTCATCACTGATGCTTCTCTCTCTCCCTCTCCCTTCCTCTCTGAAATCAATAAAAAAAATTTTAAAAGCTGCAAAAGGTTATTCAGCATGTCATTTTTGTAAGATTTATAAACAAAAATTGGCATTTCAAAAAAAAATTGGCATTTCATACGCAGTGGGCAGGGCCGTACATCAGATGCAATAGAAGTATAAAAACATGAAGAGAAATGGACTGAAATGCACTAACTTGAGCACAGTGACTATCTCTAGGGAGGATGGAGAATGATGAAGGGTGGGGCTTTAGTTGTTCTAATTTTGTATTTCTTTACTAAATACCAAGTAAGTGAAGCAAAATGTTTTGCTATGTTTCATCGTGATGGTGGAGGGCGTGGGTTGTTAATATTACTTTCTGCACTGGGCGGCATGCCTCTGCTATTCCCGAGGTGCAAAACAGACACACTTTCAGAGCGGCCCGGGACATCTTGATGGACATCAGCACTTAACACTGAGTGGCTTCGGAAATGCAAAAGAACTCTCGCTGGTTCTAAAAGGTGAGGATGACACTTGGCTGGAGCCCGCGTTTGCAGAGGCCACAGGGAGACTGCGCTGAGGAGGGAAGAGGTTGCACCAGGGCCAGGGATGGTGTCGCAAGTTCGTGCAAATCAGGAGATGGTTTTAAAAAAAGATCCGGATTAAGTAACTTTGACTTGGGTGGGCCTGAGCAGAGGGTCAGCGAAAGGAATCGCAGGAGGGAGCGGGCTGGGAGCCGGAGGGCCCGCGGTGTGGGACCGAAAGGAGAGAATTTACTCAAACTGCAGTCCCGCCATGAAGCAGACCATCATACTTTCGGGGGAGAAGGGTGTTAAAAGCGTTCTAAAATTGTAAATACAGAAGCCAGGCTGCGCCCAAACTGCAGCGTTTCCGGTGAAATAGTCGGCTAGCTTCTCCCGCACGTGGGGTCCGTGTGTTTTGCTGGTGGGGGTTTCCTCTGGGTCAGCGCGCAGCGGGGTCGGTAGCCTGGGGAAGCCTGGGTTCCTCTAAGGTCGGTGGGCGTGG
>NW_006295053.1:804428-812629 GCF_000327345.1 Myotis davidii | reverse complement strand
GCTGACCCGGGGGGACCCCCGGGGGGTGGAGGAGGATGCGGATGCTGGGACGGGGTGGCGGCCTGAAGGCGGGCTGCGTGCGGAGCTGCGAACCCGTGCGTGGTCCAGCTCACGGAGCTGCAGTCGCATTTTTTTTTTTTTTGATCAGCACAGAGTTGGGGAAAAACTTCCTGAATCTGTCGCCGGAATTTTTTAATTGGGAGATTTTCGCAGAAAACAACATTTTCCCCCTAGAAAGTGGATTTGTGCATTTCTGTATAAAACATTTATGTATTTCTCTCTATAAAATGATTCTTTAAGTATAAATACAGATATGATGTAGTAGTATATATACGTTTAAAATGGGAGATATTCCCCCTGAATTCCCGTATGACAGCTCTTGGCTGGAGCTGGGTGGCTGCCCCCTCGGATGGGGCGCGAGTTCTCTTAATTGGCCACAGTTCACACCACTCCCTGTTGTGATCCCCCACGGAGGCGAGGTGTCACCTGACAGTTAACATTTAAAAATAATATTTTTATTGATTTTAGAGAGAGAGAGGAAGGGAGGGGGGAAAGAGATAGAAACATCAGTGATGAGAGAGAATCATTGATGGGCTGCCTCCTGCACGCCCCACACTGGGAATCGCCTGCAAAACCTGGGCTTGTGCCCTGACCAGGAATTGAACCGTGACCTCCTGGTTCAGTGGTCCACGCTCAACCACCGAACCACACCGGTCGGGTGCCATTTATCATATTTTTGATAGTGCTTCCTTTTGGTGAAGTTAGGGGAAAAGTGAAGTATTCTTATATTTAGATTTCTATCACACTCAGAAATATATGGATAAAAGCAGGCTGAGGATTTCAAGAAAAATTATTTTTAAAAAATATGTTTATTGATTTCAGAGAGGAAGGCAGGAGAGAGAGATAGAAACATCAATGATGAGAAAGAATCATTGATCGGCTGCCTCCTGCACGCGCCCCCCCCCCTCCCCCCCCCGCCAGGGGATTGAGCCCGCAACCCAGGTATGTGCCCTTGGCCGGAATCGAACCTGGGACCCTTCAGTCCGCAGGCTGACGCTCTATCCACTGAGCCAAGCTGGCCAGGGCAGAAATTTTTTTTCTCATGCCCTGACTCGCTTCATTCTTTTATTACCTGCCTGGTGTCCACAGGCATTTACATGTGACCTTGGTTGGACTCAGCGATGAGCATGACAAGCTCAGAGCACATTGAGGAGAACGGGTGGAAGCTGGGGATTTAATGCTGGGGTCTGTGTCGTTTTGTGTTGTTTAGATACATAAATTATGTTTGTACAGATACATGCATTCTCTATGTCTATGTACCTGGAGTTGATGCAGTTTCTCACCCAGTACATGACTCCCCTTTAAAACATCCTTGAAGCCATTAGTAAGGTACAGACTCTTTTTTGGTTTTTGGTTCTAATACTAGAGGCCAGGTGCACGAAATTCGTGCACTGAGGCGGGGGGCTGTCCCTCAGCCCAGTCTGTGCCCTCTTGCAGTCCGGGACCCCTTGCTTCTTACCGCCCGCCTGCCCCCTGCTCCTTAGTGCTGTCATGGAGGTGGGAGAGGCTCCTGCCCCCGCCGCTGCGCTCGCCGGGAGAGGCTCCTGCCACCACTGCTTCACTTGCCAGCCATGAGCTCGGCTTCCGGATGAGCTGCGGGAATAAACTGACCACCTTAGGGGCAGCTCCTGTGTTGAGTGTTGGCCTCCTGGTAGTCAGTGAGCATCATAGTGACTGGTCGTTCCACGGTAACAGTCACTTAGGCTTTTATTATATAGATATTTTTATTGATTTCAGAGAGGAAGGGAGAGAGAGTAAGACAGAAACATCAATGATGAGTGAGAATCATTGATCGGCTGCCTCCTGCACACCCCCAACTGGGGATCGAGCCCGCAACCTGGGCATGTGCCCTTGACCAGAATTGAACTTGGGACCCTTCAGTCTGCAGTCTGATGCTCTGTCCTCTGAGCCAAACCAGCTAGGGCCAGACTTTTTTACAGGCAAAATTTTTACAGATCTTCAGTGTTCACTTAAGTGAATTTGATGATGTCACTCAAAAATGTTCAAACATAAACCTGTATATAATGCTCTTTGCTTATAGCTGTGATACACCAGAGACAGGATTTGGGAGTTGATCCTAAGAACAGTGGAGAGTCATCGAAGGGGTTGAACCAGTGGAGCTTTGCATTTTCAAAGAATGCCTCCAGCTCCAGAATGGTGGATAGAACCGAGGAGCAGGTGGCAGAGAAACTGGAGGTTGTGATACTATTCTAGGAGGTGTGCCAGTGGCATTGACTGGATGGCAGCAAAGGGAGGCAGAGGGGTGAACAGATTGATACTTAGGAGGTTGAAAGGACAGCTTTAGTGAATTTACGAGGAGGGTGAGGGAGAGGGAGGACTCGAGGATGAGCCCAGCTTTCAGACTTGAGCCATTTTAGGGTCTCCTCCGTTAAGAGGGGGAGCACTGGCAAGAGCAAGGTGGGAGCAGACTCCTCAGTGTCAAGAGATGCTGAGTTTGATGCCTGGCCAGTGTGGCTCAGTGGTTGAACGTCAACCCATGAGCCAGAAGGTCACAGTTCGATTCCCAGTTGGGGCACATGCCTGGGTTGCAGGCTTGATCTCCAGTATGGGTTGTGGACTGAAGGGTCCCAGGTTCGATTCCGGTCAAGGGCATGTACCTGGGTTGCGGGCACATCCCCAGTGGGGGTGTGCAGGAGGCAGCTGATCGATGTTTCTCTCTCATCGATGTTTCTAACTCTGTATCCCTCTCCCTTCCTCGCTGCAAAAAATCAATAAAGTATATTTTAAAAAATAAAAAAAAAGAGAGATGCTGAGTTGAAGGTGCTGTGAGGCGCGTGAGTAGTGATGGTCCAGCTACGTGGTCCTGGGGCTCAGGAGGGAAGCCCTGGCTGGTGATACAAACGTGGGAATCTTTGGTGTGTAGCTGCAAGAGTAGCTTCAGTTGCTGGGGAAGAATTTCTAGGACAGATCTTGCAAATTGGTGGCCTAAGTTCTAATTTGGCCGCCTGACATGTTTTTAATTTGGTTGGGGTGCCCAAATGTGTGTGTGTGTGTGTGTTTTGTTTTGGTTTGGTTTTTTTTTCTTTCTTTCAAAATTAGGGCCAACAATGAATATTGAGATTTTACATTAAAATATGGACTCTGGCCCGGCTAGTGTGGCTCAGTGGTTTAGTATCTACCTATAAACCAGGAGGTCTCAGTTCAGTTCCCAGTGAGGGCTCATACCCAGGTTGCGGGTTCAGTCCCCGGTGGGGAGACGTGCAGGAGGCAGCTGATCCATGATTCTCTCTCATCATTGGTGTTTCTGTCTCTTCTCCCTTACTCTTTGAAATCAATAAAAAGAAAGGAAGGAAGGAAGGAAGGGAGAGAGAGAAAGAGAGAGAGAGAGAAAGAGAGAGAGAGAGAGAGAGAGAGAGAGAGAGAGAGAGAGAGAGAGAGAGAAAGAAGAAAGAAAGAAAAGCAGTATGTAAAAAAAAAATATGGACTTTGGCCTCTTGAAAAATGAGATTTATCTAACAACACTGCTGCCTTGCAGAAATGGCAGCAGTTACCTGGAGCCGAATAGTGGCTGGCCCTATTAGATAGGACGTGCGTGTGTTCTTCACTTTGCCACAGTCCCCACCACTCCCTATGGTGTTCCTCACAGGGATTCCAGCCCACTTCGCTTAGTTATCTTCCATGCTTGGCACCTATAGGCATTTGAGTTCGTGACCCCTGCTTTAGAGTGAGATGCAAAGAGAGCCTAGGAGGAGCCCAAGGAGCTCCACCATTTAAAGGGGATGAGGAGGAGGCGCCAGCAGAGAAGACTGAAGAGCCACTAGACAGAAAAGCAAGGAGGGTGACTGCTAGGAGGAGAAAATGTCAACAAGCCCAGCCCAGGGCTGCTGACTCGATCTGACATGATAAGGACATGTCCTTTGGTCTGCTAGTCACGTAGAGGTCACCGGTAACCTTGGTGAGAGGCACTACATTGGCTGCGAGGGAGGTTGTCAGGCATTGAGGGATGAATGGGAGCAAAATGGAGACAGGCTTGGGAACTTGTTCCAGAAGGTTCAGCGTTGAAGGACAACTCGTAGTATTGAGAAACCACAGGATAAACGCGGCATGTCAACCCGGAGCGTTAATTAGGCTTGAATATTTGTAAGAAAGATTATTTTTAGATTAAAAATAGACCGAGGAGACTACAAAGACTGGGTTTGGGCTAAGAATTGAACATTATCTTTTGCTAGGCAGTGTACTGATCCCTTTACATTCCTTATCTCGTGTAGTCCTCACGACCCTATGGAATACGTTTCTAGAATGTTCTTTATTTTGCAGACGAGCAAGTTAAGGCTTGAGAGGTAAGGTTGCATGGCTGGTAAGTGGTAGAGCTGGGGTTTGAAACTGGCTATCACACTGAATGTCTGTATATTAACTACTTTAGAGGCATTTGTTGAAGACACTTTCCTTTCCCTATTGTATTTTTATGACACTTTTTGTTAAAAGCAACTGGCCATATATGTGTGAGTATATTTTTTGGACTCTCTCTTTTGTTCTGTTGATTTCTCTATCTCTTTTTTTTTTTTTTCACAATAATGCACTGCCTAGATTACTGTACCTTTATAGTGAGTCTGGAAATGAAACAACTCGAGGTCTCCAACTTTGCTCTTTTAAAAAATTGCTTAGGCTATTCTAGGTTGTCCACACGTCCATACGTTTTAGAATTATCTTGTCAATTTCTGTAGCAAGGCCTGCTGGGATTTTGTTGGGGATTGTGTTGACTATTAAGATACTTTTTCAAAAAGGCGTTAGTGCGGGTTGGATCTCATTTTATAGACCATGAAGGAAATGCCACTGAAGTGTGACTATAGTCTAAAGGTGGCTGACTCTAGTTACAGGGTAAGGCCGGTGAGGGAATTGAGTGGAAGCAGGCAGCTAGGTTTGGACCAACACGATCATTTCTAGGTCAAGGTCAAAAGCAGGAATGACATGAGAAATAGTAGCTGATCTCAGGCTGCAGGAGGAATAATAGGGAACAATGAGGATGGGGCGGTCACTTCTCTGCTCCATGCATTTGCCTTGCAAGAATATGGGCTCAGTATTGTCTGATCTCAGTGAGGAGAAGCTGGAAATCCAGACTTTTATGCAGTCTTCCAATTTTTAAAATTAAAATTTCATTTTTTTAAAATTATTTTTTAAATCCTCATCTGAGGATATTTTTCCATTGATTTTTAGAGAGAGTAGAAGAGAGGGGAGAGACAGAGAGAAATATCCATGTGAGAGAAACACATCGATTGGTTGCCTCCTGCAAGTGCCCTGACCAGGGCTCGGGCCAGGGAGGAGCCTGCAACCGAGGTACGTGCCCTTGACCCGAATGGAACCCGGACCCTTCGGTCCACAGGCTGACGCTGCATCCACTGAGCCAAACCGGCTCGGGCAAAAATTTCCCTCTCCCTTTCTCTTTGTAAAAAATTAATAAAATATATTTTTTTAAAAAATTAAAATTTTGAACTTTGAGTGGTTCAAAGTCATGTGGGTCAAACAGAACTCTCTAGGCCTGCTAGTCCGTGACCTCTGCTTCAGACTAATCATTCTTTGGTTCTCATTTGCATCATCGGTGAGCTGTCAGGACAGTGTCTCAGACAGCCTGTAAGGTTCTTTCTGGTTCAATGGTTCTACCTCTCAAAAGAGGAAAATACCAAAATTGCTCAAGGGTGCAGGGGTAGTTGAGAATATCAGCGATAATGATATCATGGGAAGCTGCCCAGAGCTTTACATTTTGCATACCACTGTCATGCCTCGTCTTTCTTTTAATCCTTACAGCGTCTCTGTGAAATAGACAGCAGAGTAATTAGCCCAGCCGCATGGTAGCTCCAGGTTACACAGTCAGGTCCTCTAATTCCAAGTCCAGAGCTCTTCCCAGCCTCGTGCAGCGGCCTCTGAAGGCCCTAGAAATAGGCGCTTTGGGAGGGGGAGCAGATGAGGGAGACTGAGCAGGTCTTCGGCTCAGCAGGCCGAGGTCTAGCTAGATGTAGAACTTAGCTTGGTTGAAGCGTCAAGGCTTTGGGGTCAGAGTGGAAGCCTTTGTGAGAACTCTCTGAAGGCAGGCACTTTGGTACGTGGTCAGATTCATAGACCAGTGCCTGGCACAGCACCTGACACACGGCGTGGCTCAGTGGTTGAGCATCGACCTATGAACCAGGAGGTCACGGTTCGATTCCCCATCAGGGCACATGCCCGGGTTGTGGGCTCGATTCCCAGTGGGGGATGTGCAGGAGGCAGCCAGTCCATGATTCTTTCTCATCATTGATGTTTCTCTCTCTCTCCCTCTCTGAAATCAATAATAATATATATTTAAACACACACACACACACACACATTTTATTGATTTCAGGGAGGAAGAGAGAGAGAAACACATCAGTGGTGAGAGGGAATCATTGATTGGCTGCCTCCTGCACGTCTCCTATTGGGGATCAGACTTGCAAACCCGGGCATGTGCCCTTGACTGGAATCGAACCAGGGACCCTTCAGTCCGCCGGCAGACACTTTATCCACCGAGCCAAACCAGCTAAGGCAAAATATATATATTTTTAAAAAGTTTGTGTGTAAGTGAACAAATGGATGGGTTGATGGAAGAAGGAATCAAAGACTCTAGATCAAGAAGGGTGAGAATTCTGTCTAGAGAATTTCAAGGACAGAGTAGTCAAGTGCTTTTGGTAAGAGCTTTGAGAATGTTAAGATCAAAAGCTGAGACTTTATTCTTATAACTCAGCTGATCGATGGGAAAGCTCACCATGTCCTCTTCCTCTCATTTGACTCTCAGATCTGGGTTTGGTTAATAGGTCATAACCGTCTCCCAGGCAAGTATGTTTGAGAAATAAAATTCTGCAGGTCAAACAGAACTTAAGGAAAGTAAACCGGCCAAAAGGTTTATAACTTCCAAATAGATGCAAGTCCTTATCTTTTGGAGGGGCCTGTTGAAATATGGAATATGATTCCCGGGATTTCTCTTAGTGGACTGCTGTGGGCAGTGGAGGAGGTAAAGATGGATCAAGGTTAGACATGAGTTGGGAACATTGTTGAAGCTGGGAGATGGCTAGATGGGATTTCATCATGCTTATGTCTACTTTGCCTATATTTGAAACTTTTCATAATAAATGGAAAAACAAAAAATCAGAGAGCTTTATGGGCTCAGCAATGCTTTTGGTTAACCAAACTTCACTTTTCTCTAAGCTTGTAAGCAGTAGCAAAATTGAGAGAGAAATGAAAAAAAAAGAAAAAAAAAAGAAAAGAATTTGGCAGAAATAAGAAAGAATATGGGTTGCCCTAGCCCCGTGGTCAGCAACCTGCGGCTCGCGAGCCACATGTGGCTCTTTGGCCCCTTGACTGTGGCTCTTCCTAAGCCTTAGGAGGACCCTAATTAAGTTAATAACAATGTACCTACCTATATAGTTTATGTTTAAAAAATGTGGCTCTCAAAAGAAATTTCTTTTTTTTTTTAAATATATATTTTATTGATTTTTTACAGAGAGAAAGGGAGAGGGATTAATAGTCAGAACCATCGATGAGAGAGAAACATCAATCAGCTGCCTCTTGCACACCCCCTACTGGGGATGTGCCCGCAACCAAGGTACATGCCCTTGACCAGAATCGAACCCGGGACCCTTCAGTCCGTAGGCCGACGCTCTATCCACTGAGCCAAACCGGTCAGGGCTCAAAAGAAATTTCAATCGTCGTACTGTTGATGTTTGGCTCTGTTGACTAATGAGTTTGCCGACCACTGCCCTAGCCGGTTTGGCTCACTGGATAGAGTGTCAGCTTGCAGACTGAAGGGTCCCGAGGTCGATTCCCATCAGGGGCACATGCCTGGGTTGTGGGCTCGGTCCTCAGTGGGGGGCGTGCAGGAGGCAGCCGGTCGGTGATTCTCTCTCCTCGATGTTTCTGTCTCTCTCTTCCTCTCCCTTTCTCTCTGAAATCACTAAAAATATATTTTAAAAAAGAAAAAGAAAAGAAAGAATAGGATTTTTAGTCAGACCTCCATAGCTCGGCTTCCTGCAGCTTTATGACCTTGCATAAGCCTCTGAACTTCCCTAAGTCTAGGTCTCCAGGTCTAAACGCAGCCTCCCTGGGTGGCGGCGGCGAGGGTTAGAGATGAAGTGGGCAGTGGAGACTCAGATCTGGTAGTTTCTTTTTAGACAAAG
>NW_006295053.1:802026-804392 GCF_000327345.1 Myotis davidii | reverse complement strand
AGAGTAATGAAAGGGCCAGAATCTGTCTCGGGGCTCCCATCCACCCTTTCCTCCCAACATGAATCATAAGTGCCAAGGGTTATATAACCGCAGAGGTCATTTATTATTTTAGAAAGAGAACTCTTAAAAACCAAATTGGACCTCTTTGGGGTTTACAAGAACTGCAACCGGTTTATTGCCTTTTGAAAAACGAAGCAAGGGAGAGCTGGCAGGAGAAGGCATGTTGAAACAGTGGAATGCCATCTTGTACCTGCTCAGTCGGCCTCTTTTCTCACCCCAATTTTCACGGTCCTATCCAACCAATGTTGGTGAGGTTTTTGGTGAAACTGTTCCCTCATATGTACATGGGTATACCTTTTGGGAAAACATTTTGACAGTATGTGTTGAGAGCCATTAAAAGGCCCATACCCAGAGATACTTAGTAATCACTCTTTGGAATGTGTCCTATGGAAATGATTCAGAAGAAGTGTTATGTTGCCATGAAATATGATTATGTAATCTAGAAAAGGCTCAAGAGTGTACCTGTATTATGATTACAACTATGCAGTCTTTATACATAAGGGTGAATGACTGGAGAAGAACATGGAGACGGGAGGACAGCTAATGTCACAGACTCCTAGACAGTGGCTTAGTTTTTCTTCACGAAATTCCCTGCCCTGGCCAGCTTGGCTCAGTGGATAGAGTGTCGGCCTGTGGACTAAAGGGTCCCAGGTTTGATTCCGGCCAAGGGCACATGCCCAAGTTGCGGGCTCGATCCCCAGTAGGGGCTGTGCAGGAGGCAGCCAATCAGTGATTCTCTCTCATCATTGATGTTTCTATCTCTCTCCCCCTCTCTCTTTCTGAAATCAATCAATTAAAAAAAAAAAGAAATTCCTGGTCACTGTTAAAGATTGTGCCTGCTTGCCTACACACACACACTCACAGGTCTTGTAACAGGACTGTCATGGCACCCAGGACATGTGGAACATGGGTAAATTCTTTCCAAAAATAGAGAAATAAAAAGCCACAAAGCACCGGAAACCTAACAGTTTTGAGTAGAGAAGAAATTGAAACCGAGACTTCCCACTCTTGAACCATTTCTCTACAAAACACCACACTTGGGTGCTTTCTTGAGACCTTTGCTGTCAGGTCTCAGAGTTGGGGTTTTTTCTCTCTATTTTTTGTGTGTGTGTCTGAAAGTTTTTGAAATCTCTTTGTTTCCAGGTTCAGTTTCAGAAGCTTCAGCAGCTGCGCCTGACACAGTACCATGGCGGGTCCTTACCCAACGTGAGCCAGCTGCGGAGCAGCGCATCGGAGTTCCAGGTACCCTGGATACTTGCTTCCGCAGGCCGCACGGACTGTAAAAAGATAGGCAGAGATTATCCTTAAAAAGATCAGATCTTGAAGGGTAAACCTGTCCTACATCTAGTTCAGTGTTTTTCTGGGAAGTCCATCATTATTCTCTTCCCTGGTTCCTGCAGCGTAACAGTGTGTGATTTCACAAATGGCCTAAGGCAGTACTGTTCAGTGGAAATACAATTCGAGCCATATATGTGATTTATGTTTTTTCAGTAGCCACATTAAAAACAACAAGTGGATTAAAATTTATTTAAATTATTTAAATAACTAGAGGCCTGGTGCATGAATTTGTGCACAGGTGGGATCCCTCGGCCTGGCCTGCGATCAGGGACCATCAGGGCAGTCTCACCCAGTCCCTGATTTGAGCTGATTGGGCCGGATGGCCGGTGGGGAGGAGGGACCGTGGGAGGTTGGCTGGCTGTGGGAAGTTGGCTGTGGGAGTGCACTGACCACCAGGGGGCAGTTCCTGCATTGAGCATCTGCCCCTGGTGGTCAGTGTGTGACATAGCTACCAGCCGGTCATAACAGTCACTTAGGCTTTTACATATATAGATTATTTAACACAATATATTAAAAATATTATCCTTTCAACATATAGTCAATATAAAAACATTAATGAAATATTTCACATTTTCTATTTTTCCTGTTAAGTCTTTGAAATCTAGTGTGTATTTTATTTATTATTATTTTAAAAAATATTTTTATTGATTTCAGAGAGGAAGGGTGAGGGAGAGAGAGATGGAAACATCAATGATGAGAGAGAAGCATTGATTGGCTGCCTCCTGCACACCCCCTACTGGGGATCGAGCCCACAACCAGGGCTTGTGCCCTTGACCGAAATCGAACCTGGGACCCTTCAGTCCATAGACGTTCTATCTATCCACTGAGCCAAACCGGTTTCGGCAATAAAAATATATTTTTAAAAATTTAAGTTAAGGAATCTCCTTATAGCACATACTTGAGCTATTAGATGCAGACAGAAAGTGAAAGTAAAAGGTAATGTTAAAAGAATTAAGGGAGAGAAGGTG